>NW_022680355.1:13901573-14217883 GCF_004115265.2 Rhinolophus ferrumequinum | reverse complement strand
CTCACTGCCTTACTACAGGACGCACGACGAGAAGTAGACAGTTTCTGTTATGGAGGGAAGGAGTATGTAGGCACAGACTTTGATTCCTAATTGTACTCCAGAAGGAAGAGAGACAGAGAGAACTCCCGAAGATAAACTCAAGGAACTCAGTTAATGACACCAACATCTCCATTGACCCAACTCTGCGGGTCTAATTATCTCCTTGGAAATGTGGATTACTCCCCACTGAAAATACAGATTACCACCCACAGAGGATAACTCTAAGGAGATTTCCAGAAATGAAGACAATGCTCTGATATACATGCGTTCTATCACTTCAGGATGGAGCGAGTCTACTGTGAGAATGTACGAGATCTTGTGAATCTAAGCTGACTTCAGATAAAATAGCCTTAGTTTCAGTTTGGCCAAACCCAGAAGTTTATTTTGGAGCTATCCAAGGTGCTCATTGCAGACTTTAATTGTCAGTTTCCCCAGCCTTCCTAGCAACTTCCCTCATTCTATCTGTCATAGTGAAGCAAACAGCTTTTTAATTTTTGGGGTAGAATCACAATATTTTATTTCACACTTGATTGAATTATTAAAGGTCCATCTTTGATAAAGAATGTAGCATTTCTGTTTTCAGAAATGGTCAGTGGGAACATTAATAGAAGTACACAAGAGACATTTAAACAAATATTGGTCAGAAATGGACTGGTTTATACAAACTGAAATATTTAAACTATTTAAAAGCATCAAGAGTCATACTTCACCCGTAATGTTCCATATTTCTGTAATTTTAAGGCCTGGAATTACCAAAAGTAATTAAGCCAAGAATGTTCTCAAATTTTTTTCTTTTGATTTTTTTTTTACCACAACTATAGTAAGTGAAGTAGTATGCACACACACACACACACACACACACACACACACACACACCCCTAGAACAAAAATGTAACCTTGTGGTGTTTTCTGTTCTATTTTACTCTATTGGAAAGCATGACTTCATGTCCCACTAATAGGTGTTGATCCACAGTGTGGAAGAAAACAAACTAAAAAGAACTTTAATGACAAAATCACAGTACGAGATACCTGCTTTTCCCGTATCTTATTCACCATACCTGTCTCTATTGTCCTGCCCTGGGAACGTACTCAGTTCTGCCTCTCTCATCACATCTTATAAACATTATATCATACCAACTCCGTTTTGAAACATGGTTTATACAAACTCCTTCTGATTGCTCATTCTGACTTGGTCTCTACTATAAATCCTCCACTAACCCAAGATCATTCTCTCTCCTCCAAAGACAGATAATGAGGTTTGATAAAGCACAGGGTAGGGAAAAGGAGTGGGGCCTGAATTGGGTGGGGTTGAGGGGGTTCCTCTGAAAAAGAAAACCTGAAAAAGGAAAACCAAATGCACCAAACACAGTTAACCATTTGCATCTGTTGTTCTCTTCTCCGTGTTCTCCTCTCTCATCTCCTTTAGCAACATTAAGAGCAAAGCTTTATTACGAGCTACTCTGTTGCTTATGTCTACCTTTCATCTTCTGGGAATTTTACAAATGTCCTCACTTAATTTAAGCTCCACAATAACTATGAGATCTGTATCATTGCATTCAGGGTTGTAGATGTAGAAAGTCAGCTTCCAAGGGTTTAAATAATTTTCCAGTGAAGAAACAGACAAAATGTTATGGAAGCTGTTAACTTAAGATATTAATGGACAGAGAGACACTGTTTAGAAGTCCATTACATGATGCACCGTTCAAAAGCATGAGCAGTTTAGAAAATTATAAACTAGCATGTATTAAGCAAGTAAACAATGGCGAAGCATCCATCATGACTTGAAAAAGCTACTAGATCCTTAATCCTTGTGCTATTGCACAATTTAATCACTGAGTGACATTATTTTAAAACTCTAGGTACAAGATAAACAATCTTAAATAATCTCCAAATGAGAAACTAAAGCACGTGTCTATGTCAACTATAGCACAAAAAACTTGAAGTAGCTACCATTTATTCTGAGCATGGTCGTGATCAACTTATACTTCACTTGAGTCGCTCTTAATAAGAGGAAATGATGAAGGGGAAAAAACACCTAGTTTTACTCCTCTCTCTTGTTCTTCCTGTGAGCTTTCAGAAATGCTGATGGATATTTAAATGAAAATGTGGGCAGAAAAACCATTAAGAACTAGAAATGAATCCAATGTGATTTAAGGGCTATTCAGGCATTTAAGGAATATTAAGGAAAGAGCAGAGGGATTTATACTTCTCTGGATTTGTAGATGAGATAATTATTTTTAAAGCAATCAAATAATAAAATATAAAGGTAAACAATAATTATGAGAATTGCTATATGGGAGTTGCAAGATAATACATTCAGCCCTTTTTCACGGGGAGGGATTCTCTAGATGTAGTGAAACTTGAGAAGACCTAAAGAGTCACTGAAGTGAAAAATGAAGGGTTAGAAGAAAAGGACAATGAGGGAAGGGTCATAGTTAGAGCTACTTTGGCAAATGATAAGAAAGTAATGGTGACCGAGAAAGTCTCCAAATCAATCCAGGTGAATTGTAAGGATAGGCTGGCAATTTTTCATTCTCACTTTTTAAAATGCTTTACATTACATTACATTTACATTTAATTACAGTTAATTACATTTACATTTAGTAATTTACATTGGACATACATAAAGAACACTAAAGTAATGCAGTAGTTTGACCACATGAAGAGAAAAGATTCTTTATCCTTAAAATTCTCAATTAGAATATAAATGTACATTGAATTGAAGGGAAATACATGATATAACCTGTTCCATGGTGAAGTTTTACTGTGGTGAAGGGGGACAAAATAGTGCAAGTTTCTTTACTTTCCAGCATTTGAGATTTCTAAAACTGTGTTTTTGTATAACTGAAAGTTCCCACAGTATTATGATTTCAACTTCTAATTTATGTGGTTTGTGTTTACCCAATAGTGACCTAATATGGGTGAAAATTCTTCAGGAAACAGATGCTCATCTGTAAGAAGAACTTAAGAAACATACTGTTTTAGAACCCTGAATGCTAGCGCTGATACTGTTCTCGGAGAAAACTTCTATTACCTCTTTTTTTGCGTGTATGTATGTCACACACACACACACACACACACACACACACACACACACACACACACAATCAAACCAAAACAGGACATGGGGGCTGAAGAAAGACAACATATTGAGACTGTGGTTAAGCCTCACAACTGAAATAATGATAATTGGAAAAATTATGTGAGTGATTCATTTTTCAAACTCGAACATTATTTCCATTAAAAAAAAAGGCAATTGGTTTTACATTCCATGTCTTCTAATAAATTTTCTGTTTCAAGTGTTTTCTATCTCTGCTTCATAGGAACATCTGTGTTCCATCCACTGAACCGAGACAATCTGCCAATAGTGACAGCACCTTCCAATCTTTGTTGAAAAAGAAACAAAGATAATGAATGCAATGTTGTAACTTTCAGATTTTTTCCTCATAAGTTTTTCATCAACCTTTGGTAATGTATATACACTAAACTGTAGTTGAGTTATTCTGGCTTAATGTAAGTTATACATTTATTTTAAGTCAATTGTGTCAACATTTCATTTTCCTCTCCCGTAGCACCTAGGTCTAGGTGAGATACTTCGTGTGAAATGCAGAGCAGGCATTCAGCTCTTTTCCTAGCATTTTACATTTCAGGTAAAAATGATTTAGTGAAACTTTTGAAATACTAAAAGGAAAATATTTCACAGTATTTCTGATATTCTTGATGAAAAAAGTATAAAGATCTAAGCAAAATTAGATTTCTTTTAAATAATGCTTCCATTTTACCTCCAAAATACTCAAAATCTCAGGTTGCAATTCCCTTTTAAGATTTCAGAGTCACCATACAAAATAAAATACGACAGAAAGAAGTGAGGCAATGAACAGAGATTTACCCAAATAAGTCCTTACGTTAATCAAGTTCTCTGAGGGGTGACTATTAAGACAGAAAACTAGATGCTGACTAATATAGACAGGGAAATCAGGACACCTAGAAGTTCATGATAAACATTTATCTCTACGTATTAGTAATTCTCAAGTAGTGATTATTTCTTTCCCTATTTTCTACCTCAACTTTTCTTATTTTCCTTGCAGTTTTTTATTGATGTAATCAAACCATTTGACCTTTTTTTCAAGGTCAAATTTATTTATTTATTTTTTTAATTAAAGTTTATTGGGGTGACAGTGGTTAGTAAAGTTACATAGGTTTCAGGTGTACAATTCTGTAATACATCATCTATATATCACATTGTGTGTTCACCACGCAGAGTCAATTCTCCTTCCATCACCATATATTTGACCCCCTTTATCCTGTTCTACCACCTTACCACTTTACCCTCTGGTAATAAAGAATCAAAAACTCGTAGACACAGACAACAGTTTAGTGGTAACCTCAACGTTTCAACATAAGAGTTTAACACCTGTGGTTCCTTAGACAATAATTTCCAATCTTTCATATAAAGACAAAAAGATAAAAATTATAATACTTAGGATAAGTGACAAGGCAGCTTGTGGAAAGAAGTGGTCATCCAGGGCTCCAGGTGCCCCAATGCACATACAGAGGAGACTGAGTGGATCAGTATTATGGCATACCTGCAGATAAGTCCTAGCACAGACTTGAAAAGACCCACCACCACTACCACAACCTTGGACTATCTTAGTAAAGAAAGTCATTCTCTTATTGATAATAATGGTTGCTGGAAATAATTGTGTTTTTTACCTATCAAGTACTTTATGTACATGATC
The DNA here is from genome assembly GCF_004115265.2 of Rhinolophus ferrumequinum. Lineage (NCBI taxonomy): Eukaryota > Metazoa > Chordata > Mammalia > Chiroptera > Rhinolophidae > Rhinolophus > Rhinolophus ferrumequinum. Next base: position 14,213,105 of record NW_022680355.1, on the reverse strand, counting down.
TCAACCTATCCTTTAACCAAACTTATAAGATTCGTGGTATTATTAAACCAATTTTTGATTAGAACTGGAATTCAACCAAAGGTTTCTAATAGTGTTGCTTCTAAAACCCTATGCTTTACTATATATTTTGAGATAGAAATCTAAATGAATTTTTAAAAGTAATATACTCATAAATAGAGCAAGTCAGTAAACAATCTAATAAACCAATATTTAAACCTTGGGAAATGTATCGCACTAATGAAACTCCATGTGTTAAAAAAAACCAAAAAACAGTCAGTGAAAATCTATGAGTATTTTCTCAGAGGAAGAAAATGTAATAAGTGTTTCTCATCTCAAATTCTCTGATACTAGAATTGTTATTTAAATGCCTTTTGGGGAAGCGGCTTTTACATGGCAGACATTTTTATTGGTATAGTTATCTGTGTAGTCTTCTAGAAATGTCAGTCTAAAAAGAAGAGAATATATGTACCCCAGCCTCTTAGCAAAAGCAAAAAAAAAAAAATAATAAATATGCGTATAAAGCTTGGCTTGCATATGAATTTAATAAGAAACTCTATGTCATCAGTATTTCTAAATGAATTACCAAATAAGTAAGAGATTTTAGATAATTTTCAGTTCACAGTACAATTCTTTGAAATTAACCCACAAATTGGTTTTACCTCATATTTATATTTTATCAAACCCATCTTTCTGACGTAGGCATTTCTTTTCTTGGGATTCTTTCAAAGATAGCTATCACGCACAGAGTACACTCTAGCCTTTGGTGGTTTTAATCTAGTTTAACATCTTTGTGTTTAGTACATTTCTTTTCTTTCATCTGATCATGTACATGCTAAGATGTCAAAACCAAAATCTTCTGACATATCAGTCATAGGTTCTAGCCAATGTGTCAAATCCTTTAAGGTTTAAAATTCAGTTTAAACAACAAAATTAAAAAATTCATCATAACGATAAAATAGCATATCACATCTCAATGAGTGAAACTCATAGTTGAATCTACAGCAAAATTACTTTTTTTGTTGTGGTCAGAATTGAATGTATGATCTACTGAAAGGGCGGGGAGAGATGGGGATTTCATTATAGATTATCTGTCAATTCATAGTACAACCCTTACTTCAAGTACAAATTTCTTGGTTATTGAGTTTTCTCAAGAAGAATTTTGGACTAACATGTCTATAAGCGATAACATTTACTTAGAACACAGTTTTCTGGAAAATAGTCTGGTTCGTATGCTTGTGAGTGTGTTGCATTTGCTCTCTTGACAATGCATTTCCCTTCAGGAACTAACAAAGGTTTCCCCTATTGATGTGAGGTTAAAATTTCACTTAACTTTAAAACAACAACAATAAAGGCAGCAATTGCATTTACGGTTCACTAAAACTTCAGAGGTGCTTGAAGACAGCAACTGTGTAATTCATGGGAGATTCACCTCTTTGAAGAAACTCATAACAGAGCTCCAGACCTTCTTAGCAGACAGCTCATTAGGACAGACTGTCTATGCAAATTGCACACGGACTATGGGCCCTCAGGGGAGGGTTTTTCTGTTTTCTGTCTCTGGTACTAACCTAGTGTAACTTACCATATAACTGCCCTCTTGCCAGTAATGTTAATGATGGTGATTATTAGTAATAACTCTGAGTAATGAGGTTTTCTTCCTTGTACTCAAAATAATTGCTAAATGTAAATCCACAGCAATTTTTCCGGTACGCTAAAGATTAGTAACATTAGAAACTTGGCAAATCTTACTTATAGAGGCATTTTACCTAATGATCTAATCCATCAGTTCCCAGGCTTAACAGTCTTGAGCCTCACTTAGTACTAAAGGAGCTCCCTCTTTTCACAGCAGCACTAAGAAACAACTTAGTCACTAAGCTACATTTTTTTAGGAGCTTCAAAAAAAGTTCCTTGAAAACGTGTACTCTAGTTTAAGCAAGGAAAACCTATAAGCGCAGGAATATATAGAATTTACTGAAGATTAGTCACATAGACTGAGCAGTTCCTTAATTAATTATTAATTAAACATTGCTTAAAGAAAGAAGTTTTCTTATACAGGGTGCCAAAAAATGTATACGAGTGGATACTTTTGTCAACGTTGCTCAAGCAGTAGTTAGCTGTAATCAGAAGTATCTGGACACTGATGGTAACTACTTTGAGCACCTCTTGTAACTGCTGAAGTCAAACATGACTTGTATTCATCTTTTGTTGTTGGTATATATTGAGTATTACAATTTTAATATTTTTTTCCTTTCTTAAAATATGCATACATTTTTGGCACCCTCTGTATTTTGATTTCTAAAACAACTCAAGATTAATTTCTAACCACATGCAATTTGCAGTTAATTTATCGATCTTGTAAGCTAACATATGCAAGTTTCAACATGGAATTAGAAATATTAGCTAGGCTGTTGCATTTCTCAGTCTCTTCACTTCTAACATGTCCCAGAATCTCCAATTAAAGAGAAAGAACACACGGAAGGAGAAAGTTACTCACTCATTGCTATTGGTCTTGCTACCTAATTTTTCTCACTTGACAGTCGATTCACCCTGAGAAAGATGTAGGACCACAGGTTTCAATGAAGAGGGAAAGGAAGAGGAAGGTTATGCACTTTGGCTCAATTGCCTATCTTCTACAGAATGCTATTTATAAATAAGAACTAGGTTGCTCAGATAGAAGAAATCAAGTTAAGATACTACAAGATTTTTTTCTTTGTACAAAGGGGAATGTCCATCGCTGTCATTCTCTCTAGGGCCTTAGATCTATCAGATCTTTACAAAATATGGGGAGGTAATTGGCCAAGATGTGGGGGTAGCCTTGTTGTCCATCAATGGATGAATGGAGAAAGAGAAGGTGGTACATATATAAAGTGGAATATTGCTCGGCCATGGAAGGGAATGGGTTTTCTCCATCTGTGGCAGCAGGGATGGACTTTGAGGTATTATGCTGAGTGGAGCATGTCAGACAAAGATAGATGCAATGTGATTTTGCTTATATGTGGAATCTAAAGAACAAAACAAAACAAACAAAGAAACAAATCGGAGACAAACTGATAGATACAGAGAACATTTTGATGGTTGCCAGATGCGAGGGGTGGGGGTCAGGGGGTTGGGTGTAAAGGGGGAAGGGATTAAGAAGTACAAATTGGTTGTTACACAGTAGTCATGGGGATATAGGGTATAGCATAAGGAATATAGTCAACAATATTGTAATAACTATGTGTGGTGTCATATGGATACTAGATTTATCAGGGTGATAGATGGCAGGGGGCTAGGGGGCAGGGTGAACAAGGTGAAGGGATTAAGAAGTACAAATTGGTAGTTACAAAATAGTCATGGGGATGTAAAGTATAGGGAATATAGTCAATGACATGGTAATATCTATGTATAGTGCCAGCTGGGGACTAGGCTAGTCAGGGGAATCACTTCTTAAATTACATAAATGTCTAATCACTATATTGTACACCTGAAATTAATATAAAATAATATTGAATATCAACTGTAATTGAAAAATTCAAAGGGGGGAGAATGTGAAGGGGAATAAGAGGTTCAAACTTCCAGGTATAACACAAATAAGCCTTGGGGGTGTAATGTACAGCGTAGGGAATATAGTCAATCATATTGTGATAGCGTGGTATGGTGTCTGACGGTTGTTGGACTTATCATGGTGATCAAGTCTTTAGGTATATAAATGTGGAATAACTGTGGTGTACACCTGAAACTAATGCAATAGTGCATGTTAGCTATATTTTAATAAAAATCTTAAAAATATATAGGTAGGGAGCATGGGTAACATTCCATGAGCATTCCTACCTCATTTAATCATCCTCAAGACAACCAAGAGCATAAGCAGAAATCAATTTCCATCAGTAATTGCACACCTTTTGTATATGGATTTTCCACATATTCTTAGGTTTGTTTCTAGGTATTCATGTTTGTTTGCCTATCCGTATTCCAACATCATCTCATTTTATTTGTTACAGAATTCCAGCAAGTCTTGATATTCAGGAGGAGAAGACATCTTTAATTTTTATTCTTTTTAAGTGTTCCCTAGCCATTTACTATATGAATATTAGACACCTCATTAAATATCATGAAATATCCTGTCAATATTGTTATTGAAACTATAGTTGAATTCAATTGGAATACCTATCCTTGTGATTTTCAGTTTTCTCATTTTGGACATGATATAGCATTATTTATTTCCAAAATATATTTAATTAAAAAAAAAAGTTTGATTTACCTGATGTACTCCAACATTTCTTCATTTTCTACTTCATTAATTCTAATCTTTTATTTCCTGCAGTCTACTTTCTTTATATTTATCTGGTGGATTTTTCTAGTTGGATGAATTTATTTTCAATTTTTGAAATATATTTAATGTTATATAATTACCTCTAAGGATAACTTGAACTGCATGCAGTGAGTTTTGTTATACAGTACTTTCTTGGTCATTTAGTGAAAACTATTTTATCAGTTCCATTGAGATTTCCTTTAAAGTCATGAGTTGTGTAGTAACAGGTGGTTTAGCTCCCAAATATATAGGGTTTTCTTCTCTTTTAATTGTTCATTTCAAATTTATTTCCATTATAATCAGGTCACTAGATTCAGTTTCTTGTTGTAGAGTATATGTAGGCATCCCTCTGTCTTTCTAAGTCCAGAAGCCTCACATAATCTGCAGATGCTAGCAGCAGTATTTTTCAGGTTCCTTTAAGCAAGAAGCAGTACCTCAGCACCTCGCTTTAAACCAAGAAATGAGCTCCTGTCCCCTTTCTCCTAAGAGACTTCTTCATTTTCATCATCCCAGGAGAGTGGTGCTTAAAAGTAGTGCATGGGGGAAGGGGATGGTAGAAGAGGGTAAGAGGGATCAAATATATGGTGATGGAAGGAGAACTGACTCTGGATGGTGAACACACAATATGATATGTAGATGATGTAATACAGAATTGTACACTTGAAACCTATGTAACTTTACTAACCATTATCACCCCCAATAAACTTTAATTAAAAACAAAAGCTAAAACTATTAAAAAAAAAAAAAAGTAGTGCAGTATACCAGACCAAAGACACCAATTGGGGAAGCCCTTGGCTTCAGCCCTACTGATTATCTTGTATTTCAGTTCCATTTATATTCTGGGGACATATCGAACAATACAGTCACTGTGTTATGTCGACATTTATTATTTCCTTTTTAAAAATATTTTACTACAATCACTAGATATTTAGAGTGTAACAAGGTACATCAAATCACAAATTTACCCAGGGTATTGCCTGGGTATCCAAGATAATATTAGTAATGGGGACATCAACCATCTGAGTTAGATGTTGTTATTCCATTGGATAGATGGAGAAGCAGACCTGCAGAAGTTAAGAAAACTGCCAATCAGACGTAATTACTTAATTTATTAGTCACTCAAACAATTCTTTTTACATCAATGTTTGAAAGACAATTTTAAAATTTGTCAGTTTTAAAAATTATTTTTTTTTAAAAAAATTACTTTTCAAAATGCTGAAACTGTGGCTTGACACAGCCAGTGAAATGCCAAATCACAAGTCTGTTTCTATCCTCCTAAACCTTTTCCTAAGCTTGAGTAAACATATACAAAGAAGCATATATACTGCTTAATTTTTTTAATGGCTTATGATTTATATAGTGTATTAAACTGATTTTTCTCAATACATTATGAATATCCTTTGGGGCACATTGATCTAACTCCCTTCTTTTTTAATAGCTGCATAACATTCCATGTACTGGATATATAAAATTTTATTATCTATTAATTGATAGGTGAGATTTTATAAGGTTTTAGGAAATTATGTTTAGTATTATTAAATTCTTCCAAGAAAATCTATGTAGCCAACTCATTGCCTGTAACTTGATTCTCAATTGTTCTCTTTTCAGATTTCATGCCATTTTTATTATTCATTATAGTGCATATCTCACCTCATGTGTTTGCTCTTGAATTAGTCTCATTCCTACATGAGAGACGAAGTGACTGGGGAAAAATATTAAAGCAACATGCCACAAAACAATTTATGAATTTTTCTCAAAATCTTTCTACCTAGAATTGAAGATGCTTTCTGAATTCTAATTCTGCAAGAATTGTTTTTCAGTTGTGTTATGAATTGTGTTTCAACACAGGGGAGTTTTCTAGAGATTATGCTTTTTCATGCCTTGTCAAATTTGACTGTCTTAACATTATTGGGCAGATGCTAGAAGGGTTCTTTTGGTCATGTAGTCTAACTTCCCTATTTCATTTCACAAAACATAGCAATACATGCTCTGGAGGCAGGAATAGCAGTAGATTTCAACTACTGATCTAAAGAAAGGGAAAATTATCTCACTTGAACACACAATAACAAAACATCCTTCTGAAGGTTAAATGTGGTTAAACACTGATTAACTGAATAATAATGTCTTAGATATGAATTCCACGAGTCTTTGATCTTCATGAGTTAACAGTACCTTTTTCTTGAGTCCCTTTGTAAGATGCACCTAAATTATTGCTTCTTGCAGTATACACAGAAAATGATTACAAATTTTTAAAATAATTTTTAGACAGCAACAGCAATGTTTCATGAATGGCCACCTCAATTATTAGTTCACAAACACAATGCAATCCAAGACACAGAAGGAAGTTAAAATGAGAAAATAAATACTCGCTCTCTAACTTTATATGTGCAAGCAATAAGATACATCATTAATACTGAATTAGAAAAGCAATAATAAAAAAATCAGAGAGGGTATCAATATTCTTTAATTTAGTGGAGCTATAATTATATATTGAGAACATTGGCTCTTTTGAAACAATTTGAAAACTGCGCTGGGCTCTCTGTCACTTGGACCAATGGATCTATTCATCCCCAGACCTGATTTCCTGTTCAGTTTAGCATACCATTAGTTGAAGGTAATTGTTGAGAGGATTCTCTGTTACAAAAGCTACAGAACTCTCAATCATTTAAGTGCGGGATAGGTGCCCTGAATACAGGATCCTATTTCCCTAGTGTCCTTCATTATGTTTGTCTCTTCACACAATTGTGTGATTGTATACCACTAAATAGTTATTTGGTGGTAATGGTGCATTTCAAATTGGTGACTCAAATAACAAGAATGGAGGAAAGAAGGGAAGAGAGTATGATCTCTGCTGAGCTATCCACCTGCGAGTTTCAACCAAGTCAATCTGGGAACAGAATCCCAGTGTAATCATTTGAAGACATTTTGTAATGACTGAGTAAGACACTTCTGTGAAGAAAATATTTGAAAAATATTTTGATATTACGAAACTTCAGCTCCATTAACGTAGACGGGCAGTTGTTGTGTTCCTACATAAGCAACATCCTTCTCATTCCTTCTCTACACATTCAGTTCTTTGAATTGTGGAAGCAAGCAAGAGCCTCATCAACCTTTTCTTCAAAGAAGGAATGTGATCTTCTGGATTGGCATCTCTTTAAATTGTGTCTTCCACTTTAAAGAGAAAGGAAAGGACATTTTCCCACAGCAATGTTCAATTGATGGAGAACTATTGCCACTTTCAGTGTATTGGTTTTAACACATGTGCTAGTGTGGCAGTAGGAAACGTATGTTTCTTATGTTTACTCTTCTTTTTTAATTACCTTGCATTTAATTATGTAAATTGTTCTATAATTAGCAGATATTATGCAATTTTCTAAATAGGGTGAATTAACTATTGCCTTAAACAAATGGGCCTTGAGTATTGAAATGTTTTTCATATCCTTTGGTGAAATTTTGTCTGAACTATATACGAATTTATACCTACGAGGAAAGCAACTAAAGTGAAAAGCACTAAATATGTAGTTTATAGTCTATAGAATCGTCTAGCAACTAAATGATTGAGGACGGAACATGTTTCTTTAAGCCCTCCAATATTTTGAAAATTTCAATGTGAGATCCAGGAAAGAGAACACTAAAAATTTTTCAGGCTAAGTCTATGAGTGACATGAATAAACATCTGTGTGTAAGAATTGAAGGGTGACTACAAAAAAAGCACTTCATTTGCACAAGAAGTAAGACATGGGTGTGATTTCATCAAATAGAGTAGATTGATTCATTATCTTTAACCAGCATCATGATAAATGTGTCTGTCAATCAAATCTTAAACCTTCTAAACCTGGGTTTATGTTCTAGTCAGTTCAACTTAATAGCACTTACCTGTCTGACAGATGAATAACGTTGGCTTCACCAGCTTAAATGTTAGGAACCATTTGGTAAAGTATCAAATACATGGCACTCCAATTATCCATCTGATTTAACCTATTCCTGTTTAAGTCAAAACTTGAAATGCCTTTCTGTGTGTTAACAAGTTGTTCTGCAAGAAAAGAATTACCAAAATGCAAAGTTTTTATATCCTCTCCTCGGTCTGTCTGCAAAGATATGGCAGTGAGTCATGCATAGGGAATTTATTTATACTTGCACGTTACACAAAGTTTCCCGAAAGGTATTCATCTGCAAATGTTTTCCCCAGCTTTTCAAACAATTACCTTGACTACGACAATGGTGCTTCTGTGTCCTAAAGTTCAGTCACCTGAAGAAGTAATAAGGTTATAAATTTCCCAGAGATAAATTTACTGACTAAAAATTAAAAAATTAATCAGAAATATTGTGTTTCAAGAACTCCTGGAAAAGAGAAAATTTATATTAAATTCAGACAGAAATCAGATTTTTCTATTTGAATGTAATATTTTTCCCCAGCAAATTCAATAATTTAAACTTAATAGTAAAAAAATTAAAAAGAAAATAGTAAAGGGCTAGAAAAGATTATGCAAATTATGGCAGAGAGTCAACCTATCATCTCTAAAGCGAGCTTTACGCACCATAATTCTCCAGGGACGTGCATTTATGAGTAACGGTTGCATCAGCATAGCTAAATGGTGAGCCGATTTTTAATTAAAATAATTGAAGAGAAAAGGGCAAAGGATGTAGTACTCTTAAGATGTACTTCGTATAAATTTTAAACAATATAACAAAACTGTAACATTCTTTGCATATAAAAGTAGGCAGACTAATAACATACCCAAAAATTATAAATAGGATGTTGGGAGTAATAAGCTTTCATATCTGCTGTTATAAAGTGTCCAGGTCACCTTGGGAAAACAACTTTAGAGTCTGCTTCTCTATTCTACAAAATTAAGGGGCTAGGTTAGATGATCTCTAATACCTTTAAATCATTAAAATTATCATTCTGTATATTACCAGAGTCGGATAATAAACAATAGTGAATTCCATGAAGAGTAAAACTACCTTTTAAAAAATTACAGAATAAAATAAATTATTATTCATTAACCATTTTGTTCATCCACCCTTTACAAAGAATGCAGCTAGTTGCTAATATTCTTTCCATTAATAAAACCTGCAAATAATCCAATTTATTTTACACTTGGCCTTAATTTTATTTATAATCTATGGTCTTGAAAATGAGAGAGAGAGAGAGATGGGGAGACACATATAGAGACTGAGCTGGAGATTCAGGGAGAGGGAGGGAAGGAAGAGGGGAGAGAGAGAGAGAGAGAGAGAGAGAGAGAGAGAGAGAGAGAGAGAGAGAGAGAGAGGCTAGAGGAGAAGAAATCCGAGACACTGACTCTCTTTAAGTGTAGCTATTTTATGTAATTTCTAGATGAATTTATAATATAGAGAGTAAGAAACACATGAAAAACTGATCATCTCTTTAGCAAAGGCCGTTTTTTATGACCCATCTTCCAGAAACAGAATTTTTTTACTATAACTACTACCTACAACCATAGGGTTAAAAAGAACAAAAATGACTTCAATGCAGGTTTTCAAATTGCTTTAAGGAGATAGCAATATTTCATCATTTGAAAGCAATTGTTTTTCTGATGACAGAAATATGATTTTGCTGTGAACACGCTACATGCTATTTGTATTACTGAAAAATATGCAGAGTCCCCATTACTCTGCATTTCCAGTCAGGTCCTAGTGTAAGAACTGCCAAGGTGGACTATGAGCTTTGACCAACAGGTAAACTCACCCAGGAGTCAATTTTTAAAGGAATGTTTAGAGAAAGGGGTCTTTAGGTAATTATGTTAAATAAATCAAATTTCCATCATGAAAATATGATGTATCTCTGTTGTAATTCAAGGGGAGTCCAAATGTGGACCAGGTATGAAAAGCAAGATTAGAGAATCTATTATTCAGTTCTCTGATTTGATAGTTCCTGCATGTGTCTCATCATTCCTGTACCTACAATTGATGGAGAAAACCTGAGCTTGCACATAACATTATTCCTGTGTTCGACCAACCCACCATGACAAGATCATTGATGGAATTCACTTAAAGTGACAAAAGCTCTTTTCCATTCTTAAGGAAATATCACTAAATGAAGGTTTTCTTTTCTTTTTTTTTTTCCAGCAATGCAATCTACATTTACAAAAGAGCATGCTATATTTAGGCCACTGACTGAAAGGCTGTCACTAGTAATTGTTTTACTCGTTTTCAATGGGCCATTTAGAATCAATGCAAAGAAATCCTGGGAAAGTTATGGAAAAATAAAAATCTCATTTCTGGCATTTTTGAAATCTTACAGCTCAAGAAGACATTTATATTTAAGAATACGATATACAATACCCTAAACAATAAATCAGTATTTTTCTCCCAAACTCCAACAGACGATAAATTAAAATTTTGAATATGTTTATCCAAAACAAATGGTAGCAACCAGTACCTTTCAGAGATGTTTACAATTGACCTTCCTTTTGGACTCGTTAGTGATTAATCTGAGATTCAGCAGTAGGTAAACACTGTGCTATTAGCAGGCTGGGTATGCCTTTAGACATACACCAGCCTCTGCACAGCTCCCAAATTCAACATCTTTAAATGTTAACGGCGAACCTCATTAGCTGAAGAAATAACTAACTCAAAAGCATCTGTGGTGAGAACCAGAGTCTATAAAATAGGATCTTCCAAGGAGATGCGTGAACACTGTTGATAAACAGGAGGGACATTCCCAGAAATTCGGCAACCCAACACTCTTGTAATTACAAGTTGAAAGTCAACAATTTGCTAAATAATATCCATAACCAACAAGATAGAAATTAAAACTACTTTGATTATTTCATTGTTTTACTGGTAGAACACTATAATTATAATGAACATATGATGAGTTAAGTTAGGCCTCTGCAATTTGAGTTACACTGGTTGGAATACCCTTTCCCTCAACCCCCACGCTGCCACAAAACAATCATCGTCATAATCATCTTCATAGCAATACATACACACATCACATTTCTGTAGCATTTTGCAGTTTATTTTCTTGAATCATAATGGTGCTGGGAGAAGCATAAGCAAGGAAGCAAGTTGTAATGGAAAGAACAGGTTAGAGTTGAAATCGATAAGACCTGGGTTTGAATCCATGTTGTCTTTGTAAGTCTGGGGAAATTAGTTAACCTTTGTAAATCTCTGTATTTTAATATTTAAACTGTAACTGAATAATTTTCACCTTGTAGAGCTGCTAGAGCCAGCGGTATTCAGGAAATAGAAATTGTAATTGCTTCCATTTTATGAATAAAGAAGTTAAATTTAGAAAATTGAGGTGACTTGTGTAAGATCATACAACTAAATGGTGGATCAGAACAAGCAGCATGAAGTCAAGAATCCAAGAATCCCACCCTTTACGTTTATTTCAGTTCTCATTATAGCACTCACACCCAAAGTCAACTTCCCTCTGCTCTGAAACCTTGGAGAGTAACGGAGCTGGTCTTCCAGCTCACAGGAAGCTCTTTCCCCCAACTCCTGTTGGACTTCATTTGGGACCTATTTGTACACATACTATAAGTGACATGTGAATTGATAAGTAGATAGGTAGATGGACGGATGGATATATATAAACAGACAATGTGAAACAGATTTTCTTTACTTAAATATACAGTAAGTCCCTCAAAGACAACGAACCATACTTAGGTTTATAACACATCTGCTTGATATTTGTGTGATGCTTTCCTTTTGACAAAGTTTTTTACCCTATAAAGGGTAATCTAAAATTGGATTTCACATACATTTTTTTTTAAGATGAGAATGATATAGTCAAGAAGTGACATAAAATGTCTGTTCCGTTCTGTCAAGGAAATAAAAATTGTTGTGAATTTCACTATAAATTGTAATGACTCAGACTCCCCAATAGGCAAGGTTCCACCCCCCTCCCCAGGACTGATGTATCTTTCCATAATAATCCACACCAAACAGGATGAATAATTGCCTCTGAAAAGCAAAGCACTCACACTCGTGATGAACCTTTTACTGTCATGTCCTTGGAATGATTTAAATTCTTGAAGTCCAGAGACTGTGATTAACCCTAAGCATGATGTTTAGGCTGAACATCTTAGGAAACTCTTTTCAACATTTTCAGATTAGATTACAGCAATGGCATCCACTCTTGTTTCCCACGTGGTTTAATAACTGCACACAATTTATTTTTTCACATAAATAGATATTGAAAAGAGTTGAATACACATTTGGTCCATAAGCAAATTATTTAAAGGCACTTTTAGAGACAAATTATACAATGTTTTCTCACAGTTGTTCCTCATTACCCATGCCTCTTACCGTGTTTTCCCGAATATAAGACCTAACCGGAAAAGAAGCCCTGGCATGATTTTTCAGGATGACATCCCCTGAAAATAAGCCCTAATGCGTCTTTTGGAGCAAAAATTAAGATAGGACCCAGTCTTATTTTTGGGGAAATACTGTAGGGCTTATTTTATATTACGAGCATCCTAAAAAATCATGCTAGGGCTTATTTTCCAGTTAGGTCTTATTTTCGGGGAAGCACGGTATTATCGAAGCCAAGTAGTCATACCTTGAGCCTAACAAACAATTCCTTTTATTTTGTGTTTGTCCTGATCCAAGTTCTGCTTGACTATCTAAAACATTTAAATAGCCTTCTCCTCATAATAATTACTAAAAAACATGAAGATAATTATTAAAATAACCTTAAGCTAGTATATTTTGACAAGTCAGAAGCTGTTCAGCATCCAATATTATTACCCCAAATTTTTAATTGAATTGCAATATATCTAAGTCCTACTCAGACAACCCTGCAATAATTTCTAAGCTTAAAAGAACTTTCTTAAGGTAAACTGTACTCAGGTTTGACATATGTACCCGGGTTCAACCTCATTTAGAAGGGAGGGTGTTTTTCCTGTTTGCTAGTTTTTTGTGGGGTAGAGATCACATTGAGATTCTTCTTGTTTTTCGTTTAGCTATAAATTTTACTTGTCTGATATACTAATCAAATTTTCAATTTGAACAACAACAAAAAAATTCTACTAACCCATTCCTAACGAGTCTCTCTTCTATAGATTAATGGGATATATATTGTCACATTTACACGAAAGTTAGGAAACATGTTTAATTTATTCCTCCAATTCTAATAGAATGGAAGATGTCTTCTATCCATTCACATCAAAGTACACTTATTATGTGACGTGTGTAAGAGATACATCTGAAATTAGTGGCCCCTTTTACAGGGAACTTCTCAAATGATAGAGTAACAGCCCGACTTCCACCGTAATTCACTGCACTAGTTCCAATTTAAACCAAAGCATTTAACCAACTTATCAGAATTCAGTCAATGCGAGTGTCCTCAGTGCTAACACAATGGCTGTGAGTGGGTGAAAGGATGGACATATATATTGGGGGTTGATAGGCAAAATATAGAACGAGTTCTGGGATTTTTATTTTATATTGTTAAAAATTTTAGCATTATAAGAGAATAGTCATAAATGTAGACATGTAAGGCAAATAAAAATCCAAGCAAAGCAAAATGTTTACAAGTTTTGATGATGTTAGACAGTCTGAAGTTTAATGCTTTTTATTTTTTTTGCTTCTTATTCAATAAAATTTTAAAAACTACTTATAACATGCACAGCATTTAGATGAAACTGAACATTTCTTCAAATATCTAGCCTTTAACTTGTAATATGACTAGGATAAAACTACCCTGAAAAGTGAAGGGATTTTGGTTTTCACAAAGAAAGTTTATTTGCTCTATTTTTTTTTAATATTCTGTTCCATCCATAAGATGCTACACGTCTTTTTCACAAAGTAAAAGGGTTTTTCTGCCTTGCATTGAACTTTTTCACAGCTCACTTATTCCAGTATTTAGCTCAGATTCGAGGGTCTCATTATTCCTACAATATGATTGTCTCATGCTGATTTCTGTGCTGTTCCTCGTGTTGAATCTCTTACCTCAGAATGCCCTCTCCTGTTGACCAGCGGTGCTATGTAATTTCCCTACTTCATCCCTTACACACAGGATCATTTATCATTCTATTCTTTTACAATTTTTGAGATTATTTCATGTCTTTCTCTTATCTCTCCAACTATATCTTAAAAATGTGGGGATAGGGACCCTGTCTTCTCTATCACTCAGAGGGTCTAATCCATGCTAAACCCAAACCGTACACCTATATACACTATACACAAAGTATTTATTGTCTGAGGAGGTAATTCCACAAGCAAAATAGCATGTTTATTGCTTCATTTCAAAGGTATCAAGCACAAAGTCCCGTTTTACTTAGAAACACGGCTACAGAAAACGATGTAAATCCGTAATACTCCTGATTTTGTATATCGTGGTTTTTATTACTTTTGGAAGAAGAGGGAAGAAACATTGCACTTACTTTAAAAATGAAAAAGTGGGGACAATATTTGCTTAAAATTTTCCTGACGATTTGTTTGTGCTTAAGACTATGTCTACCCAGCTTTTTAAAACAAGGCATTTTTATTTCTGTTGGTGACAAGTCTCAACATGGCAAGAAGAAGGAAAAAAGATTGTCACTCATTTTAATGAATCAATTAATATGTGTGTGATGGATGCAGGCTCACTACACAGGCACTACTTGTCCTATCCAGAACCCTACCCGTCTGTTACCATCCATCATGAGTCAACAGTAAAAACAACTAAAGGGATATTCTAGACCGTAAGTCAATTCTGACGACGATGGTTTCTCATCTCTTTTATTTACTTTGTATTAGTTGGTCCTAGTGTTGCTGCATGTCGTTAGAGATGGGCTTGCTGACGGAGAAGTACACCAACATCCCTCAAATCTCAGACTCTAATGTGTGGCTTGGTCTGGTCAAAGCCAAGGCTAATGTTGGTGCCTTACCTCAGTAAACACTTAGTAGGTGAACTGATTTATTCACAAACCTTCATAGTTGTTGCATGTTTATTCCACTCTTCCACGAATATGTGTGGGACATAAATTCCCAGTGATGGTAATATTGATCCAGTATGTAGCAATATGTACTGAGATTCTCATTCTTTTTTATTTTTTTGACTCTTTTTTTTTTAATTAAAGTTTATTGGGGTGACAATGGTTAGCAAAATTACATAGGTTTCAAGTGTACAATTCTGTAATACATCATCTACATATCACATGTGTGTTCACCACCCAGAGTCAGTTCTCCTTCCATCACCATATATTTGACCCCCTTTAACCTCATCCATCACCCCCCGCCCCCCTTACCCTCTGGTAACCACTAAACTATTGTCTGTGTCTAAGAGTTTGTGTTTCTTCATTTCTATGTCTTGTTCCTTTGCACTGATATGTGGTATATAAAACTGAAAACAAGAAAGGAGCAAGACAAACTCATTCATTTTTTAAAGTGTTTCTAGTCACCAGGAAAAGATTTATGTGAAAGTACAAATAGAAGAACTACATTGGAAGGGTCTTTCAGATCGCTCATGAAGTCCTACCACAAATGTCCTTTACGTCACAACTGAACCATCCTCTTCTCTCACTCTCCCCACATTGCCCCAACACCCCAACACAACCACTATTTCAAGACTCCTAAACATGACAAGCTTCCTCTTTATGGAAGTTTTGCTCCCACAACTACCAAAATCTAGACATTTTTATAAAATTCCAAAGACCCAGTAGTTATGGTCTTTCCCTTGCAACCTACCAATTCCATGGGTAGCTCTCCATCTTGCCCTCGTTGCTCACATCATAATTGTTCCAGCAATGTGAACACTGAAGATCTGGGTTGATGTGGTAAAGCAAGTTCTCTGCCCATTGGTTGAGAGGATACCTACCTGCCTCCTCTGAGTTGAAAAGGCAGCATGGGTTTCTCCGTAGCCCCAGGTCCACCGTGTCCTGCCAGTGTTCTCCCCTCAAGCTCATGCTACATCAGGGTATTTTGGAGAGCAGCATGTCTGCAGTATAGGCTATTGCACCTAATGTAATGAGGGGTGTCTCTAACCAGGATCCAGTGTTCCCAGCACCACGTTATCCAGAAGAAACCCGGTAAAAGAAGTCTCTCAGTAACAGAATGCAACCTGAATGTAATAAGTAGGAAAGAGGACATATGACAAGTAGGTTCACGAATTTGTTGCAACGATGTTGCTAACCTTTTTGGATATCAGAGGGATTATTCATTATGAATTTGTACCAACTGGACAACAGTTAACCAAGTTTACTATTTGGAAGGGCTGAAAAGTCTGTGTGAAAAAGTTAAAAGACCTGAACTTTTTACCAACAATTCATGGCTCTTGCATCACACAATGTACCAGTTCATGACTGCTTGTGAGGGAGTTTTTAGCCAGTAAACAAATAACTGTATTGAAACAACCTACCTACTCACCTGGTCTCTCCCCCAATGACTTCTTTCTTTACCTGAAGATAAAGGAAATACTGAAAGGAAGACATTTTGATGATATTCAGGACATCGAGGGTAATATGATCACAGCTCTGATAGCCATTCCAAGAATAAAAAGTTCCAAAATTGCTTTGAAACCTGGACTAGGCACTGGCATAAGTACCTAGCTTCCCAAGGGTAGTACTTCGAAGGTGACTGTAGTGATATTAAGCAATGAGGTATGTAGCACTTTTTCAAGGATGAGTTCACGAACTTAATTATCAGACCTCATACTTTACCATCATTTTTTTTGTTGTTGTTGTTCTATTTCGTTAAAAAATGCCATTGGGATTTTGATGGGGATTGCATTAAATCTGTATATTGCTTTGGGTAATGTGGCCATTTTAACTATGTTGATTCTTCCAATCCATGAGCACGGAATGTCTTTCCATTTCTTTGTGTCTTCTTCAATTTCTTTCAAAAATGTCTTATAGTTTTCAGCATATATGTCCTTCACATCCTTGGTTAAGTTTATTCCTAGGTATTTTATTCTTTTTGCTACAATTGCAAAAGGAATTGTTTTTTGTATTTCTTTTTCTGAGATTTCATTGTTAGTATATAGGAATGCGATGGACTTTTGTATGTTGATTTTGTAGCCAGCAACTTTACTGTATTCATTGATTGTTTCTAATAGCTTTTTGGTGGAGTCTTTAGGGTTTTCTATATATAATATCATGTCATCTGCAAAGAGTGACAATTTAACTTCTCCATTCCCAATTTGGATGCCTTTTATTTCTTTCTCCTGCCTGATTGCTCTGGCAAGGTCTTCCAAAACTATGTTGAAAAGCAGAGGTCATAGGGGACAGCCCTGTAATGTTCCTAAACGTAGAGCAAAGGGCTTCAGTTTTTCACCATTAATTATGAGATTAGCTGAGGGTTTGTCATATATGGCCCTTATTATGTTAAGGTATTTTCCTTCTATACCTATTTTATTAAGTGTTTTAATCATAAATGGATGTTGTATCTTGTCAAATGCTTTTTCTGCATAAATTGATATAATCATATGATTTTTGTCCTTTATTTGGTTTATGTGATGTATCACATTGATGGATTTGCGGATATTGAACCATCTTGTGCCCCGGGGATGATCCCAAGTTGGTTGTGATGAATAATCTTTTTAATGCATTGTTGTCTTCGATTTGCTAGAATTTTGTTTAGGATTTTTGCATCTGTATTTATCAGAGATATTGGTCTGTAGTTTTCTTTTTTTGTTTTGTCCTTATCAGGTTTTAGTATCAGGGTAATGTTGGCCTCATAAAATGAGTTAGGGAGTACTGTCTCTTCTTCAATTTTTGGGGAGAGTTTGAGCAGGATTGGTATTAGATCCTCTTTGAAGGTTTGGTAGAATTCACTAGTGAAGCCATCTGGTCCCGGACTTTTGCTTTTGGGAAGGTTTTGGATGACTGATTCAATTTTGTTACTGGTGATCGGTCTGTTTAGATTTTCCAGTTCATCGTTCAGCCCTGGAAGGCTATATGTTTCTAAGAACTTGTCCATTTCTTCTAGGTTATTGAATTTGGTGGCATATAGTCCTTCATAGTATTCTTGGATGATCCTTTGTATTTCTATGGTGTCCGTGATAACTTCCCCTTTTTCATTTCTGATTTTGTTAATTAGTGTCTTCTCTCTTTTTATCTTAGTGACTCTAGCCAAGGGTTTGTCAATTTTGTTAATCTTTTCAAAGAACTAGCTCTTTGTCACATTAATTTTTTCTATTGTCTTTTTGTTCTCTATTTCATTTAGTTCTGCTCTGATTATTGTTATTTCCTTTCTTCTGCTGACCTTCGGTTTCATTTGTTCTTCTTTTTCTAGTTCATTAAAGTGTAACATAAGGTTATTTATTTGGGATTTTTCTTGTTTCTCGAGATAGGCCTGTGATGATATAAATTTCCCTCTTAAAACTGCTTTCGCTGCATCCCAAAAATTTTGGTAGGATGTATTTTCATTTTCATTTGTTTCTATGTATCTTTTGATCTCTCCTCTAATTTCTTCTTTGACCCGGTCGTTCTTTAAAAGTGTGTTGTTTAATCTCCATGTATTTGTGTTTTTTCCTTTCTTTTTGCAGTTGATATCCAATTTCAAAGACTTGTGATCAGAGAATGTGCTTGGTATGATTTCAATCTTCTTAAATTTGCTGAGGCTGATTTTATGTCCCAATATATGGTCTATCCTTGAGAATGTTCCATGTACACTAGAAAAAATGTATAGTCTGATGTTTTAGGATGAAGTGCTCTATATATGTCAATTATGTCCATTTCACCTAATGTGTCATTTAGGGCTGCTATCTCGTTATTTATTTTCTGTTTGGATGATCTATCCATAGCTGTCAATGATGTATTTAAGTCCCCTAGTATAACTGTTTTGATTAATTTCTCCCTTTAGTTCTGTTAGTAGTTGCTTGGCATATTTCAGTGGTCACTGATTGGGGGCATAAATATTGATGACTGTTACGTCTTCTTGGTGTATAGTCCCCTTTACCATTATGAAATGTCCATCTTTGTCTCTTGTTACCTTTTTCACCCTGAAGTCTGTTTCATCTGATATCATTATGGCTACACCTGATTTTCTCTGGGTACCATTTGCTTGGAATGTCAATTTCCACCCTTTCACTTTGAGTGTATGCTTGTCCTTGTAGCTGAGATGTGTCTCTTGGAGACAGCATATGGATGGGTTTAGTTTTTTGATCCAATCTGCTACTCTGTGCCTTTTTATTGGTGAGTTCAGTCCATTTACATTTAGGGTGATTATTGATATGTGAGGATTTTCTGTCATTCTATTTTTAGTTTTCTGGTAAGGCTGTGTCTCCATTGTTTCTTTGCCTTTTTGTTGTTGTCTATTATTTCTGTGTGGTGGTATTCTATGATGTTTCCCTCTGTTTCTTCTTTTATTACAGTATATATTTCAGTTCTGGATTATTTTTGAGTGGTTACCCTTAAGTTTATGTAAAAGAAAGTTTGCTATTTAGAGTATTCCTTTTTCTTCAGCACGCTTACTTTCTCCATTCCCATATTCCGGTTCAGACCTTTACTCTCCCCCTTTTTATGTTTTGGTTGCCACAAATTGTTCCTGTTGATGGTGGTCGAATAGCCTCCTTTAGTATTTCTTGTAGTGCAGGTCATTTATTAGAAAATTCCCTCAGCTTCTATATGTCTGGAAAGGTCTTTATTCCTCCTTCATATCGAAAGGATATCTTTGCTGGATATAGTATTCTTGGCTCATAATTTCTCTCTTTTAATACTTTGAATATTTGGTTCCACTCCCTCCTGGCTTGTAGAGTTTCTGCTGAAAAATCTGATGATAATCTAATGGGCTTTCCTTTGTAGGTTACTGTCTTCTTTTCCCTGGCTGCCTTGAGGATTCTTTCTTTGTCGTTGATTTTAGACAGCTTCAATATAATGTGCCTTGGAGAGGGCCTGTTGGGATTGAGGTAATTAGGTGTTCTATTTGCTTCTATCCACAAGTTTGGGAAGTTCTCATCGACAATTTGTTTAAATATTTTCTCTGTTCCCTTCTCTCTTTCTTCTCCTTCTGGTATGCCCATTATTCTTATATTGCTCTTTCTGATGGAGTCAGAAAGCTCTTGTAGAGCTCTTTCATTTCTTTTAAGTCTGAAGTCTCTTTCTTCCTCCATCCGTGTCATTTCCAGGTTTCTATCTTCGATGTCACTGATTCTTTCCTCCATGCGGTCAACATTTGGTTCTTTTATAAAATTTCAATCTCTTTCATAAAATGCTCATGTTGTTCTTTGATTGTTTTTCTGAGTTCATTAAACTGCCTTTCTGTGTTTTCTTGCATCTCGTTGAGTTTTTTCAGAACTGCAATCTTGAATTCTCTGTCGTTTAAGTCACATATTTCCATATCTTTAAGTTCCTTTTCTGGAGACTTTTCACTTTCTTTGTGAGCTGTCTTGTTGCCTTGGTTATTCATGGCATTTACTGATTTATTATTTCTCTTCCTAGACATTTACAGGAGTGGCTTCTGCATCAGGCTGATAGGAAGAAATCTTTCTTTTGTTTTCCAGTACTTGTTGGTAGAATGTTTTATTTTCTCTCCGACTGCAGCCTTTTTTTTCTCTCTCACACGGTAGTGCAATGTTTTCTCTCCACCATTCCAGCTTCTCATACAATGGGGGGATTCCCTGGGAGACGGGCTTCTCCTCTGTTAATAGTTCGCCTGGGTCACAGGGCGCAGTGTCCGTGTGGGTATGGGGAGAGCTTTTGAAGTTCCAAAGCTCTTCCTGCACCAGATTCAGAGCCCGTATGTTTCAGCAGTTCTGTTTCCTCCTGCAGGGATCCGCCCAGATAGGTGGGGCCAGGGGTCAGGTGAGTTGTGAGAGGTGGCCCAGAACAATGGCGGTGACCACCACCACAGCCGGTCCTGCTTCCATAGCTCCCTCCCCTTTGCCGGAACTAGTTGGGCTGCTAATCTGTGTCTGCTGTCCACAGTTCTCAGAACAGCAAATATTCTGTTCTTTTGATCTGACACTGCTAGTGTTCTGCTTCTAGCACCGGGCAGGTGGGGGCGGGGCGAGCTCTGGGAGGGTCGGGAGGGGGCGGCTAGTCTCAGGGCCTAAGGCTTCCGTTCTCTGCTCGGCCGTGAGGGCTTAAACCATCGTTTTCAGCCTTCTTCCCTCAGTCTTTTCTCCGAGGTCTCTGCCGTGAGCGTTGGGCCCAGCCGTGTTATATGCTGCCCCCTCAGCCCTGTGGGCCATAAGCGGAGCCCTAGCTGTCCGAGTTCCTCCCTCTCCCACAGCCGCAGTAGCTCCAGGAGGCAGCGAGCTCGGAGCACTGAGCCAGGTCTGCGTCCTGCGTCCGCCCACGTGGCTCCGTCTCCGCACTTCTCCCTTCCCTCCTCCCAGGTTTGCATGATTCACCCACCTTTAGGTGAATTCAGTAGTGGGCCTGTTCCTCTTGCCTGTCTGCTGTGCAGGGAGTCCTTTGTGGAGTTATTGTTGTTCAATTAGTTGTAAATTCCAGGGGAGCTTTACAGAGGCTCACCTCACGCTGCCATTTTGATGACTCTCTATCATCATTTGATTTGTACTTGATGGGGAAAATGTTAACTCACAGCACCCAGAATAGTGCCTGACACAAGTGTACAGTAAAATGTTTTGGACCAAATAATCAGTCTGATATCATGTATGTAGGATAGCCACTCACCAGCTGATGCCTACGTCTGGGGCTTACTGTGCTGGAAGCCAGCGGGGGGAGAGGGGGAATGGGGGAAATGCCACTAGGAATGCAGGCAGCATGGATCCTAGCTCTTCTAAGTAATAAACATGAGCTCTTGGGCAATGTACCTATTGAGGCTATCAAAACACAGTTTCCTCTACTACAAAATGGGAGTAAAAAAATGTTTCTATCACACAATTGATGGGAGAAACAAATGAGTTAATGGATAAAAATACTACCTAGCATGGTATCCAATTAGATATTGCTTTGGTTCCTTCTCTACCGTCTCCCCTTGAGATGATCCTCCAAGAAAGCTGTCCTGCCCTAGACAATGGACTTTCAGAGGACAGTCCTTTTTTATCTCAGATAAATCTTCCTTGGATTTATCAATACCCTTCTCCTGTGGATCCTCCATTTGCATGTGCCATCTTTCAATCCCACCTCAATTACTCATTGTTTTTAAATTACAGATATATTTATTACATGTCTTTTATGCACAGGGTTTTTCTGAACTAGGAAAAGGAATGGATAGTCCTCATGGAATTTTTCATCTGGTGGTTCTGGAAACCCTGATGTAAACTTCTGTTTGGCCATTTCTTCAGTTATCGTTTTCTGCCACTACCTGAAGTCTTCTGTCATCTGCCAAACCACATATTACTTCCCTCTAAGTGTCCTGCTACCCAGGGCCTATTTAACTTCTGGGTGTGTCTGATTTAAAATGGTGGTCCTATTGTCTCTCCCCATTGTACACATGTCACGGCGTTCACAGCATCTATCACACATTTTGTCACCTAACAATCTTTATGTTTTACTGTTTATAACTCTAAGATTCCCCAAGGTTTTCTGCCTTAATCTCCAGGACTGTGACTATGAAGAGACAGGTCACTCCCATAATATGGCTAAAGGGATTTTTGCAGATATACGTAAGGTTACTAATCAGTTGACTTTCAATTTAGTAATCCATCCAGACTTATTTTATATTCAGATATTTTATTTGCCATCTTTATATGTTTAACATACATATTTGTTATATCTTCTAGTCTCTTCATTGTATTAGGTCTTTCTTCTATCTTCCTGAACACATGTGGCACATTTATAGTTGCTGTTTTAACATCCAGGTCTACTAATTATCATCTATTTTATTTTTGTCTCTATTTCTATTAATTGATTTTTTTCTCAGTTATAAGTTATATTTTCCTGTTTCTTGTTTTTTGTTTTGTTTTGTTTTGCATTCCCGGTCATTTCCATGATATAAGAAATCATGAATGTTACATTGCTGAATTCTAGATGTTTAAAAATTATTTTTGGGCTCTTTGCTATGATGCAGTTATGTTACTTGGAGTTAGTTTGATGTTTTCCAGGATTGCTTTTGACCTGTGCTAAGACTGGTCCAGCACAGCCTTTCATCTGGAGTTAATTTGGTACCATTTCTGAGGCAATACCCTTCTGCCGATAGTGTAGACTCTCCCATGTATTAGATCTTCTCGCTCTGTCTGGCAGAAACACAAAACATTGTCAGCCCTGTGTGCGCTCCAGTTTTTGCCTCACTCATTTCTTCTGAGCAGTTCTGTCCCTGCCCCCAGTCTCTTACACACATGTGTAGATGAGTTCAAAGCTAAGGACTCAAGGGACCCCTCTGTAGGTTTCTAAAGTGTGGTCTCCTTGGGACTCTGCCCATGTATTCTCCCCAGAATTCTGAACTCTGTATTTTCAAATCATTGAGCCCACCAGAAACTCGGGGGTTTCCCTCTTGTATCGTCATGCTGGAAACTCTCACCTGACAGTGAGCTGAAGCATTTGTAGGACTCATCTTGTTCATCCTCCTTCTTCTGGGGATCACTGTTCTGTGCTGCTTGTTTTCCGATATCTAAAACCCATTGTTTGCCATATTCCTGGTTTTCTGCTTGTTTAATGCATGAGGGAAAATGCAAGTCCTGTTATCTCATTATGGCATCCAGTGAAAGTTTTAGGCACTCAGTATTTATAAACTCATGGACCATATACTAAAAAAACTACAGAGCCCAATAACTAATGCAGATAAACTAAGGAATATCAGTAGAAAAGAGCAGGGTTTTGACCAATAATTTGTACTTGAAAAATAAAATATGGGACAAAAAAAAATTATGTCTGGCGTGGAGCAGGCCACAAAATGTGCATTCAGCTCTGTGCCCTCTCCATCCCACCTCTGAGTGTAAATCAAAACTCTCAGAAAGTTCTCTCTTGCTAACCTTTGATAGGATGTGTCTATAAATTTGGGGCGGGGGGCTTGGCATATAAGAGTGGAATGAGGCACTGGAAGAAACCAGAGGTAAAACATGGAAAATATCCACTAAAAACTCTGAAAATCACACCGATTTAACCTGAACAATAGAATCAGAAGTACAACATACAACATAAGCAGTGATAGTTGTTACATATTTTTGAGAAGATTACTGCCACCTCGTAGCTAACTGGTGGATTTAATCAACTCTGAAGGATTAAAATATAAATGTGCATTCACAAGTTGTAAATACATATTTATAGTTATTCATAATTTGTTTAAAAGTCACTGCATACAAGGTCCTTTCAATAGCATGTCAAAATGATGATACAGAAAACTTGTATCTTGCAAAAGCATTCAGTTTTTTTTAAAGCACAAGGAAGTGGGTAATTATTGTTCACAAGCATCCTTAAAATTTAGTCTAACATTTTTATCTCTACTTCACATACATGTAGTAACCAAACCACAAAATGAAGATCTAGGGAAATATTATCTAGCTGCCTGTGCCAACCCAAGAATGATAACCAATACAGAGCCAGGGTGAAACGTGGAACGTCATGTCTCAGTGGAGTTGTCGAGTCACTCAACTTCTGGAGGAATAAAAAGATACCCCGTGGAGTCATCTGAAAAAAATGTTCCTAGAATGGTAGATTTGATCAAACATATTCTGTGAATTGGAAAGGTATTTTACACCTCAGGGACTTTAGGGGGGTTTTAGGAAACAATGATGACTGTCCAGTTTCCCCACCACCACCCCAGAAAATGAAAAACTGATGTTTTGCATACGTCAACCTAAAAAAAATAAATCGGTGAGAGAAATGCAGCTCTCACATAAGAATAGCTGAGGGGACATATAATCCAACAGAGGAATTATCAGTAATCACTGAATTCTCTCTATGAGAACCTATTAAGATTTGTCTAATGTACTCTATACATCCCATTGTTTCCACATGAAGGTTGCTTGGTAGAGATGGCAAACAAACAAACAAAATCATTCATTTCAATAGCTAAATGCAAGTTATTTTTTAAAAGCACCAAGTGAAAATGAAACCTAAATCTTCTCAGCCATAAAACAAATATATTGTACTATACCATCTGTACTGAGTCATTATTTTAACGTATCCTAGGCCTTCCCCAAGGCCAATCTCCAGAGAAGTCAGTGATTCTTGTTGTGACTTAAGAGCCATCAAATAGCACCAACCATTCTTAACAAATTCTAAACAAGCTATTCATATAATTTCCTATATTTCCACCAATTGGAAAACCATGTTAATTAACTAGTATGATATCTATTTTAAAGGTGAGGTATTTGCTGGAAGTGTTAAGGGCTGGAAAATAACTCAGGGCTTACTATGAATTATTTTAATTAGGTTTCAGAGGTATCCCCAATTCCCTCATCTACTCAATAATGAAGCCCTGTTGATCCCCCTTCTTGAATTCTATTTCTTTTTTTTTTTTTTTTGGCTCCATTCCCATTACAAATGTTCTAGTTTAGGTCTTCATCATTTTTCGTCTGGATTACTATAGTTTCCTGAAGTCTTACTTCACCCCGATCTTATTTTGTCCTAATGGTATATTATAATACGATGTTTATCTGTTTGAAATCTTTTAATAACTGCCTAATACAAATGGATAAAGTGAAGATATTTAATGAAGACTGTAAAACCCTTACGAATCAGATGACTGACTACCTCTTTCAGCTCACCTCTCGCCAGTCTAGCCAATGCTCCAGCCAAAACCTAACTCACTAGAATCCCCAGAATAGCTCCTGTCATCTCACTCCTTTCTTCTGTACTTGCTATTTTCTTTACTAAAAAATTCTCTGTCTAGGTCCTCACATATCTCGCTTCCTCCTGGCCATGTATTCCCTTGACTGAGGAGTTAAGGCCTACATACCTTTCAAGACCCACCATTGATGTTCTCCTATGATAATGCCCTATGGCACCCCAGGCTGTGGGAAATTATCCTGCTACCCTGCTACACCGACAGCCTTCTGCACATAATCTTATCACAGTAGACATAGTAATCATGTCTCATGTAGTATAAGCTATCTGAGGGAAGGATTGCGTGTTTATCTTTCCATCAACTCACATTGCGCCTCCTGTTTGATAAATGTTTTGAGAGGATGAATGAGAAGGCAAGCATGAGTAATTTTGCAACACATAGATAAAACACTTTGAGAGACTATGTGACAAGTACTGTGGCAAATTGTATTTGTTTTATTCTTACCATAAGCTTTTCTGCATATTCACCATTCATTCATTCATTCATTTATTCATTCATCAAATAGTTATTGAGATCTTGTAATTTACCAGGCTTTTGCTGGGGAGTTCAGTAACATATCCATCAGGGCCTGGCAGGAAACAGAAGATAAACTCAAATTGGATAGTAGGGGGAGAATTTAATATACATAGTAATTTACCACAGTGTGAGCAAAGTGGAAGGAAAACGCAAGTGCCCCTTATGTACGCTTCTGTAAGTAATCTTCTTATTAATAGAGTCTTCTTAAGTTTTCCAGATTTGGGTGGACCATCTGTTTGCTATGGAGGCTCTGATGCACGCATACATGTACATGCAGAAGTCAGTCATCTTTCACCTCCATCAAGACTAACCTCCCTCGTCCAGATTGCCACTCTTTGATCTCCCGACATCCAGTTCTACACCGAGCCACGCAGAGGGATCTTTAAAATGCTGATCAGATCATGTCACTTTTCTGATTAAAACTCTCTAATGTCCCACCATCACATTCAGAATAAATTTCCAATGCCTTTCCATGGCTCCAGTGCCCTGAGAAGGTCATGGCCCATGCCATTCTATCTTTCTTTGTCTCTGCCACCCTCTATCCTAGCCTTCTGCATGTTGGTTTGAAAATGTCAAGTTCTCTTCCACTCCCAAGCTTTACACGGAAAGACTTCCCCCAGATCTTCACACAACTTATTGCCTTGATTTGTCTAGGTCTCTGTTCTGTTGTCACCTCCTCAGAGAAGCCTTCCCTGACCACTCTCCCTACATTAGCTGCCCTGCCCACCACTTTTTTTCTCCTTGTCCTGTTTTGTTACTTACTTATTTTATTATTTCTTTTCATTTATGGTACATCTAACTATCTTTGTTATGTGTTACTTGTTTAGATTAGAGTTTATTTTTCATCTCTCTGATGGGAAGGCAATCCCCCAAAGAGAAGGAGTCTTTATGAGACTCATTCACAGCTATAATCAAAATAACAAAGATCTTGGCAAAGAATAGGCTCTCTGCTTGAAGCAACATTAGAAAAGGAAGTTGTGAGTATTATTTGAAAGTATATAAAATGCCAAGTATAGTGCTTAACATAATAGGTGGTCAATAATGGTAACTTTATTATTATTATATGTGAAACTAAAGATAAAAGCAAAATTATATCTTAGAACATGCTTATATTTTCATTTTTACTTCTATATGTTATGAAAATAAGAATATAACTCTCAAATTCTTATTTTTAAACCCATGTCTAAGACTTAAAGTAAATTTGACCAAGTGTAAATGAAAACCAACAATATTTTCATAGATATATTTGTGTACACACACACACACACACACACACACACACACATACATATATATATATATACAGCATTTGGAATTTAGTAAATTAATAAACAGTAGTTATTACTATCATTTCTTAAGATGAATTTAGGAAATATTCACATTATGACAGTAAATATAAATATAAATATTACCAGTGCAAATTTTATGGGTTAGTAAAAAAAATACTAAGTGCTACCATTAACTGAACATTTACCACATTTTTATTCTCAAGAATAATGATATTTTAACCATTTTAATATGCTCATGATTGTAGTTTTACTTTTTGTCATTTTTTTAAAGCACAAAAAATAGTAGCTTGTCATTTCCATTTAATTCTTATGGAATCAAATAATAGTTTTAAGTACCAAACAAAATATCTAAATTTTTTAACAGATTCCATTTCAAAAATTTTGGGAGATTTAACCTGTTTGTAATAAATATGGCATCTTATTTATAGAAACAAAATTATGTGTTGTGTTTAAAAGACATAAGGAATAATAACAGTGAATAATAAAATACCTAATTATAAATTAAATGGGTTCATATTTTAAAATCTCTGTACAACAATATCCATGTGCTTCTAGTTTTACCACTCTGCATATATAATCTTTCCTGCTTCTGATGAAAAAAAAAAATTAAAGTTGTTATTCTAAGAAATGTTTTCTCTCATATGGTCGGATTAAATATGACCATTCATTCATTCTTAACCATGAGTACATCAAGTGATAAATCTACCCCTACTTAGCATTTTCTTCTGTAAAATTTTGAAATATAAAAAATGATCTTTTTCTTTTTTCCAGGCAATTTAAACAAGGCAATAAATTTAAAAAATCAATATAAGTCAAGTTGCAGCATTTCCCCTTGAAAGAGTTAGGTAGGAATATAAATCAAATAAATTTAAGTCAGTTAAATTCAATATTATTAAAAGGGTAGTACAAATATAACTGTTATACTCATCTACTAAAGGAAATCTCTCTAAGTGCAGTGGATATTTTTATAGCCAATAAAAATCCATTTTATCAACTAGAGAAGAGAATCCTTCCATCATAGTGTAAACTTTTAAAATCTCATGTGTGTATTTTCCTCAACGATCATTTAATTTTATACTACGATTGTTAAAAAAAAAAAAATTGTGTAGAGTACACTGCAAATTTTACCATCTGCCTTTAGAAATTCTACAGAATATCTTTCAAAGGTTGATAAATTATTCATTTCCTGAAGTTGTGCATCAGAGCTTTGCAGTCCCTAAATAGTATATAATAAATTATGCAGCGTATACGTTACAGACGTGGGGTTTGTAAAGAGACCGTGCATGTGCTATATTCCTCATGCAGAAAAAGTGGTTTCATTTATTGACATGTTTTGACATCCTTCCACGTGATTTTCAAACTTTTATGTAATCTAGCAACTTAATTTGCATTCAAATGGATAGGTTTTAGGTTGGACCAAATTCAGTTGTATCAAAAACCAGTCTTCCACCAGCATTTACTCTTCATTTTGGAAAGGGCCAGCATATGGAAACCTTTTTGCTTTGTATCCTTTTCTGATCAAGTCCTAGACTTCACTATCTATTTGATGATAGAAATTTACCCTTAGCTCTTCATTTTTTCTCCTGTAAATTGCAATCCTTTTTCCTTTTTCTAATATGAAATGAGGGATTGTCTTTCGATTTGTTTTGACTACAACCATATCATGAATCTTTTGGAACATTTTAACAAATCTGGGCCCTCTGAGGGCCACCTCATTCTCCTTTTCTGTCCCCAGAGGTAGGAAAGCTTTTCCAGTTTGAGACTCATTGGTATTTGTTGAGGTTAAGTTTCAACATGGAAAATATATAAATAGCAGTAATGGAGCTTGCAACTACCAAACACCAAATTTCGGTATACATCAGAAAGCTGTGTACCAGCAGCATTTAACTTCACTGTGTGGTAAAACACTCAGTGACTTCAGAAGAGCAACTGGTGTTTAGAATAGTGAAAGAAACCCTGGGACTTGATGGTGGGAACAACTCTGTATTCATCAGTGTCGCACAAGTGTAAAGCATAAACTTGCAATCCTGCTAGAAAGCAAACCCTGATCTTCACTTTATATCTGTGTTTAGTGCCTGCATTTGAGTCAATATGAAATGCACTTTTAATCCCTCTAGATACCCAGGAGGAAAATCACTCAGCTATGTGTCAGTATCTACTAAACCGGAACGTTCACTTAACCTATATCCCAGGAATTTTGATCCTAGATACGTACCTAAACAGGATATGTATATATTCACCAAAAGACATGTACAAGTATATCTGTAGTAGTATTATTAGTAATAGCCCCAAATTAGAAACAACCCAATGTCCATTATCAGTAGAATGAATAAATTGTGGTATGCCCATCCAATGGAATATTATGCAGTGAGAATGAATAAAACATTATGGGTTGATCACACAATATTAAGCAAAAGAAGCCAGACATACATACTACATAACTCATTTATACAGTTAAAACACTGCTACACAGTATCAGAAGTCAGATGACAATTACCCCTTGAAGGGAAATGACTGGGAAGGAGCAGACAAAGACTTCTGGAATTCTTGTAATATTGTATTTCTTTATCTGAGTACAGGTCACATAGACATGTTCACTTTATGAAAATTTATTGAACTGAGCCCTTGTGATTTGTCCACTTTTCTAAATGCGTGTCACACTTCAGTAACAAGTTTTCAAAACAAAACTTTCAAAAAAGGTCCAAAAGCACGCAAAACATATCAACTAAGAATAATGAATGTTTCCCCAAGGTATCGGCTTATTTGCAATGCAGGAACTAAACCTCAATGAATTATCAGAAAAAATAGCATGTCTACTTTTATGTCACCAGTTTGAAATTACCCTAAAATATTGCTTTTATCTGCGGTTCTGCAGGTTTCATTTGAAACCAATTAAAGCTCTGATTTAGTAGTGTCAGTTCACACAGTGCTTTGTGAATGGGCTCCAGAGGCTGAATAATTGTACTGATCACCACCTAGAGATCCACGAAGATCATCTGAGACTATAATACGCTTCCGTCATTAAAGGTCACTTTACATTGTTGATGAGATCTGTACAGCGATGAAGAGGAAGCACCATTAAGGGATTTCCCATTCTTGTGATCTTTTGCAGATCTCACCACTCTTTTCCAGTGATGTTGTAACCACGGGCTTCATCAGAGCTGTTCACCCCAATCAATAGCTGACAAAATTAAACTGTGTCATATGCGGGGTGACCGAAATGCAGATTTATTGTTTCATCAGGTCTGCTGGATGTGTTTTTGATCCCCAGGAATGGTTTTGAAGCAGCAAATTCAGTGATGATTCTCCTTCTGATTGAATTAGTGCCCCGATAGAAGTCTCATTCTTTCATCTTCCCTCCACTGTCTACTGTCCACTCCCACAAGGATTTCAATTTAGAGGTGATCAAGAAAGCAGCATCTAGTTTCCAGGAATAATTGTTTCTTTTGATGTGATCTGTTTTACATAAAAATGAATGAAGATGCACATTTATGGAGAAGCACTTGCCATTCGAAAGCTTTTTATAATCAGCAAGCAATTTGCCTCCTGAATCTCTATATAAAGAAATATATGCTTCCTTCACTACCACCTTTTTTTTTTTTCCTTTGGCTGTAAAAGGCTTTAATCCAAATGACTTACACAAAACTTGAATAGCAAGTTGCTGATAAGGTCAGGTCTAGGATCAGGGGCCACTTTTCCTGAGCATTTTGAGTTGAAGGTGTTTTTGTCTTATAATCTTACATAAAAAGACAATTAACACAATGCAGTATGATAACACATGTGACTGCATCTTTTTCCATTCCTCTCTCTTCAATATACTATGTCTATCTCTTTACTGAAATCCATAATACTCATTGCAATCATTGTGGGGGCAAGCAAAAAATTTGTAATTTCATATAAAATTTAGCATATCTCGGGCCATCAGGCTGTATGTGCTGAATCTTATCTGAAGAAATACATTTATTTGTTTCAACTCCTTTGCCACTTCCCAATACCAAGGAAACTGTGGGCAGGAAAAAGCTTAATGTATCAAATAGAAAAATGCATTAAATATTGAAAAATTTTAAATTTAAATATTGCACTTTATCAAATGGAAAATCTACACAGTATAAATATAGTACTATCTATTTTGAAAGTTTACTAAACATTAGCAAGCAACCTTGATCTTCTAATGTTGAAAATTCTGCTCATTGCTTTCAAATCCATGGATGTTTTTTACAAGATGTTGGAGTTGAGATCAGCACACAGTGAATTTTTTTTTTAATTGAAGTTTGTTGGGGTGACAATTGTTAGTAAAGTTACGTAGATTTCAGGTGTACAATTCTGTATTATATCAGCTATAAATCTCCTTGTGTGTTCACCACCCAGAGTCAGTTCTCCTTCCATCACCATATATTTGATCCCCTTTACCCTCATCTACCACCCTCTTCCCCTCTTACTCTCTGGTAACCACTAAACTATTGTCTGTGTCTATGAGTTTTTGTTTCTCATTTGTTTCTCTTGTTCTTTTGTTGTTTTTGGTTTATATACCACATACCAGTGAAATCACATGGTTCTCTGCTTTTTCTGTCTGACTTATTTCGCTTAGCATTATAATCTCAAGATCCATCTATGTTGTCACAAATGGTTATGATTTTGAAAATTAGGAAACAATGGTAGACTACTCCTGTATAAACCAAAACTTAAAAATATATACATAGCAATTGTAGACAAAAAAAGCAACTTACAACTTAGCACTTTTGCTAATATGATGGTAATATTGCTGAGAATGATATAAAAGGAGAACAATTCCCATTATCACATTTCTTATTTCTACAGGTAGGTTATGTCTCATATTTCAGGTCTATCTTTCAATCCCTGAAGATTAGAATTTAAAACCTTTAAAAATAAATTTGAAAACAATTAAGATGCACAAAAATAAAAACGAATAACTCTTATTTTCACATAAACAGAAAATCTGAATTGAGAGATTAAACCCTTCTATTTACATTCCTTATATATTGGGGATTTTCCATCAGTTTAAATTATCTTATAATTAGATGATTTTTTCTTAATATGGGAAAGATATCTGCCACATCTTGATAATCATGTTACTCAGAATGCTAGACCCAAGAGGTGCTTCTTAGTAAATGATTTCTGTGTTCAAGTGATTTCAGAAAACTCTGAATTCTACATAGTTCTCAGATATTATGGGGCACAATTGCATAATAAAGACTGAGAAATGATGTTGTAAAGCTACTTGTTTAACTGTATGCAATCCAGCCTCCTTTTTAATATATCTAATTATAAAACCTATTTTTTGAGAAATTTACTACTAGCATAATAACTAGTGCTTTTCAGAATACATTTGAGAAATCCTGATGTAAAATATGGTGAGTCAAAAAAGTATTAAACTAATAAAAATAGATATCATTAATTCTATTTTATATTTTTTCTGTTCAGTCAATCTTACACTCTTGAATATAAAAGTGATGCAAATCCTTTGAAAATAGAAACCATGTCTTAAATCCCCAGTGCCTGCCACAGGGTTTGACATTTAATAGATTTTTATATAATTGATTTGGGGTAGTAAAACTAGTGGGAATCTGTAAGACTGCTCCCATCCTCTCCCTCAGTGCAGTCAACACGTTTGTTCTACTGGGGTGAGGCAAGTTATGAAAAACAGCAGCTTTGCTACCAGAGGGGGCTGACTTGTTCTGGAGCAAGATGTGGACAGATACAACGGCCCTAGCCATTGCCACAAGAAGTGAACCAATCTTGGTGGCAAATGAATGAGGAAGGTCAAGTGTGAAGTTGTGATCTGGTTGGGAAAAGTATCAGACTGACAGGATACCCAAGAATTTAACCTTGAAGCTGAATAATAAGACAGTAGAAGGCTTTGATGGAAGCCTGCACATGTGCATAAGGTTATATGCAATAGAGGAAGGAATAGAGACAATCCTAGATAGCCTCACGAATCAGATGGAAAAAAGGAAATAATGAAGATTAAAGTGAAAAATAAATGAAATAGAGGAGATAAACAATTGAGAAGACCAGTGAAATCAAAAGTCGATTTTTTTAAGACGAGCAAAATTGGCAAAGGTTCAGTTAGACTGACAAGAACAAAAGGGAGAAGACTCTAATGACCAAAATGAGGAATGAAAGAGAAGATATTGGGACTGAAATTACAGAAATTAAAAGGTTGATAATGTAATTATGTGAAAAATTGTATGTCAATTAATGTATCAATTTAAGTGAAATGAATAAATTCCTAGAAAGATAAAATAAAACTGACTCAAGAAGAAACAGGTAATCTGAATAGACCTAGAAGGAGTGAAAAAATAAATAAATTAGTAATTAAAAACCTACCCAGAAAGAAAAACCCATGCCCAGATGAGTTCATTGGTGAATTCTACCAATTTAAAGAACAATACCAATACTTCTGAAACTCTTTCATAAAAATAGACTATCATATGAAATAGAGCATTTCCAACTCATTTTATGTAGCAACTGTATCCTGATACCAAAGCTAGATAAAGACAAAACAAAAAGCGCAAATTATGGAACAATCCCTCATGAATATAGATGTAAAAAATCAACAAAATATTAGCAAACTGAACATATATAAAGCATTATATTTTATGGTCATGTAAGATTTATCCCAGAAATGCAAAATTGATTTAATATACAAAAATTCAATGAATGTAATGCATATTAATAGAATCAAAGTCACACTATTATCACACTATATCACAAAAATCACACTATTATCTCAACAAAGAAAGATTATTGGACAAATTCCAACACCAGTTCCTAAAATTTTTAAATTGGGATATAAATGAATTTCTTCAATCTCCTAAAGGAAATATTTGAAAAGTTTGTAGCAAATCTAAATCAATTTAACAGTGTATCAGTCACGGTTTTCTAGAAAAACAGAACCAATAGGATGCATGCACATGCACACACACGCACGTGCACACACACAGATTCATTTTAAGGAATTGGTTGATACAATTGGCAAGTGAAAAATCTGTAGGGCAGGCCAGCAGGCTAGGAACTTAGGCAAGATTTTTGTTAGTTTTGAAGAAGAATTCATTCTTTGGACAACATCAGTTTGGGCTCTTAAGTCCTAAGATCAGATGAGAATGGATCCAGTATTACCTGTTACAACATTGATAAACCTCAGAAACATCATTCCAAGTAAAATAAGCCATAGGCAAAAGACGGCATATTATGTGATTTCATTAGTATGGAAAGTTCAGAGAATGCAAAACCATAGAGACAAAAAGTAGATGTTTGGTGGCCCTTGGTTGAGGATGGGAGCACAGTTGTAACGCAGATGGCATGAGGGATCTCTTTGAAGTAATAGAAATGTTCTGAAACAGGATTTTGGCGATGGTTGCACAGCTCTATAAATTTACAAAAATGTGTTGAATTGTATATTTTCAGTGGGTGAATATGACATATAAGTTGTTTTTAAGTGTCTTAAAAGAAAACTTTGTATTTGCTCATAATTTAGTGGGTGGTTATTGCTTGGGGTCTCCCACACAGTTGCTCAAATGGAACAGAGAACCAAAATGAAATACCCACCTGGATGGCAGCTGATACTGGTGGTTGACCAGAAGCTCACCTGGAGCTGTGAATTTACATGTGCACTCTCCATATGGCTCGAGCTTCTCCAAGCATGGTGGCCAGTTTCTGAGGGGGACTAGCCCATGAGGCCACGGCAGAAGCCATCAGACATCTTCTCACCTAGTCTCTGAAGTCACACAGCTTCACTTCCGCCTTATTCTATTGATAGCAATGAATCACCACAGGTATTGCAGATGAAAGGGGGGTGGAAATTAAATCCACCTCATAATGGGAGGAATATCAAAGGATTTGCAGCCATCTTTAATCTGCCGTCCAGGCAGTCACTCGTGAGTAAATGAATAGCCTTTATTGAAAGAATAGTAATACCCCAATTTTAAAAATAGGAGAATATATCTCTAGCACAAGCAGAGCAACTCCCTCAAAATTCCTGTTCAGTGGTCTCTCAGAATTTCAGAGAATCCTCCAATCCCTGTCCAGAGGAGTCAAGCATAGTTAGTACCTATTCATAGATTCATCTTTTTTTTTTTCTTCAAACAGCAACACTTTTGATTAGTTAAATGCTCTTATCAAGCTTTCTTAACTACAATAAACTGTCTGGAGAAGTGCTCATTATGAATATATGATAAAGAGAACCTAAAGGAAAAGGAAAATGCATCTAGATCATTTTCTCAAAATTGGTGGTGGACAAGATACAATTAAGTGTGTGAGTTTCTCAAGAAGGAAGCCCTTAAGTGGAAGAAATGTGAACACTTCGTAATGGAAATTTTCCATTTGGGAACTACAGGTGTGGTACAGTGAGGGTGTATGGGTGTAGTCAAGCATTGTGAGAATCAGGCTGGGTCTCAAAGTGTTGAGCTTCAGAGTTATAGGGCTGCCACTGGTTCACACCCCTCTCTTCATTCAGTCATAAAACTTTTCTTAGTGACAAGAGGATTTAAAACAATGCTTATGAGCTTCCAAAATATTGTTTTCAACATTAACTGCTGTTTTATAGTCTTGGTTAAGATTGAAATTATTTTCTCCCTCAATATGATTCATTCCCATAGCCAGGTGGTGTCTCTACATAGGTGATGAGTATCCTACAAATGGACAGGAAGAAGAGAAAGGTGTCATTTTGTGATGAACTGAGTGGCACCCTCTTAAAAACAGGCTCACACTAACACAATGAGCATTAAAAAAGGAATGAAAGTCAAATGATTATTTGATGCTTTCTATGTACCAGGCACTTTGCTATTTGCTACCAGCATCATACGCTTAAATTTTTGCAACATCTCTATAAGGGAAATATTCTTACTATTCCCATTTTACAGATAAATTAAGACCTAAGAAGATCAAGTTGTGAACTGTCACGTAACACATATAGAGAAAAGCTGAGATCTGAATCCAGTATATTGAATTTTAGAATGTAACTCCTAACTGGAAAGCTTTGTTTCTAATCTTAGACCAACGGAGACTCCCCAAACCTCCCTGAATTACTTCCTCACCATGCCCATCCATGGTTTCATTCCTGTCTCATCCTTAAAACATTTCTTGATAGAGGGAGATGATAAAAAAAAAAAAGAGTAGAACTAGACTTCAGAGGTGAGTACAAAGGAATCCTTGAAGTGCAAGGGGATCTTTCTTGAGTTACAGAGACCAGAGATAGCTCTCTGCAAACTCAAGCTCTATCAATGTCTAATAATAAAGGCCATCTACAGTAGGTTTTTTTTTTAAGATGGCTGAGATTAGGGTGGTCATGCTCTTCACCTCTGGGTACTTCTATACTGGCATCTGTTCTACAAAGCCTTCTAGAAAATAGTCCCTTTGGCATCTTCAAGGATATAACTGAGTAGGGAACACATATCTCACAAAGTTAAAAACCATATAACCTGTGTACTTCCCAGACTAGCCTTCAACTCAATATGGTTGTCAAAGACTTTGTCTTTGTGCATGGCCTTATGTACCAATATACAATTAATTAAGTCCCAATGGATAAAATTAAAATATAAAACTCTCACCACATCAACCCAAATGCTTCATCTGTGGAAGAGAGATTGACAGGCATTGCATTTTAAGAGAGGTTCATTTTCTCAGGTCACCTAGGCTTCAAGCAAGGGTGTGTAGAGTGGGCTTTTCCCTGGAATAATGAAGATCAAACAGCTCCTGCTTTTTTATCTGGTACTTTACAGGTGTGCCATAATTTTGCCCACACCACTCTGCAGCATTCTTTACATATCTCATCATCCTAGTAAAGTAAGCTGTATTTTACTCATTCCCAAGTTTATATACTGCTGAAGATTTACTGTCAACTTGATTTATGAACTTCCTTTGCTACATTCTGATATCAATTGCATGCCTGACCCTATTTTCTTTCTACTCAAAGTTTTTCCGAACATAAAAATAAACCATGTTAGATAAAAATGTTGTCTCTTTGAATTGGGAGATAGGTCAACAGAGTCGGGGGGTGAGGGTTGCCAAATGAAAAACACTGCAATTCTAAGAGTGAAAGGAATTCTGCCCTGAATTATATCACTAGCCAGTTGTGTTACCTTGGATAAGTCATTAACTTTTGGGGTCTTCAGGTTCCTAATGTTAATATTAGAAAAATACTCCATGCACATAGTAAATAATATATGTTAAATTGTTT
The DNA here is from genome assembly GCF_004115265.2 of Rhinolophus ferrumequinum. Classification (NCBI taxonomy): domain Eukaryota; kingdom Metazoa; phylum Chordata; class Mammalia; order Chiroptera; family Rhinolophidae; genus Rhinolophus; species Rhinolophus ferrumequinum. Next base: position 14,175,223 of record NW_022680355.1, on the reverse strand, counting down.
GAAAAGAATAAAACATACAAAAATATAGTAAGCTTTGCAGTGTTTTAGTAACCTTATTAAAGACTCTAGATGGACATAGATTTTCTCTGCTTTTCCTCTTAACTTTCATCTTCCTACATAACAGGAAGACAGGGACAACTCTGGAAGAAAGACCTGCCCTTTCTGAACCATCTCCCACATTCCATAACCACTTCTTCTCCATTCCTCTATTGCCTGTGTCCTCATAATACTTCAGCTCCCAATATCACAGCTCTTCTACTTTAAAGATCACTGGCATTGAAATAAAAATTCTGTTAAAACTAGAGAATGTAATTTGACCTCTCTGAGGTGGATTTTCAAAGACCTAACCATTATTATAAAGTCTATGTGTGTTCTTTTAAATGTTTAAATCATACCTATCTTTAGGCATTATATAGAACTGTTTTATATGTTTTAAAAATTACTTAATTGATATCATACACTCCATATATTCTGGAATTTTCTGCTACTTAAATTTTGTTTCCCCAGGTTTATCTATATTGAACTCTAGTTCAATAATTTTAACTATGCTACACAGTGGTATGGTTATGCTAATTTTCAAAATTAATTTTCCTTCTAATTGAGATTTTAGTGTTATATTATAAACAGTACTGCAATAAACAGCACTGTACATGTCTCTTTTTGTACCTGAGTGAGATATTCTCTGCTAAATTTCAGGGTGAAAGTCAATTTGCTGGGTCAATTACACTATTGACAAACTGTTCTGAATTGTGACGATACCAACTTCTACTGTCACTAGAAATGGTTGAGTGTCTCTATTCCCCAAGTCCACCCCAAGCTTGGTACATTCATAACTTACTTTTATCTTTTTCCTGTATTGTAAAATATATGATATATATAATAGAGTACATAAAACACATGTAATTTGAATAATTATAATATGGAGTAAACATTTATGTGCCCACAACACAAATTAATAAATAGAATATTTACATTTCTCCCTGCTACAGTATTCTGTAATTTGGATTAATCATTCTTTTGACTTTTATACAGCTTTTCCATATATTTCCATACAAATAGAGAATATATTATTTAATTAGGTTGTTTTCGAACTGCATGTACATGGCACATAATAGTTTGCATTCTTTTATATCTGGCTTCTTTTGCTCAACGCTGTCATTCATATTGTTGACTATAGCTTTAGGTTATTTATTTTTACTACTTACAGTATTTCATTTTGGACTATAAACAATGTTTAATCACTCTATTATTAATTGATATTTGGTTTATGTCTAATTTTTTATATTCATGTTTTCTGCTCATTTTTTTCTTGGGTTATTTGTAATTGTCATAATGACCCTGAGGAGTTTGTTGTATTGTGGTAGATAGCCTCCAAAAATGGTCACCAACCATGCTGTCCTTACTTGTCTTCAAATGATGCTGCCTCATGAATCAATGGAGTCTGTTTTCCTTCTAGAATCTGGGCTTGCCTTGTGACTTGCTTTGATCAATAGCATGCAGTGGAAATAAAATAATACTGTGCCTGTCCCAGTCTAGGTTTTATGAGGACTGGCAACTTCCACCCTCCCTCTTGACTTATTTTACTTATTCTTGAAAGATAGCTTAGCTGGGTATAGAAATCTAAGCTAAATTTATTTTTGTTTCAGGACTTAGAGGATAGTGTTCCACTATCTTTTGCCCTTATTGTTGCTATGAAAAGTAAGCTGATCCTCTGACTTCCACTCCTTGAAGGCAATCCCTTTCCTACCCTCAACACTGGATGCAATTTTACTATACCTAGGCGAGAATTTATTTTATTTATTTAAATATATATATATATATATATATATATATCATATATATGTGTGTGTGTGTATATATATATATAATTGGGATATATATGATATATATATGATATATATATATTCACAGATTAAAGAAGTCAAACAAATCTATATGTGCATATTATATATATATATATCTATACCCCAATTATATATCATATATATCTATAATTGGGGTATATATATAAATATATATATACATATATATATTTATATATATATAAAATATGCACATATAGATTTGTTTGACTTCTTTAATATATATATATCATATATATATCATATATATATCATATTATATATCATATATATCTATAATTGGGATATATATATATAATGGGATATATATATATGTATATAATATATACATGTAGATTTGTTTGACTTCTTTAATCTGTGAATTGTTCCTCTCATCATTTATGAAAAATTCTTAGCCATTATCTCTGAAAAACAATCTTCATTAGTCTTTTTCAGCTCTCCTTTGAAGACTTCAATTATATTATAGAAATGTTCTCCTTACTCTTCATAGCTCATAATCTCTCACTACTTTTTGTCTCTTCATGCTACATTTGAATAATACTTTTTTACATATATTCAAATTCATTCTATCTTTGGCTATGTTTAATAGGGCACTAATCCCATCCATTGCGTTCTTAATTTCAGTATTTATATTTTCACCTCTAGAAAATCTATTTGGTTGTTTTTCAAATACATTAAGTCACTTTATAGTTCCTATTACACAAGGATGTTTTCAGTGTCATCTTAGTTTTTTTTAGACATAGTAAGCATAGTTGTTTTACAATCTTTATTTGATGTTTCCAGCATTTGACATCTTTATAGGTCCATTTAGGCTCTCTGATTTGTTTTGTTTTCTTTCCTTAATGAATGATTGCCATGGTTTAAAATTTTCTTGTATAATTATTATTTATTGACTGTGTGCTCTCACTGTCTTTGAAAATTATTTGTGGTGTCTATATGAGACCTACAATGAAAGTGAATGCCATCTTCCATAGATGACTTGCATTTCCTTTGGTCAGGCACCAAGGAAGTTTACCTGTCAAAGAACAATTTAAACTAAATTTATAATTGGAATTTTTTGGACTTTTCAGGTAATGGGAATTGAACTGAAAATGCACACAAGGGTTAGGAAGCATTGTTTCTTTGTACTGTTATGTTCGATGCAAAAGTGACATTTTTTCAGACACCTGAGGTTGCAAGACTTATTTCTAATTCATCCTTTCTCTAAATGTGTAGTTTTATGGGGTTTCAGCTTAGTATGAGAAGAATCTCCTACTAGTTCTGGGTTTTAACTTATTTATTCATCACCCATAAGGTCCATTTGAAATTCAAGTCCATCTTTTCCCAAATTATCAAATGATTTAAGGGGTGAGACACCTTGAGTGTCCTGTTTACCTCTCTAGATTCCCTTAGCTTTTGACCCAGTAATTTCTTACTACATGGGTGTTAAGATTTTAAAAATATTTGTATTGATCATTTGAAGTAATTTTCCATGGCAGGGTTGGTCCAAATAATCTAGTCTGCCCTGTTGTAGGAAACAGAAATCCATTCATCAATTTAAAAATTATCATTTACTGTATTTTTTATATCCATATGTTCAATTTGATACTTTTTCAAATCTGTTTGGAAAATATTTTTATCTCTTGTTTATGATGTTTCATTTTCAGTACTTTTATTTATTTAATAAGCTAAACAAAATTCTCTTATATTCTATGTTATTTCAATATCTGAAATATTTACAGATCTGTTAGCTAAGATTGTTCCTGCTGACACTCATGAAATCTTATTTTCATGTATAGTTAATAATTTTTCCAATGGGAGCTAATTTCCTTGGAATTTTATCAGCAGAAGTAATTTGAGGCCTAGTTTAAAATGTATTTTACTGGAGAGACTTTGTATTTCCTTATTCTAGGACCTTTGGGATGTTTCCAACCCAAAATGACTAAATCTCCTGTCCTCCACACACGACCCATTAAAATTCAGCCCCAAGCTCACCAGAAATTGGCACATCTTTCAAAGCCAAAGCCAACTCTAACAACTGCCTTTGAAGAATTGCACTTTCTCTTCTTATCTCTGATTATTTCTTCCTTCTTCTTCATTCATGCTATGAAAAAATATGGTTTATATATTTTATCTTTCATTTTTATATGTTCTATGCTGGAAGGTATTTCTCTACACATCAGTGAGACATATTCTGGAAAATGGAACTCATCATACCCTTTAAAACCTTCCTGCCTAATTACCTTCTTTTACTCCGCCTGATCCTCATCAAGGCTCAATTTTATATCCCATTTATAATGCTTCCATAGATTTCATACTCGGTAAATGTTTGGTGAAGTAAATTTCTACTGAATAATAATAATAAAAAATGTGAATTTTTCCCCTAAATGGATAGTTCTTTATCAGCAAAAGATTATTATATGAAAAATACCTTCTTTGACCAGTTTTTAATTTTTAATTTTATATATTTTATTCATTGCAAAACTAGCAAATAAATCATTTGTTTAATGAGTTATACATCATCTATTATTTTGTTAACATGAAGTCATGTATAACCTTAAAATTTAACTTACAAAATTTATAAGTGTACAGCTAGCTTTCTTATTTTATTATAATCTTACTCGTGTTTCCTTTATCAATGCAGTTATTAGATAATATTGTGGGTTTAAGCAAGAGCTGCTTCCAAAATCTGTGGGGGTTTTTTTGGATGAACAGTTGAAAATTCAATGTGATCTATTGACTTAACACTATTAATCTCAAGTCAAAAACAAAATTCACTATCTGAAACAGCTTTCAAATATTAACAAACATGTAATTTATGCTCAACGATGTCCATGCATTGACACTATTGTTTTGGTAAGATGCGTGGAGATTTTTCAATAAGGAATCTCCCCAAATATGAAACATCTCAGACAAAATTCTGAGTGGGTGGTAGGTTTTTGAAATGTGATAATAATGTATAATAGCATACCCTTTCACTCAGAAACCTAAAGGAACCATGGCTGATGCCTTTACTTCCAGTAGTAAGTGAGGAATAACAGAATGCCCACCTTGGGAAGTTGGGTAAGTTGCATAATATAGAAAACATTATTGAGTCACCACAGAGGTTCCTGAGATCATTATTCCAGGGAAATTATGAAGTTACTAAGCAAGGGGCTTTGGAATTATTACCACAGATACACTTTGTGAGGTTATAAAAGCACCCAAATTTAGGATGTCTTAACTCAACCCTCACAACCTATAGTTACTCAAATTAGGAAACTTTTTTCAAGTAATTAGAGGTTAAGAATAAAATGTCTCAATGTATTTATCTGAAAAAGAAAAGCTAAATGGAATTATGTTATAATAGAAACTTTCAAATAAAAATTACATGGGTGAGGGTGACTTAGCTAATCAATGCTTACAGCTCTTACGTGGGACATAGGTGCTGCCTTGCTAGCCATTTTTGTTTTAAAGAAACACATGACTCTTTTCAGGTCTGGTGATCATATGAGCATGAATTCAGTTTTGAACCGAACATTTTAGGTTCTTTTGATTTGCTTTAGTGGGGACACTATTTGATGACAGTCTAATGGGAATTTGCTCTAGTCCTGGTTTGTTGTTTCACTAAACCTTAATCTTTTAGACAAATGTGTATTTCTCTCTGTAATCCATAAATACATAAATAAATAAATAAATCTATACCATCATCTTTCCTTAAGAAGCAAAAGAAAAAAAGAGAACAGACTTATAAAAACAGGATATTTTAAGACAGCAGTACTTGACTTTTCCTGTCTAAGTGAGAATTTCCTGTCGAAAGAGTTGACAAAGTAGGTTTGAGACAGCTTTCCTGTAATTAATTTTCTTTGTGTGTGAATTTAATACTGATGCAAGGGTGTTATTCATTTGACAACCTCAAGGTTTAATGTCTAACCATCCAACGGGAAAGGAAGAACACGACTTCCCAGAATTCCTCATTAATTAGCTTCAATCCTCACTCTATGATACTCATCCACTCATCTAAAACTGCTAATTGTTATCAATTGAATGATTTTCAGAATGCAACCAATACCTAGAATGACTATAACTCATTTTACATTGCTTGTTGAACATCTCAGTAACAAGATGTTCATATTTATGACTCTGGACCAGATCTGAACTTCTAGTTGAACAGACAGGTAGCATTATGTAGTGAAAAGAGCATTGAACTTGAAATAGCAATGACTAGATTCGTGTTCTACCTGATTGTGGATAAATTAAATAAGCCGAGGGCTGAGTCTTAATTTCTTCAATGGCAAAATACACATGAAGTCAAAGTCTTGACTAATGCAAAAAAAAAAAATAAAAGGAAAAGATATTGTGATTTCCAAGGCACTAGACAAACTCTATGGTTTTGTGTGAGAAAATGATATTGAAAGCTATATACTTTGGACATCAAGACTATTGTGTTAAGTATCTCTTCACTTTAGTCTTTAGGAGTCAAGGGGGAAATAATGAATTTTCAAATATCTACATCTATTTTATTTTCTCCTTCATTTCAATGGTTGGCTTTTACGGTGAAACTAGCTGAGATATTTGAGGATATAAAGGGTTTTGAGTGACTGAAGTTCTCAGGAAAGAATTTAAAAGATCTCAAAGGCATGCTGCCATGTTATATAAACACATTTTGAACTGTACTGTCCTATCCACAGAACTGGCACCACAACTGCATTTAGTGAAATTTTATCCAAAAATTGGAAAGGTGTTCCAAGTTTGTTTGTTTGTGTGCTCTTCCGTTCTTTCTCAAAAACCTTAAGTGAAAACCAAGGTAGTGTAGAAAAATGTGTCCTGTGTTAAGAGGATCCTAAATGCACCAGGACCATTTTAATTTCAGCCAAACTTTGTTAAAACTGCCACTGTAGCCTCAAAGTGATTCCTAGAGAAAACATCACAGTTACATTAATTTTTCTCAATGCTCATCCTTTTGAACTCTAAAGAAATGTATTCTTCCTTCATTTTTCCCTTCCTTTTTAAAGAAGGGGCATAGTTACATCTCTTTCGAACTTCTGAAATCCAAAAGACTATTTCTATGCCAGCCTATTATAGTTGTCATGAAAATACATTTACTTATCTTTTATGCATGCCTCCCCTGGCCCACCAACTAAAATAAAGTTTGTATTTATTTTTCTGGAAATATCCAAAGTGGCCCTGGCTAAGCTTCAAATCTGTTTTTCTATATGCTGTGGCTTTAAATTTTGCTGTCTGTACTTGGCAAAAGGAGATAACTGAGTAAGCTCAACAATAACTGAACTTGGAAAAAAAAAATGCAAGGGCAACTGACTGTCTAAAAGTCAAATTATGATTTTCATTCGATGAATTGTAAAACCTTTCGATGGTACTAGTAAGGCCTCTTGTACTTACATGTCTTATATTTTGAAATAATTGCTCTGAATTATTTGTTTTGCCCTGACCTTAAACAAGAAAAATGCATCATTTCTATTTGCATGTTATACCATGGAATTTAAGAGCTCATCTTTTTGTTATAAATATTTCTGAATAATTATTGTTTCATACTTATTTCAATGACATAACAGGCTTTGGATGAAGAAGTAGACATACAGCTGTTATCTGTATTTCAATAAAATGACTTGATATGAATATTCATGATTAAATATATCTGCCCAGAAAAAGCCTTGAAAAGTCATCTTCTGCATTTGTCCTCTTTTCTATACAGATATTTAAACTAACTCCAAAAAATATTTTAAAATCATCTTCTCTTTAAAGAATTCTCTTTAAAAGTAGTAGTACAATTCTCCTCCAAATTATCTTCCTTATGTCTAATTTGAATCCTGCCTGCCATTTTTATACTGAATTTTTTTCTTAAAGAGAGTAATCCAAGTTTTAAATCTATTCTTACGCTATTTAAAATTAACACAGCCATATATATATATCACTGTTTTTAGAGTCCCAATCATTAAGAAAATCATGTGCCCATATGGTCAAGGGGAATTGTTTAGAAAAAACAAACACAACAACAGTGATGTATGATCACAGTATTTGACTTCCCTTTTTCACTCTACCACATATCAGGAGTGTTATTTCAGAGAAGTCACCTAACCCTCTAGTTTAAATTTCTTCATTTGTGGAATGAGGAGGAATTTGTTTCTCTGCCTACTTGTTTATTGTCCACAAGAGACCAAACCTTTTGGGGCTCATTCACTGCTGCACCCCCTTGTCTAGAAAAGTACTAGGCAATACTATTGCTGGGGCTGTCTAATGAGAACTGCACGTCTTATTTTTCTGTCTGGTGAGTTTTGTTACAGTTCTTTTCCTTTGGGATACAGTAAACTTGTACTATGAGTTTGTGATTGATCCCATTTTGTTACGACACATAGCTGAACTTTTGTGAAGCATGTAACACCATTTGTCTTTAGGCAATAATGGTAGATTTTTCAAAAAGAAATATACGTTCTTTAATACATTTTGGAATTTAGCCCCTAAAATGGAAACTTATGGTACATTTCAGTCTGTAACTTTTAAAAATATAGCATTATACTTTTGTCATTTTTTTTCATTCTACCATGAAAAATAAAATTAAATGGTGTCTTAAATTCCTATAAGGGAGCACATATACCTAAATTACCCAGCTTTCTGGTCTTTATATACTGTCTAATAGTAATGGAAGATGGATAAACAAATAAAGCAAATCAAGAGATTATGTGGTAAATTGCGGAAGAAGGAGCCATTGAGTCAATGCGATTACAGGAAGTTACAGGAATTGAGGTGGAGAAGAGTGAGGTTTTAGCTAGCTCTGCAAAGACAAATTTCAGTAGAGATGATGGCAAAGCATGCCATAGGGAGGGCACGATCTTATGTGAAAGTCATTGTAGTAAATTTATATATTGGCATTGAACTAGAAAGGAATAGAAAAATAAGAAAAAAGTTTATGGGCTGGAATAGTGAAAGAATAATTTTTGTTTCTTCTATATTTTTTCTTTATTGCTAGATGTATACAATAAATTAACAGGCAGAATGCATTTAAATTTAAAGACTTTTTCTGAAGACAAAAAAGTTTGCATTATTTTCTCTTTTTACTCCAAAAAATTGGGGATGGATTGGCAATTATTAGCCCCACTTAACAAATAAAGAAATTAAACTTAAGGAGATTTTTAGTCATATGAGTGAATATATGAGAAGTTGCTTGGACCCACATTATTCAACAGCTGATTTCTTTCTTCTCTAAGACTTCACACATAGAGGTTTTGCCTTTTGGGATAAAACATGGATCCCTAAAGTTTTAATTCTTCAATGCTAGTCATTATAAAGTCATTTCTCACTATATAATTTACTAAATACTGTTTTCTGTCCTTTCGTGTTCCTTCTTCTTGGCTCCTCGTGTTCCTTCTTCTTGGCTCCTGGAGGTTTGAGTGTTTAAAGGAATTGTGAAATGGGGCGGTGGGGGGGGAAGAATGATCTGCAACTGTGAGAAAGTTCTAGTAAATTGCTTCGGCTCTAGACTAAGTGACTTCTGTGTGCTAAAGGCCATGTAGAGGTCTGTGTTAGTAACCAAGCTGATGCAGAAAAAGGTCACAGATTGTTGACAACTTCACCAAATTAATTATTGACTTCAAAGGACACACCTCAGTCTTCACTGGAAGAATCAAACTTCCTGTGAAGGGACTTTGACATACAAATACTGTCAGAAAGTCTACTCAAATATGCTTCGAATTCAAATATGCTGTGACAGGTATCTGAGCAAATGACTATGTTGACGAGCCTTTTCCAATCTGATGTAATACGGGGACCCAATATGTCTCTGGTATTGAAAACATGCATCTTGAAACACAAGAAAAAAGGTTAGTACACTGCTCCCAATGTCCTCTCCCACATTCTTCACTCCAAAATAAGCCTTCAGTTTGGAGGTAGAGGAAAATAGCTGATACCAGATATGCATTTGTGCCCACTCCAGACCCATTTTATAGGCTAGAGCACAGTTCCCTGAATGTGATGCAGGGTGTCTATGAACCTGTGACATTGACAGTCAGGCAAAAGTCATGGACATTTCACCACCACCACCACTATCTCCAAAATGCTCTTCCATGCCAAAATTTTTATTCTGGCTCCAATAAGCTAAATGAACTGCTGTCCCAACATGTCTAAAAGTATTTTTGTAATGCCTAACTCTACAGAAATGTCTATTAATAAATAGAAGCAAATCTACACAGATCTTTTCCCTATCCCCATTAAAATTGTACTGGATTTCCAGTGAATCTGAAATGCATCACCCTGGCCTCAGTGTATCATTGCATTCGATCCTTCCTTGCTCTGGATGTCTGCTGGCAGCTGAATCTGATTCCAGAGGTCAAACTCAAAACTTTCCACTCCATCTCAGTTCAGATGTCACTTGCTATTAGAACCCACCTTCTCATAACTCTCCTGCGATTATTTAATGCTTAATTAACGGACCTGTTTAGATTACCTATGGGCAAACTATGGTTTCTAGCACAGTTTGCAGAATTGCCCTGGAAACCATTGATTGGCTTACATTTTTCTTTGCAAAAACAATTTGGCCACAGCTCCTACTCTGGGGGGGCGGGGGGAAGTAGCTAGCCCAAAAATCATCGATCATTATTTTTTAAACAAACCTTGAATCTATCTTCTAGATCGCCTATTATGAAAAAACACTGAATAATAAAAGCTTAGGGTGCTTCCCTCTGTTGTTTTTCAGCCTTCTGTTCTCAAAATCCTGAGAGTTTTGTAGAGTAGCTTTTTCTGAAAAACCATAGACTAGAGAGAAAGTTCAACTCTGCTAGACATCAGGTCTGAGTTTTTCTTACCACCATGGATGAAAATGTAAAGGCATCTTCATTATTAGTTTGGGGGAAGAAGAGTTTCAATCCAGTCAATGTCAGGCGACTAGTGTTCTGGAAAATGAACCTAGGAAACTTTTTTACCATCGTGAGCTGAGCTAACCCGATACGCTGTGGAAAAGGACAGCATATTACTCTGGGTAAATGAGAAGCACACAGAAAATAAAATTGTTAGGTTTTGCTTGGAATTGAAAATTGTCGAAGGTTGAAGACTTTAATGTAGGCAGTTTATCAACGGCAGCAGAATCAGTGGTTTTATCAGACCAGCAGTCAGGTCTGCAAAAAGGCACTTCCTGCTGATGAAATTATATAGCTAGAGATTTGGGTCCAGATTTTCTACTCAGGAAGCTCTTGAAAACTTGTTTGCTGCTGTCATGCTGAGGAATTAATAGATTAGACATTAACCACTAAAGTTTTTGAGGTATCCCCCAAATACAGCAGTTACTGAAAGAGCAGAACATCCCTCAATTCATAATCAAATGTGGAACACTTCATTTTATATGAAGGCCATTTGCAGCAGCTTCTGGAACAACCTTTTGCATGAAGAAGACGCAGACTAAATGTGTGAACTATGCCTTTAAATTAATGAGTTATTACCTATAAAAGGAAAGGAGAACAAGTGACTATAGGTAAAACTCAGATTGAATAAAATTATTCCTGTATATATGTTTATTTTTGGTTAATACAATTTAGAATCATGTAGACTTCCACACGAATATACTGTTCAAATTATTTTGGACATGTTAAAAATATTTGAAAGGAGCACCTCACAAATAATTTAGAGATTTCAATTATATCCCTTTAGAGAGTCATTTTATTTTTTACATGTTTTGTCTATCTTTTTGAAAACATTTATTATACAGTCATCAAATATTTAGTGAGCAATTGCTACATATTAAAGTTGAGAGAAATAAGGAGAGGTTGGTAAAAGGGTACAAACTTTTAGTTATAAGATGAATAAGGTCTGAGGAACTAATGTATACCATGGTGAGCATAGGTAACAACACTGAAAAAAAGGAATGAATTGTATGTGGTGGACAAAAAATAGAATTATGAGAATTGTTTTAAAGGATGCACTAAATTCAATAGAGTCTATTCTGTGGCTACTGGACATTTATGGTATATGTAAAGTATTTGAGAAATCATGGAGTTGAGTACATTTTTCAATCAATATCAGAACAGAGTCTTAGCCCTCAAAAATATCAGAACATTCTAGAGGAGACACAGAAGTAAAATAATCATGATACTATGTGATACATTTCTATTACAAATGTGCCTAAAACATTAAGGAAGTTCAGAGGAAATGCACAGAAGAGGACACTTAATTGAGTTGAAGAACTTTCAAAAAAAAAGGTGATTCTTGAAATAGATCTTAAAGGAATCACAATGAGAGAGAAGTTTATCGTGGACAAATCACAGAGAACGTTGCATTCAAAACAAGACACAGAGGGTTGAACTAGATAGTTTGTGGAACGTAATGAGAGATTTGGTTAAAAAGGTGTGCTGAAACCAGAATATGAAGGACTCTTTGTAAGTCTAAACTTTACGCTAAAATCGATTAGGAACAGATAAAAGATTTAAAACAAATGCATAAACATTTATTGGAAATTTTGGCTGAAAACAGTATGGAGGATGAATTAAAGAGGAGCTACACTGGGGCAAGAGACTAAATAGAATGAGTCACTCTGTGATGTGATCCTCAGAAGAATTTTATAGCTTTTAATTATTCATTTTCAGTGGTCTATAATACCTACAAGAAAGCCTAGCAAATCCATGAAGCAGAGTTCAACTTACGCTGTTTACTAGCTTGAGTAAATAGGTATGGATTGACTATGTATGCAACTACCCCAAGAACTTGGCTATCCTTATGTCTCTACTAATATAAATTACAAAATATATTCATTTAAAATACATTTGGGGAAATTTAAATAATCATCACTTCACTCTAGGAACTAATAACTGAAAGAAAAAATACTTTATCTTCATTAAAATATTCATTTTGGCAAGGTTAATTTGCACATTTTTCTTCCGTGTTAAGGAATATGCATTGTTCTGCCTTAAGATGTTCCACAAATGTCAAATGATCTCTTTTTAAGGTGTTTTTATGAGTAGTTAAGGTAGTTAGAGTAATTCCTCATAGAACTGCACTCAGGAGCACACTCATGTCATTCTGTTTATTTAATTTTATATTACACAGTCAGACAAATGAGTTAAAATCTGTTTTTCTATGCATTAACTGTAGAGCCTCAGGCAAATTATTTAAGATCTCAATGCCTTAATTTCTTTATCACCAAAATGAATATAACAAAAGCCTAATAGAGTCTGTGTAAGGGTTCAATGAGATAGCCTAGGTAAGATACTCAGCACAGTACCTCCCACTTAGTGATACCCAATAAGTAAACCTTAGCTTTTATTAACTTTGGAAGATAGGGTTTTGCTTGGAAAAAAATCACTAAAATGGAAAAAAAAAAAAAGCAGCAGCTGTTTTCCCACAGCAAGCAATAATAATAGATCAAGCATTGATGCCCACTGAGAAGTATTGGCTTGGAGGAAAATTAAAAATCTTACCTAAGATCAGCTTCACATATGTTTTACCTTTGATGAAATGACCTCATTGGAGGAAGAGAAAAACAGTCAAACCCCTCAAGATAAAAATGTCTGAATCCCTATTATTCATGAAATATAAAACCCAACTTTTAATCAAGAAATATAAACATCTTCTTCAATATCTCTAATAAGTAGTGAAAATAATACAATGCCATCTAAGAAAAATAGATGAAAATAAATAAAAAGTAATAATTGTCCAGTTATAAGGTTGAGCTCTTAGGCTGAAATCATGTAAAGAATTTAAATATGCACTCAATTAGTTTTTCTCAAACAGTACGTATGAAATATGTGTCATATCATATTTTAATTAATATTTAATTAAAAGTCCATAAACCACGAATTCATAATACAGTTGATATAATATAGCTTATATTTTCACCATTTATATGTGAGCAATTGCTTTAAATATCTAAATGCCACTCTACAGAAATTTAATTTATCTATTTACTTTCAGTTTAATTATGAAATTCTTGTACAAAAATTGTAGAGCAAATCTAATAAACATGATCACCTCCTTTATATGAAAAAATTAATAGTTTAAAAGATTAACATCTTTTTAGTCTCTTTGTTTTTGATTTCTAAATTACAATTACTGCTTCACATCTAGTACGTAGAATTCATTTTTACATCTGTGATGTTTTTCATAAGCAAGACATTCACATAAATAAGAGGGGCCTTCTCCACAGCAAAAGACCACAGATCTAACAAAGTTCCAAAGCTAAAAGAAGAGCTTCCCAATATGAGATTTAATGTAATAGGGAATTGCATGTTAAGAAATGAATAGAGGAGCGGCCCGGTGGCTCAGGTGGTTGGAGCACCATGCTCCTAACGCAAAGGTCGCCAGTTGGAGTCCCACATAAGCCAGTGAGCTACGCCCTCTATAGCTAGAACTGTGAAGGACAGCTCTCCCTAGAGCTGGGCTGCCCTGAGCAGCCAGAGGTCGGTGTGAGCTGCGGGTGGGCTGCTGTGTGCTGACGGCATGCTACCTTGAGCAGCCGGTGGCCGCGCTGGCCAGCAGCCAGCATGAGTAGCCAGCATGAGTAGCCGGCATAAGCAGCCGGCACAAGCAGCCGGCAGCCAACGAAAGCTGCTGTGAGTGGTCAACCAACGACAGGCGACCAACTGCCTCATCCGGGTGGAGTGCAAGGCTCCTAATATCAGAATGGGCCAGGGAGCTCGCCCTACAACTAAACTGAGAAACAATGGCTTAAAAACCAGGGGGGTTGGGGTGGGGGACGAAGGCAAAAAAAACAAAAGAAATGAATAGAGTGCTTTCCTGTGGAAGCAGAGTACCTGCCTAGGATCACTTATTTACAATAGTTTCCTGCATATTTGCCAAAACCTACATCATACTAATGCAATTCCACCTCATATGTGAGTTTTCAAAGTGATACTCAAACAAGGTTTTTATCCCAATTCCACATACACACTAAATGACACCTACACACGAAAATAAACAGAAGTTACTTTCCCTAAGTTGCATACTTCACCAAGCTGCCCAGAGAACACAGAAATGCTTACTCATCTTTTGCCCAGTAGTGTGAACCCAAGTGTTTCCTTCTATCTGAGACCATCTGAGAAGCCAATCAATATGATTTTTCCCAGGCAGGGATCCAGAATCATTCAGAATCATTCTCCACTTTTTCACCCTCCACTTTAACTTCAGGTGCTGTCCTCTGGCTCCTCTGGATCTCTACCTTATTGAGGATGTCTCATGCGGGGTGTCATGTGGGGTGTCTTGTCCTGCTCCCCACATAAGAATTCAAGACATGGAGAGGCCAAAAAGGAACACCCATGGAGCTATAGATAGGGGAGTCATACCACTATAGTCTCGCTGGCGGCTGGGTTGGAGACACAGGAAAAAGGAGCCACACTATCCGCAACCTGCCGTCCACTTCTCTCTGCCAACCAACCTCATTTGCTAGCTGCAATCCGCTCTTGCTAGTTCAACCACCATCTTCTTCCTTCCTAGCCCCCATTTTCCGCTAGCATAGCCACGGCAGTTATATTAGTGGCCAATGGCTCACTGGTTACAGCTGACGGCCAACTAGCCACAGCTGATGGCCATCCAATCACAGTTGATGGCCATTTACTACCTGAGTCAGCACCTTCCCATGTGAGGCCGAGAGCATGGAAACTGCACGCCTGGCTCTGTCCCCACAGGATGCCTTTTGTCATCTCTAAGCTGTTTGCTTGTTGCAGAAAGCACATGGTCTTGGAAATAAAAATTCACTTGAGCAAAGAAGTTCTCAGCAATCTCTTCTATCAGGAGTTAGGCGGAGAGCGAGAATCCTGCCACACAGTGACTGTTGAGGCACAAATGTGCCTGGGATGTTTTCCAAGTCTGGGAAATGGCCTGCTTCCCTCCATCAGAATGACTGACTTTCAACGACAGCTGAAGGAAACACTGTTCTGTTTTCAAGGTATGGGAATCAACTCCTCAATTACTTACCGTTATTAGAGAAGCGAATTTAGTGTTATTGCTTTAGTTGCTCTCCCTGTATGCTGACGAAGACGTAGGCTGTATAAAAATCGAGTTTCATTCATAAAATTTGGGCCCTGAACTGATCAGATGGTGAAAGTATTAAAAATCCATCATTGATTTCATTAGCAAAGAACCCAGCAGGACATAATTTAATTCTTATTTTATCTTCTAATTTAAAAACAAAGAAATTTCCATAAGCAAATATATAATGCTATTTTTTCAATGTTAGATATTAAATTAGTATTTTGAAAAGAGTTTCTGCTAAGTGATTATCGTGGAAGGTGGCTGGTGGAAGGAACATTTCTATGTTAGGGAAAGTGCTGTCTCATCTGTTTGTGCATTGTGGGTGTCTGTTCCCTCGTTATTCATCCAACATAATGTTCCCATCTGGAATATAGTGGATATATACAAAAATCACAAATTCTTTTCCTTTGAATAGATACAGTCTTTTTTTTTTACTCAGATTAGGAGAAATTCTGAGTATGTTAAGACCAACATAAAGAATTTTATACATAAAAGAAGACCTACTTTCCATGGTATATACTTTTTGTTGCAACATAAAAACTGGAAATGGCAAACGCAATTCTTATTCATAAATATTAATCATTATGTTTTCCTGTGACTTACACTTTCTTGTAAAATAGACATGCTTCTCACTACAAAATCCCATAGCCTTTTTCAGATCTATAATTTTCAAAAAGCACAAATGAGAAATATGTAAAAAAGAAATTACTATGCAGTGACTGAAATTTGTTTTTTTTTTTCCCCCTACTGAAAACAGCTGATTTTAGAGCTATTCAGTTTCCTGTGCTGGAGTTGATGAGGTCACTAGCACCTCAAGCAGCAAAGGAAGTTAAATTCCGTTCAGGGGTTTTGTTGCTTTGGATGTTATCCAGTGGAGCAAGAAGAACGTTAAATTTGATTCCTGACAGATAAGCAAAAAAGGAACAACTTTGTAAATACTCTGATGTAAAAACACATTTATTTACAGACACATACGGCCAGATATTTGGGGTCAAAATACATGCTTATTTATTTAGCACATTTGATATAATAAGGATAAGTAGTATATACACCTTAAAATTTCTAAGGTTAAATCAAATTGTATCACTTTTTATGTGATATATTTGCTATTTTGCAAAGTCCAATTTTCTATTTCTAAAAATTAAGAGATTCATTTTACCACTCTTGGATTTAGCTCTGAGCATATATTTGGGTCAAGCTCTAATAAAACAAGGACAAATTTAATTTTTTTAAAAAAAATACATGTTGTATTCTTAAATTAAAAACATTTCTAATAAATTTGTCGCTATTGGTAGCAACATCACTGAAAATGTGGTTTAATTTAGAAATGTAGCATAATACTAAAATGCACAAGTGTGAAACAGAAAATAACAACTACGTAAATTATTTTGCTAATGTACATCAACATTTATATCTGAAATAACTGGATTATATGTTTTATGTTTTGGGGCTTTTTCAACATACCTATTACAAAGTAAGTAAGTGTAGTTTACTGAGAAGTAAACAAAAAAAAAATTGACAATTATAGATTTGTTTACCAGTTGACATCACACTTATCAACCCACCCTACTAGCAATATGAGAATTTAGTGGCAAAATACAAGGTGAGAATATTGAATATCACTTTGTATTTGTGCACAACATAATTTCATTTCAATTTATGAAAGCTTATTTCAGTTCTAAAATTATGAGACTGTACTAATTTGTAAAGTTAGTTTAGAAGTTTTAGAAATATGAACATGAGCTATTGTATTATACGTGCAAGGTAATTTAATAAAATAAGACAAAATGCTTTTTAATAAAAGCACTATGAAAGGGAAACTGTGTCAGAGAAATAGTATCTCCACAAGTTTTACTTTAACTGTAAGCTCTCTCTGTGCCTCTCTTTCCCACCATTTACATTGTTAAAAATAAGACAATAGGGAAATATTAGCATTAGTATTGTTGACTGTTCAATAGTGGGCCCAGGCTATCAGCTAGGCACTATGCTAGATGCTTTAAACGTATCTCCTATTTCAAAAGTGAAGTCACTGCCTCTCAGCCACACACATGATTTGGTTTAAAAGTTTTAGGAGTAATGAGAAGCAACCACAAGGCTTGTCCAACCTTATTCACATTGCTGAGAAAAAGGCACCTGATAGAATGAGCAGGGAATGCAAAGCACCAGTCAATAGTACCATGTTTCCTTGAAAATAAGACCTCGCCAGACAATCAGCTCTAATGCATCTTTTGGAGCAAAAATTAATATAAGACCCGGTATTATATTATATTATGTTATGTTAAATTATGTTATATTATACCGGGTCTTATATTAAAATAAGACTGGGTCTTATATTAACTTTTTCTCCAAAAGACGCATTAGAGCTGATGGTCTGGCTATGTCTTACTTTCGTGGAAACACGGTAGCAGTTGGTTGGTCACATTTTTACCATGCTGACATCCAGCCTCTTAGACATTCTTCTTCAATTTGGGACTCTTCCATTTACATTTGAATTACCAGCTCCTATAAATCAGCTTTACACTAAAGTGCTTCCGTTATTGAAATGGGTTGGTTTTTGTTTGTTTGTTGAGCCAGTATTAGGGTATACGATTATGTGACAGCATGAGGGATAGAAGTACATCCAGAACAAGTTTGGTTTGACATTTACATACTGCATTCTTTACCTACATTTTGCAATGTGTATTCTGGAAATTATGAATTTTTAATTTAATATAATTTAATTAAGAAACTGGAAATTATGAATAATTCACATTTTGGCCTATGCAAATGTGCAAAGGACAGCATCACCTACAATATGGTGTTCTTTCTTTTATACTATGCAAATTTGAATGTGTGCAGATTACAGATTGTGTTTCATCACTTATCAGAGCCTCGCATTAAAGCCTCTTTTCTTTTCTTATTCCCGGAGATTTGCTTACGAGCAAACTGAGGTAAGGAAGCCAGCCTTTCAGGTTCATAAAGTTTCATCAAAGTGAGTGTTCTATGTAGTTTCTTGCCAGGTGATCACAGCTTGTTTTTTTTTGTTGTTGTTTTTTAACCTCCGTAGAAATTTAATAATTGTGACATTTCCTTCAGATATTTTATTTTCCTAAATTAATAATTTGGGAGTTTTTTTTAAAGTGGAGCAGTGCCCTCAGCTAAATTATTTATATGAATATGTACCTTGAGGGTGAATTTCATAATATAAAATTATATGTAAGTATTACTTTGTTAACACTTTAGATTTTAGCAAAATCCTTGAGACATGGTCTATATAAGACCAAATGACCCCAGATATTATATTCACTGCAAAAAAAAAAAATCAATAGACATTTTAATGTGTATTTTACATATTTCTGTGAATTTCTCTAAAAGTACTTGAAATTTTCATGCTGGAAATAATATATTACTTCAAATTTCCTAAATGGTACCTTATACAGCAACTTGTATCTGATTTATGTGAAAGAATAGGCTTATTTTCTCTTAAGCCATTTGGGGAACATTTTGAATTTCAGTAATTATTTATCACTTCCATTTAAATGAATAACATTTGTGACTACACTTGAAAATGAGCAAACTCAGAATATGTCTCCATCCTTCAAAAGAGAAATCCCACTAGACATTAAGGACTACTTCATTTATTGACTCAATACATTCTACCTCATTCATTTTTACATTTAAGATGATTAGATGATCCATCTCCTCCAGCACCCACACAGCACCACAAGAATGAATGAATATTCAATGAGTGCATGTGACAATAGACTTAAAGTACCTCACTCTGCCTTACAAAGATCAGCTATGAGCAGAAAGATGCATCTGAGTTTTGGTGCTAAGTAATAGTATGACTTTGGAGGTGTCATTTTTCTCCTCTGGCCCCAATTTTTTCACCTTCCAAATGATCACACTGCATGGCAATCTCACGTGTCAGATTGGTGGTTTGGTAAACTGAACTAGCCAACAAAGATGTCTTATTTGGTTGAATTTGAGGGGTGAACTCCCCTTGAGCTTTTCCTATTGTCTTACTTCCAGCTGCCAACACACATACAGGTACCATGTTTCCCTGAAAATAAGACCAGGTCTTATATTAATTTTTGCTCCAAAAGATGCATTCGGGCTTATGTTCAGGGGATGTCGTCCTAAAAAATCATGCTAGAGCTTATTTTCTGATTAGGTCTTATTTTCTGGGAAACACGGTACCACTAGTCTGCCGTGGGGTTTACTGTATCTGAGCCATATGATATTTCAGGACCTCGCCAACCTTGACACTCCAAAATCTTTCTTTCATCAAGTTAATTTCCAAGCTGGAATCTTATCCTACTTAATTATTTCAGAAAAAGCTTCTATGTAGACTGAGAACATGAACTTAAAACATTTAAAAAATTCATTCCCAATATTGGGAAAGCAAAGAACTCTTTATTCAATTAAATAAAAGAAACTATATAAATTTGGGAAATTTTGTTAATATATAATTGCTAAAAAAGTTAGACTTTCTACGCTGGTGAATGTATTCATTAATTTGAAAAAGAGCACATTTGCAAATTTCAGCAAATATATCTGACTTAAAGGGAAAACAAACCTGTACCATAGGCTTAGTCCAAAAAACAGTGCTATCAATAAAGGGAAAAATTTTAATGATGACTGATTTCAACCACTAAGGAGATAAACAGTTTATTCTATCGCAGTTTACAATACACTGAATCTCATTTCAGAAAAATTCATTGAACAACTCATTATGAATAGAAACTTAAATAAGTCAATAATATAATGGAAAAGAGCAAAACAAAATTATTCATGTTCATTTTATAACAAATGCGGAAGATGAGTGATAGGATATACTTCTTTTAAAAGCAATATAATTCATCGTCTGTGAATGTTGACAAAATAGCTTCAAAATTGTATCAAATGAGACATTTTGTGCAGGCACTTAGGAGCGTAGCTAGAAATGTCCTGACTTTGCCCCTAGATGACCTCATAATTAAATGGTTAAAGCTAACTAAAAGGAACTTAAATCTTACATGTTTATGGTGCCATTCCCACTTTACTTATTAACTTATTTGTTAGCTTGGATTAATATAATAAAAAACAGGTATTATATTAAGGGGCAATTGCAATACTTTGAAATGTTACATTGGAAAAAAATAGATAACTCTTTTCAGTTTCCATCCTTTTTGGTATGCTATTTTTCACAATTTAAAGTGTAACAGAATTAATTTATGAAGATAGAGCCACAGTTTAAAAAAGATTATAAATTGACTTTTTTCTTATTCTAAATGAGTGTTGCCAGTTAAACATCATATTGTAAGAGAATTCTTTCTTCTATCCTCATATGTTAGGGTATCATTTAAAATTGTGGAAAAAATCAAGTGAAAATAGAAAATATACATTTTTTTTTTCATTTTCTTTTATAAGAAGGGTTATGGTAATGTAATTTTTAACCATCAACAGTTTGTCAGAATATGGGTAACACAAAGGCAGCTATTATTTGATGTATCTGGTATATAGAAAATGAAAAAAATGTTTTACGTATAATAACATTATTGGATTGGATCTGGAGGTTTATAAATTTCTCAGCAACTTTCTCACACATTTAGACTGACAGTACAGACAATACTAGAATTCAGTAGAAAACTATTCAACATTCAAGTTACCAATCTTTAATGAAATATTCATTGAATTTCATATTTTGAAAAAAAGAATATGATCTTTCAACAACTTCATCTGAAACCATTTGAAAATCAAAGTTGCCATCTAAGAAGCTATTTTCTTTGAAGCATATTTATATAGTTCTAAATTCCCTTGAGCCTTATTTTAAGCAAAGATCAGATTCATCTTACCCAAGAGGAACTATTCCTAGACTTAGGAAAGTAAGTTTCCAGCATTTCAACCTGCAATATTGCCCTAATCGTTTTCATTTGCATTTCAAAACTTCTCAGTCTCAAAGGGTAGAAGAAAAAAAAGTAAACATATCTTGTTTATACCTTCCTGCTGTTTTCAATTTCAGTGTATCTAGTCACAAAAAAAAATATCATCGCTTTTAGCATTAACATTTATGGTTAAGAACCCAAGGCCATCCATCGCGTACATTTGGAAGACCCAAAGCCAATCTTGACTACGTGAACAGTTACAGCGGGGCCAGGTCTCAAGTTCTAAACAGATGAGCCCAAGATATCAGTTGCCCTAGTTTCAGAGCAGCCCCAATTTGTTTATAAATCATTTTCAGAGAACCCTGCTGTTTTCCACCAGCTGAAGAGGAACCCTGGACATGTCACAGTACTGTATATTAGTGCCATAGCAAAAGTAGAAAAGAGCTCGGTTCACATCTGAGCCACTGTCATGGCAAATTCACTTCCCTCTCTACCTGTAGTTTGATGTCCTATTTGGGAAGAGGAGCTCATAAAATGTAAAGACAACTTTAAACTTTCATTTTTAATAAATAGTCAGGAAAAAGAGACTCAACCACTGCCTCCCTTGCAAGTTTCTAGAGTGGATAAAGTGAGAATTAGACAAAAATCTACTCTGTACTCTCTGGCACAGTACGTTACAAATGACTTTCAAATAGGTCACCTCATGTAATTTTCTGAAGTGTTCTCAGAGGTGGGCATGGCTCTCAGTCCCAGTTTGGAGACAAGAAAGCTGAGACAAGTGGTTGATTCTCCTAGAACCACAGAACAGAAGTTAGCTTGAGCCAAACCAGGCATTTGGGTACTAAGTTCTTCTGCAACACAACGGTGATTTTCTATACTGTATGGTCCACCCTGATTAATTCCAAGAACAAGAGGTTATGGAAATCAAATACTAGAATATTGAAATTTCTCTTTCCACTCATCCTATGTTTGTAATAAATTAAATTACCTCTCCCTGTCTATTCTCCATTTTCCTGACTGAGCGGGTTGTGACCCTCTGTCTCTCATTTACTTTTAATATTCTTGAGATTTCTCAATATGTGTGTCTACCTTGTGTATATATTCATTTCTCCTGAGGTTTCACTTCTTGCTATTATATATCGGTGTTTTCCAAATGGGCACATGGAGCCCTACATGGTTTTCAAAGGTACTTCAGGGACCATGGTGGAAGATCAGTTGTGGGGAGCTGACCAGGGGAGACTTGGGACACTCCAACTTTCCTTCAATATATTGAGATTTATACATACTGTATCAATTTTACAAAGCTATTTGGTGGAAAGGAAGAGAGAGAGGAGGGGGAGGAGGGAAAGGGAAAGAGGAGAAGGCAACAATAATAGAGGAGCAAGGAGAGGAGAAGGGGAAGGTAGGGGCGCTGACAGACACTATCCTACACCATTAATGTCAATGAGAAATTTGAGTTTGGGATCAGGACGCTTCAGTTCTGAGGCCTTCATGAGGTGAGAGATACTCAGTCAGAGAATAGATGAAGAGTTCATAATACTGGATCCCCGTCCCATGCAGTTTTGGTGGCCTGACATCTTAGGAATACAGGTGCGCTCTGAACGTCTTCAAGGTACCCCGAGTGATTGTTTCCTTTGCAGGTAATTGGGCTTTACCAAAGCAAAAGTCGGCACTGTACTTCAAAGACTGTCCATCTTCTTGGAAGTTCTCCAAGGCCTAGATAATGCAGACATTCACCTTGGCTAACTCAGTCTTTCCCAAACCTATCTTTGTGGCAGCAAACATGCTTATAGCAACTCCGAAGGTTGCTCTTTTTTTTCTATAATATTCCACCATGGGTAGCAGTGAGAGGTATCATCTGAAACAGTGGTTCTTAACCGTGGGCAGTTTTTGCCATTCCCCTACCCACCTGAAGACATTTAACAAGAAGACTAGTACTGTGTTTCCCCAAAAATAAGACCGAGCCAGACAATCAGCTCTAATGAGTCTTTTGGAGCAAAAATTAATATAAGAGCTGGTCTTATTTTACTATAATATAAGACCCGGTCTTATATAATATAATATAATAATATAATATAGTATAATATAATATAGTATAATATAATATAATATTTTATATAATATAATATAACACAATATAATATAAAATACTGGGTATACTATAATACTGAGTCTTATATTAATTTTTGCTCCAAAAGATGCATTAGAGCTGATTGTCTGGTTAGGCCTTATTTTTAGGGAAAGACAGTAGCTAATGGGTAGAGGCCAGAACTACTGCTCCTAATATCCTACTTGCACAGAGTAGCCCAAAGAAAGAATTATCCCAACACAAATGTCAGTAGTGCTGCGGTTGAGAAACTGTGACCCAAGAGCACAGAACCATGAACTTCAATACTGAAGGCACTGCTTGGATTCCTCCTCAGGATTGTACGTTCTCCCACATCTGAGCTTTGCAGTAAATTTTTAAAAGATTTCTTCTGTGGTCATAATTGGTTGTAGACAGGGCTCGGTGAGGTAGAATAAATTGAAATACATCTGTTTTCCAGGAAGAAGTAGGATATTAAAAAAGCAAGTACGGAGGCAAAATGCCGTTGGTCCAGATGGCTCTGGTATTGTCAATCATTTTGGAGACCATTTGAAACAGCGTCCCCCAAAGCCATGTTATAGGTTTTGCACATTTTCTAACATTAGTTAAAGTAGAAGTATTCCTCTTACCAGGCTTTTTGGCATTCTTCTTTGTCATGCTTTTTTTATGTTTTTGAGATTCACCCATGTTGTTATGTGTAGCTATAACTTTCCTAATTTCATTCTATATATTAATAGTATCCAGTATGTGAATATACTCCAATTTATTTTTCCATTCCACTGCTGTGGGTTTGATTTGTTTCCAGTTTTCTTCTATGAAAATATTCTGCTATAAAACTTTTTTTGTGTGTCTTTTGGTGCAGTTATGACAAAACCCTTTTTTGATGCACACCTTTGAATGGAGTCACTAGGTCATACAGTGTAATTATATTCAAGTTTATTAATAATGTCAAAAGATTTTCCAAAATAATTGTGTCAATTAATTTGTCCACCAACGGTTCAAAAGTATTCTAGTGATCCACATCGCCACCAGAATTCTAAATTGTCTGACTTTTGCCTAGTTAATTTGCATAATACATATATATGTGTGTGTATATGTGTGTGTATGTATATATATATACATACACACACATATATATGTTAAGTTCTAATTAGTGAGTTTTATGTTTTTAAATGTTGTCTTCAGTGGGGTGGCTTGCCTTTTAATTCTAAGTATAGTAACTTTTAATACTAATGTTCTTTATAAGTGTTAAAATTTATCGTGATTTTTTTTTATTATACTTTTTGCATGTTGTTTAAAAAAATCCTTTCCTACCTCAAGGTCAAAAATGTATCCAAATGTATTTTCTTGTAAAAGTTTATAGTTTTGCTTTCACATGTTGATCTTTTATTGCCTGGAATTAATGTTTTTGAAATGTGGGGTAGGGTCCAGTTTTTGTGTGTGTGTTAATAGCCAACTCTGCCGGCCACACTTCATGAAAGGGCTATTGGTCTACACTGATCTATAATAACAGCTCTGTCATAAATCAAGTTTCCACATTAAATGGATCTGTATCTGGGCTCTATTTTTGTCCTATTGGTCTATCCCTAAATTAATTTCACACTGTCTTAATTACTATGGCTTAATTAGTCTTGATATCCAGAGGGTAAATTACCCTAACCTTTTAGTTCTTCTTCTGCGCTCCTCTTAGCCTTGTGCTCTGCCCTGTAAACTTTGGAATCAGTTTGTCAAATTCACACACACATACCAGGCATGCACATATACCTCTTGGGATACAGATTAAGTTTGCATTCAGTGTTTATGTTAACTTTGGTGGAAAATTGTCATGTTTTCTAAGACTTTCTTTTTTATAGTATAGTTCAATAAAATCTTTTAAATGTAGTATTTTAAAATATCTTATGTATTTATTTCTATATTAGTTTAATATCTAAGTTTAGAAAAGGTAAAAAATATACCGGGGGTGCCAAAAGATGTATACAAGTGGACACTTTGGTCAACATTGCTCAAGCAGTAGCTCGCCGTATTGTCTGGACGCTGATGGTAACCACTTTGAGCACCTCTTGTAATTGCAGAAGTCAACTGTGACTTGAATTCATCTTCTGTTATTGGTATATATTAAGTATTACAATTTTAATAGTTTTTTCCTTTCTTAAAATATCTGTACATTTTTTGGCACCCTCTGTGTTTTCTGCTTGGGCTTTTTTTTGATGCATAGAAATGCAAATGAATTTTGTATATTAATTTTTATCTAGTCACAATAAAGTCTTTTATAAATTTCAATAATAGATTCATTTTTTTACAATTTGGAAAATAACTTCATTTTTATTGCATCCTTTCAAGACCTTATATTATTTATTTCCTTTTCTTACTATACTCTGTAGACGAATATTATTAATGAATTATGATGTTTGTTCTAGGGGGTTTTTTGTTTGTTTTGGTTTGGTTTGAGGGGGTAGTATTTATGCCATTCATAAAAGTAGGAAAATAACTTTCCTTTTTATATTAATCAATGTTTTTGTCTTTGTTTTTATCATACTGGATGTTGAACTTCATGTAATTCCGTGCGTAGGTTTGATTTTTTTTTTCTGTAATTTGATTTAATCTGCAAATGTGGTGAATTATGCTATATTAATTCCTAATTAGCCAAACATATAATAGTTCAAACACAATAAAAGTTACAGTCAAGGCTGGAAATTAGGTGGCAGGAAGTTTTTCTCTCCTCCACAGAGCCAGTTAGAGACAATCTGACAGTGACCCTTTAATATTCAATATATGGCTTCCAAGGGTCCATCTGGTGAAAGTGACCCCCACTGCGTCCTACAGAAAGAGGTAGGGAGCATGGAGCAGCACAGGTGGGAGGGGTTGTGGGCCAGGCTTCGAATGTGAATTTATCAACTCCTCTTACATTCTCTTGGGTAAAATTCATCTGCATAGGAAATATTCTCTAGTTTGGTTCTCAAGAAGTAAGCTTAAACTCAGTGAGAAACTCACCACCCTGCTATATGAGCTGAACCATCTTAATTGATTTTCGAATTTTCAACCAATCTTTTATCGATAAGTGTACCCAACTAGATATATTATGTTTTAAATACTAATCTAGATTTGATTAGCTAATAATTTTGTAAGATTTTTGTGCATGGTTGTACAAAACAAAGATTGGTCAAAAGTTTCTTAAACTCAATAAGACTACAGTTCTTGTTTGTATGGTCAATATTCAGGGGTTTTTTAATTCATATATTTACTCTTAGCCTCCTGGATTTTCATGTTTCAATCCGGAATCTTTTTTTTCCTTTTCTGAAAAAATATAGAGTGGAAGCTTACAGGAAACATATATATATTTTTATTGTCCTCTCCATTTTGAAGAATGTTTACACTGAGTATAGAATCCTAGGTCAGCAGTTGTTAATTTCATCATTTTAAGTATTCATTCCATTTTCTTCGGGCTTTAATAATTTAAGCTGAAATGGCAGCTGTCAGTATAAGTAGTTCTCGGAACGTAATAGGTCTTTTTCCTCTTTATACTTTTAAGATTTTTCTTTATGTTCTCCTTATATTTTTAAGATTTTTCTCTTTGTGTTTTGTTTTCAGCATGAATTTTAAAGCTCAAAAACATTATAAAACTATACATACTTAGGATTATTATGTCTTCTTGATTCAGGAAAAGGTATATATTACTGGGCATAAAGAGAGATATTTTGCACTGAAGACTACACTGTCTACTATTAATATAGCGATTCCAGGTTTCTTATGATTTGTTTTTGCAGGGTATATCTTTTTTCCATCCGTTAGCTCTTAGCGCATCATTGACATATTTAAAGTTTGTTTCCTGTTGACAGAACATAATTGATTCTTGCTATTTTTTAATATAGCCTCGTGTTTTCTACCCTAAATTTGGAGATTTCAGGCCACCTTCTGGTAATGTGATTATGGATATGTTTGACTTGAAGGCATAATTTTCTATTTGTTTTCTGTTTGTCCCATCTCTTCTTCTCTCTTTCCCTGCCTTCTTTCAAATTGACTGCTTTTTAGAATTTAGTTTTATCTACTATGGTAGTTTGAATAATGACACGCCAAAGATATCCACATACTAACCACCAGAACGCATTAGTATGTTCCATTACATAGTAAAATGGAGTTTGCAGATGTGACTCAGTTATGGGAATTAAGATGGAAAGATGTTCCTGCATTGTCCAGGTGAACCCACTGTAATCACTAGGTTTCATATAAGAGGGAGGCAGGAGGATTACAGTCAGTAGAAGGCGATGTGATGATGGAAGCGAGATGTAGTAGTGAGAAAGGGATCACAGCCAAGGGATGCAGTCAGTCATTAGAAGAGGAAAAGGCAAGGGAAAATATTCTCCCACAGACCCTCTCAAAGACACCGGTTCTGCCAGAACCTTGTTCGTTTTTCCAGTGATACTTATTTCGGGCTTCTGACCCCCAGAACTAGAAATGAATAAATTTGTGTTGTTTTCAACCACATGTTTGTAGTAATGTGTGGCAGAGGCAATGTGAAATGAACATAGATTTTGGTACTTGGAAATGGGACACTCCCCTAACAAACACGGAAAAATCGGGAAGTGACTTGGTGATGGGATAAGGGACAAAGGCTGGAAGAATTTTGAGGCACATGATAGAAAAAGCCTAGATTGACTTGAGCAGACTGTTAGCAGAAATATGGATGTCAGAGGCTGTGTTTGTGAAGTCTCAGAAGGAAGTGAGGAGCATAGGGGAGAAAAATCACTCCATCTTAGAGAATCCCTAAACCATCACCGCCTGTTGGGAGACGTGTATGTGTGAAAGTGCTGCTCATGAAGGCTCAGAAGGAAAGGAGGAACATGGAAATGGAGAGCGGGGGGGGAGGGAACCCTTGTCCTGTAGTTTCAGGAGCCTTAGCTGAATTGGGTCCTGTAGTCATGTGGAAAGCTCACTTCTAGTAAGCAATGAACTTTGATATTGAGCTGAGGATATTTCCAAGCACAGTGCTGAAGATACATACTGGTTTCTTCTGGCTGCCTGGAGTAAAATTTGAGAGGAAAGAGAAAAATTAAGGGAAGAATCTTTAAGGATAAAGAACCCAAGTCTGGATGATTCGGGAAATTCTCAGGCTTCCAGCTTATGAAAGATCCACAATTAGGAGATTCCCTATCAAATAAATGCATGCTCTAGAGAGAAAGCCAAGAGCGTGGCTGGACAACCTCTGCTAATACCTTGACAGGATCTAAAGGTCAGAATAGTCAGTCACGCAAAGGCTCTTTAAGAAATTAGGTGTGGGTCTGATGGATTCCTTCAGCCATCCTAGCAGAAGCAAAAATGGAGGTGGTGTTATCCAGGAAAGACCTGTGGGGAGCCTCTTATCGGACAGAGTGAATCCCTCTGACAGTCACAGGAGATCTACAAGGTTTGGACAATGTATGTGAGAGGACAACCCCCAGCACACACTGGAAGAAATAAAGACCAAAAAAAAAAAAAAAAAGGCTGTCACACTCCCAAAATACTACAGGCAGGAACCAGGCTAAGAAAACTATTCAGCTTCAAGCATGCTCTACCTTTCATGAGAAAGCAAAGATGACTCCAAGGGTGGCGCTAGAGCCCAGAGAGCAGAGCCTCAGAACACAGAAAATAATTCCTAGACTAGGGTTTTTTTTTCCCAGTTGGATTTCAAATGTGTCGAGACCCGTGACTCCTTCTTTCCTTCAATTTTCCCCTTTTATGAATGAGAATGTCTATAATTGTTTTTCTGTATCTGGCCCAGTATTCCATTCAGGGAGCAGCCAACTTATTTTCTAGGTCACACGTCCACAGATGAAAAAAATAAAAATAAAAATCTTTGTCCCTGAATGGATTATAGTCTTACCACTACTAATCGAGATGATTTAGATGATGAGATTTGGGACTCTTGAGCTAATGAAACCTAGATGAGATGTTTGGCATTGAGTTAATACTGCAATGGGTTGAGAATTTTAGGGCCACGTATCTTGCTTGTGGGATGGATGTGAAACTTTGGGAGCTATAAGGTGGCTCTTATAGGCTGAATAATACAATTTGTTATAGCAGCAACTATAATAAATGAATGCTTCTACTCTATTGGATTATTCACTGGAATTCTTTGTTTTACCTTTTTAATGGTGGTTGTCAGGTTTACAATATGTATGTTCAAACCGTATATTGTCAATTCATATCAAATATTATAAGAACCTCAAAACAGTATACTTCCCTTCCTCCTGCTAGTTCTTTGTGATATTGTATTACATTTTACTTCTAAGTGTTATAAATCCCATAATAACTGTTAGGATTATTGTTTTAAACAGTTGATTATCTTCTAAAGAAACTTTCAAAATGAGAAAAAAAATGTACTTCATATGCATCTACATATATGCTATTTCTTTACCATGCTATTTATTCCTTTGTATAGATAAGTCCATGTTACCATCTAATATCCTTTTTCTTCTGCCTGAAAACTTATTTTGACATTTCTGACAGCACAGAACTACTAGCGTCAAATTCTCTCAACTTCAGTTTTTCTGAAAATGTGTTTGTTGCATCTTTATATAAAACTTTTTTTCATCAGTAAATCTTGGTTAACAGTTCCTTTTGCTCCGTTTCGGCATCTTAAAGAAGATGTTCCATTGCTTTCTTACTCATGAATTTCAGACAAGAAAGCTGTAGTCATTTTTATTTGTGTTCTTCTGTGTGTAGTGTTTCCAAGTAGAAATTTGATGAACATCTTTACCTTCTTTTCAAAATTGTAAATACCCACATTCTCTCCAAGTTCAAATATTCTTTGTGCCTAGGAGAGTGCTATTGAGTGTTTTAGTGCTACCTATGTACCGTGTTTCCCCGAAAATAAGACCTAGGCGTACAATCAGCTGTAACGCATCTTTTGGAGCAAAAATCAATATAAGACCGACTCTTATCTTACTATAAGACCCGGTCTTATAATATAATATAATATAATATAATATAATATAATATAATATAATATAATGTAATGTAACATAATATAATATAATAAATATAACATAATTAATATAGTATAGTATAATATAACATAATATAATATAATGTACATTGGGTCTTATATTAATTTTTGCTCTAAAAGCCACAGTAGAGCTGATTGTCCGGCTAGGTCTTATTTTCAGAGAAAAACGATATTATTTCTACTCCTCATGCTATTAGTATTGTGTTATGAAGACAATGTTTATCTAGACTTACTTGTATATTTCTCACTTTATTTGCTTTTCATTCCTTTTTGCTTCACAGACTTTCCATTTCCATTTGGGATCTTTTTTTTTTTTTCTGCTAGAAATAAACAAATTTTCTCTAGTGAGGTTGGTTTGTGGCAATCTCTCTCAGTTTTTGTTTTAAGTTTGTTTTCAAAAAAGTTTCTTTTTTGAAATACATTCCCAATTTTCAGTTATTTACTCTCAGAACACTGGGCATTGAGTCTGCTTTCTTCTTTCTCTATTTCTTTTGAGAACTCAGTTGTTACTGCAGTTGTCACTTCTCTAAAGCTAATCTTCTGTCTCTGGCTGCTTTTAAGTGTTTTTTGTGTTGGGGGTGTTTTTCGGGTTTTTGGGGGGTTTCTTTTTGTCTTTGGTGTCTGGAGTTTCACTTTGATGTATCTGGGTGTGTTTTTATTTTTTAATCTGTCCTAGCATTCAATGGTATCTGCCCCAGTGCCATACTAAAAGAGTTTCTTAACGAAAGATCGAACCATGGGGCTTGAAAAGGGCAAGTTATTTTTTTAAAAGTGAATAAAAAGAGCATGTTGGAAAAAGCCAAAGTAGTAAAATGGAAAATCCCGGTGTAACCTCCAGACACACTCATATCCATCCAACGAGAAACAACTGTTCACCTGCAAATTACATTTTCTCAACTCGCATGATGATCTCCGGTGAACAAACTCCCACAACCTAATTTTGCAATGGCATGATTCATTCCTGCATTGCATCCAGGTGAGTCACCTCTGCCTAAGGTAGGCCAAAGGTTTGAAGTTACAACACCATGACCAACAACAGCTCAGGAATCTAATTATTCACCCTAGAGATCCTGCTCCAAGGTCTTTAAAGTAAATGAGGTTTCTTTTCTATCTGTGTATCTATACCAAGGAAAGTCACTTGAGATGGCACTTTGTAACCAAGGCTTACCAAAGAAGATACTGCAAAATTATCCAAATATAGCTTATTGACTTCTAATGAGCTCTTTTTTTTGTATAACATTTCATAAAAATGTAAACATAGCAAAAGCAATAATGTATAAAATGTAATTTGAATAATTTTACTGTTGTTACTCATGTAACTGAAACATACAATGTACTGCACCTCTGTAAGTACTCTTGTTTCCCAGATTAATCAGGTTATTTGGTTGTAATGTACACATCTCAAAAAGAAATTTCATGGCCGTGATAAAAAAAAATCATCTCAAGGGAGTAGGAATCAAGTACTTTCCATGAGACATTCATGCTAATATTTTAGTTACATTTACTAATGTGTAAGACCTACACTGAGCTCATTTTGCTTGCTAAATTTGTAACTGGGGGAGACTGTCCCAAGCCCTTCAGAATGTAGTCCCGCTTTTGTCATCTTTATGATTCAGTGCTTTTACTTGCTGCTCACAAAATATTACATATTTGGATCCGATTTTTTTTATTTCAAATGGCAACACAGCAAATAGTGCCAAACTTAACAATTTGAATTGAAATGGAACACAATGTTCATAATGTTAGATATGAAGGAACATAAGGATTAGTGTATTCAGACCCTTCATTCTACAGATTAATACATAAAAGTCCAAGGTTGCAAAGTTTGTAATGGCTGGATCAGAATCTAAGATTTTTTTTTTTGACTCAGCACTCTCTATTTCATAAACTGTATCATATCATCATCCATTCAAAATCGCATCACTTAAACCTACCAAGTGTCAGGTTCACCTGTGCTAATGATCAAAGAGTTTCCCACAGAGAAAGTATGAGCCTAAAAATGAGACATGAATATCAGAGCTCTTTTGCATTAAACTTAACCTGAATTCTGTACAGCCTGAAGACTTTCAACATTCACCTTAAATATTTACTCTACATTTGTGCTGAAAAAACTCACTACAGTATTTATAAGCAGCAAGTGGCATGAGGGGAAAATGAACCCAATCTTCCCTCATTGCTGTGAATGGTAACTGGAAACTTCTTTGACTACATTTCCACATAAATCAAACAGAAAGAGTACATTCACCCCTATCCAGAAACCATACTTGGAAAATTACTATTTTTGTGAAAATTCATGGAATCACAGAACGTTGAAAAGACCTTTAGCTAATCTGATGAATCAATCGACTTGCTTCATTTTATAGAAGAGAAGACGAAAGCACAAAAGGTTAAGGTTCTGGCCCAGGGTCACACAGTTAGTTATTAACAGGACTGGAATTAAAATTCAAATTGCCTGGCTTTCTGGCCATTTGTTATTAATTCTTATGTTTTCAGAAACAATGTAGACTTTAAATCATGTGATTTTTACACCCCCTTCAATCATTCTTCAGTGTGCTGTGTTTTAATTCCAGTTCAAATGCTACGACAATTGCCCTGTTTTTTTTTATTTCCAGTACCCAGATGTCATTAGTGTTCTGATTAAGGTTTCAAACTGTTCTCTTTCACTTTTTCTTTTAAATCTACTCTGTTACCATTATCTGCAAGCAGAGGTACATTTATAACATTTCAAAACTGAGGAGCATTCTACTGCTTCCTGATCAGAGTTCAGTTCAGTTTCAGTTTGCACACCCCAGGGAAAAAAAGCAAAGCAATGCAACTTCTGCTTACAAACATGACATCAAAATACCCAAACCCTACTGTAAAACTGCTTACAAAAAGCTTTCCACTTCCCACCATGTCTGTCCTGCCTGACTTTTGATCTTTGACTCAAATTAGCAAATTCCCATATTCTTAGATTCAGCTTGTACTGAAGTTTTAATTGTCCTGTCAAAACATAATACTAGCATGTTGGTTGATTTTACACTGTTTTTTCATATAATACATGGAACTACCAAATATGAGTGTATCCTTAAATTCCCTTGAGAGTGATTATTAAAAAAATTTGCAAAATTTAAATGTACACTGACTAGAACAGTGGTCACATCCTGATAACCACAGCTGTTATGTTAGTTTTCTTCTACTCAACTATGTTTCTTAAATGTTATGGAAAGTCAAGAAAGCTTATTTTAAATATAGTTTAATATACAATTTTATCTCGTATGCAATCATTCAGAAACATATCTAGTGAGTAAAGCTGCATGGAACAATTTAGACACAATGAATAAAAAGTCAGGTTGTCTAGCACTAAAAACTAAATCATTTTAGTAATACAAAGGTCAGACAATTAAATTCGTGAACTCATCCTAGAAAAAGTGCTACATACCTCATTGCTGAATATCACTACTGTCACCTTTGAAGTACTCCCCTAGGGAAGCTATGCACTGATGCCAGCACCTAGTCAAAGCAATTCCTGGAACTCTTTTTCTGGAATGGCCATCACAGCTGTCATCGTATTACCCTTGATGTCCTGAATGTCATCAAAATGTCTTCTTTTCAAGATTTCCTTTATCTTCAGATAAAGAATCAGGGCCGGATCAGGTGAGTAGGGAGAGTGTTCCAATACAGTTATTTGTTTACTGGCTAAAAACTCCCTCACAGACAGTGCTGTGTGAGCTGGTGCATTGTCATGATGCAAGAGCCATGAATTGTTGGCGAAATGTTCAGGTCGTTTAGTCTAACTTTTCCACGCAGCCTTTTCAGCACTTCCAAATAGTAAACTTGGTTAACTGTTTGTCCGGTTGGTACAAATTCATAATGAATAATCCCCCTGATGTCCAAAAAGGTTAGCAATATCATTGCAACAAGTTTGCAAACTTAATTGTTTGATCTTGTAGAAAGGTCGTGGAATCCAGGTCAAAGACTCTTATTTGGTCCTAGAATCTTGACTCTAGAAGCAATTGTGCAAGTGCTTATATTAGTTTCCTAGGGCTGTTAAACCCATCCAGTGAATTTGTCATCCCAAATTCTGTACTTTTCAGTTTTAGAATTTTCATTTCATTTTTCAGAGTGTTTGTATTTTTATGAGAAGCCCCATCTGTTCACTCGTTATCACCATTTTTCCTTTAATTCCTTGAAAGTGCTGTCTGCTAAACCCTACATCTTGGTCTTAAGTCTATTTCTTTTGACTTGATTTTCCCCTTGAATATTGATCGTGTTTTTTGTTTGTTTCTTCACATGTCTAATAATTTTAATTTTATACTGGAAATTGTATATGACATTTTTTAGGAACACAATTGTAGAGAAAATAGATTCTTCAGAAGAATGTTGATTTTTGATCTAGCGGGCTAGTCAACTTCTGGCTGATCACTATGGGCATGTGGAAAGATGGTTTTAACTTTGCTCCTGTGGCTTTCTATTGATTTTGCCCATATTCTAACATGAATCCCTTAGTCCTGAGTCAAAGTCTTCACTCCAAAGGCATAATCCTTCTGGATTTTCAATGAGTTCCTGAAATGTTTACCAAGCCATTCGAACTTTGCAAGACTCAAATTCCAAATTCAATCTCCCCTATAGTGGGTAAGAGCTGAAAACTCTGCTCAGTTTTTTCCGTCTTCCAGTTAGTCTCCATTGGTCTTGTTCGTCCCTCATTGAATGCACAGTGCCAGCCAAAGATTTGCTGAGTATTTTAATGCAGATTTCGGTGCTCCTCTCCTCTCAAATTTAAGGTCCCCTCCCTTGCTTCCCATATATTATAGATATCCTGAACTCTATCCTCTAGACTTCTCAAATCCACTGCACTTTCTGGTTCAGGTCTAGATACTATGTAGCTTAAGGACCAGAGAGTGCCGTCAGGGAAAAGCTCCATAAACATGGATCTGTCCTAATGTGGCTTCCCTCTTAGGGGTTGAATCCTTTTCAGTTCCTGCCTGCGTTTGGTCTCTTTCCATGACCATCAAATAATTGGGGTTTTTTTTGTTTGTTTTTTGTTTTGTTTTGTTTTTTTATAGGAGATTTAAGTTACTATCTATAGTATAGTTACGCCGTTACAAGGATTTACACCATATCTCTTCTGGAATTCTCTTGAATGAGAAATAAACTTTTGTTATTTAATCCACTATCCTTGAGTCTCTGTTACTATGTAGCCAAGCCTAATCCTAACTGACACAGTTAAGGTCAGAATACCCTCCCTAGGGAACAGAAAATCAGTCTCATGATGAACTTGAGATAGAAGGCAGAGTGGGTTCTATGGGAAGATAGGTGCTTCAAATGCCAGTTTGCTGGAACTACAAAAAGCAGCCAACAGACAGGAAAAAAAAAAAAAAGAGGCAGTTTTGCCAGCTTTGGCATTAAAAGGTTCTTATAAAAATATCCCATAAATTTGAATGAGGAAAACCGTAAACGAGGCACTAGGAAATGTTATCCTTTTTTACACATCCCATAATCATAAATTCTAAATTTTAAAAATATTCAAAACATAAAATATGCTATCCTAGAGTCATGTAATCTATTCCAACTGTCCATGTGACCACTTGTTGGTTAGAAAAACATGCTCACTATTCCATCACACTATTCAGAATGAAAGATGACTTTTTGGTGACAGTTCTTTTTCCTCCTTCTATATTGGATTATTTTTGTTTTCATTTGCTTGAATGTTACAAGAATGACTATACAGAGTGATTTGCTCTCAACTATATATGCAGATTGACAGGCACATACTCACATACAGAATGTCCTTACCTGAGGTTTCCAACTAAGACCGAAACAAGCCTAGACTCAGAAAATGATGAAAACCCATTGCTACATCCTTGGCACAAGGGTAGAACACCCTCAAAGCTTTTACCCCTTCGTTACGTTCCACTGCTGGCCAGACACCAGAAGACAAGGGAACACGAGACAGCTGCAGAGAACTGGATGAGTTTGTCATGGTAGAAAACTACAAGTGGTGAGAGAAAAAGAGGGTGATTACAGAGTAGTCTATCCCTACTAAGTTGTTTTTCTAATTTGTTACTAAGAAAGAAGGTAATTTGAGTTGATTATATGTAATCAACTTTGCTTTCTGAGTAGGTGCAATCCCTGCCATGAGTTTGGGGAAAGCTCTCTTTATCAGACTAGAATCTCTTCATGGAAGAATAACATTATTTTTAGTTGTTGTTATCTGTCCCTAAGAAGGTGAGAAATGAAGGAATACATTTCCTATGAGACAGTATTTTTCTTAGCTTAATTTTTCATATATCTTACTGCTCTGCAGTCCCCTAAAATTTTGCCACTATTTCTACTTTGTCCTATGGAGACTAACAGAGTTCTGTACTGGAAAATGTTTACTGACATCTTGCTACCCACCCATAACAGAATCACCTTGTAACCGAAACACTCTCCTTTTCTCTCTCTCTCTCTCTCTCTCTCTCTCCCCCCCCCCACATACTGTACACACACATGCACACACACACACACACACACACACACAACACCAGGAGGTTTTTTGTTTGTTTGTTTTGTTGTTGTTTGTCTGTTTTTTAACTCTTTGATATCTGTCAGTAGAATTGGGAAATAAAAGTCCGTGGTTTATCACATTGTACAAAATATTTCCAAAGCTATTGCAAGGCATACATGTTATCACCCACTCCGTAGCTCTTCTCCCTGCACACTCTCTCCACAGCCTGGCAGGTTACCATCTCTGTATGCTCTGTGCTTTAGATTCAGTCACTTCTGAAGCACAAGCAAAGCCTGCAGCAACCAAACAGGGCATTCTTTCGGCCTGTATGTAAGAGTTAATTGCAGTCCCATGCATTAAAGTCCTGCCACAATTCCCTGCTTCACTAAGGACTCTCTGATAGGTGCCCACTGCTCTTGGGAAGATGACAACTTGTACACTTGGAATCCTCCAGTCAGGGTGTACACGAACACCAAGTATGAAGGCAAAATCACGCTCTGTGCAGCTCCGGAACTCCACAACTCTCAATTCCCATGTTAGCTGCGCTGTAAACTGAGGAGTGTGGTGTCTGCAGTGCAGAGCTTCACTTGTAGTTTGGAAGCCAGTTTTCAGACCTGGAGGACCAATGCCTTGCATACTGGTGCCAACTTACTGAGGAGTTAGGATCTTTATACATTGACGTGATTTACCCACCACCAGTAGGAGCTGACCTTTGAAACATTTAGTTGTATTTCCAAAAGAAAGCATCTACTTAAATTTTTTCCTTCACGTTGATTTCTGCACTGCCTCTTAGAATACAATGGAAGCCATCTGTGAGAGAGTTAGACAGAGTCTGAAGGTGACTTTTCTCTGTTACCTATGGCCACCCAGCTCTGTTAACTTAGGATCATTAGAAAATACGTCAAGAGTAAGTAAGTAATATAAGAAAATATCAAGATCCCTTCACGTGTTCGAGGTATTTATACAGCTTAAAGGAATTTAAATTATTTTTACGTGCTTAGAAGTTTTAAGGAAAAAGGCCTTTTTTTTTTTTCTGGAACAATTCCCATTTTTAAAACCGCTTTATTTCACCAGTTGACTAAAAACTAGTAGTAATTGTCCCAATGCCTTTGTTTAAACATTAAAACCTCAAGTGCCCTTCAACCAGATGAAAACAAATGCATTTAGATGGTAACCGAGGCCACGTGGTTGCCTGGGCAATTGACTTTTCAGATGTGTCTCTAGCACATTATTTCTCAAACTGATGTACTTGGAATACTTATATTAGAATCCCTCAAGATGTTTCGTTTTCCGTGCAGGTTACCAGGCTATTTCTCAGAGCTGCCAAATCAGAAACTTTGAATTAGGAGCTCTGAAATCTGTACTTTTAATCAGTAATCAAGTAATGCTTATGGAGTATTAAACTTTAAGGGTCAGCTCAAGAAGCATCTGATGGCAAAAAGTGAGGCCTGCTTATATGAAAAGAAAAAATTAAGAAGAGGAAGCGGTGACATTTAGCTGGGGTTTTTCAGATAAATATATATGTAATAAAAGCATACTATAATACATTTTATTTTTGAGGTGCCAAAGTTGTTCTAGCTCTATTTGGTATGCACGTTAAATTTATGTTGAAAATGAAACAGGAAACAAACAGGCAAAACGAAGTAAAATATGCATCCTTATGTTCAAAGTTAATGATTAGTGATTGTTTTGTTTTGTTTTTCCTTAAGACCACACAGCACGTTAGTGATAGAACTAGGAGTGAGCCTGGCAATATCAATATTCTTTGGGATTTTATAGCTCTTTTCATCTTCAAAGCGCTTTACAAAATTCTCTAATTAGGCTCACATGTTCTGAGTCGGACTCTCTAATCATAAGACAGCATACCTGCTTTTCATTCCTTAGCTCTGAGCAACTCGCTATTCTTAATCATTATTAAATTAAAGAAAAAAATGTTTGTAATAATTTCAACTTAATTAATGACAAATCTGGACATTTCTTTAAATACAAGTCCAATTGCCTGGGCCCTAATCTGTATTAGCAAAGTTTGGCCATTATTTATTCAAAGCAAAGATAAGTTTTCATTGTAAAATTATCTGTAATTAAAGGCAATGGTTAAAATAGTTTTATCTGACCAACCTAAAATAGTATTCAAAAGAGTTTCATTTTATTTCCTTGAAAAAATATTTTAGTTTTACATGTCTTTACTATTTAAAAAAATCACTTTTTAGCTAGCTGTGCTTTTTAATAAACGTTTAGGTACGTGTGAGATAGGTTAGCCTTTAACGTGAGAACTGACCATGGCACTTAAGAAATCTATATTTTATTTTTATTTCTGTTGCTAACTAGTTGCTTGACTTTGGACAATTCACTTATTGTTTCTGGATCTTGGTTTCCTTCTTTGTAAATTAAAGGGCTTCTTCCAGCTCTGTGACCCTAAGAGTAATTGTGTGCATCTCAGCATGTCTTGTATGCATGGGCGCTTGACTGTCTAAAGCCCCTCTAGTACCTTCTGTCATCATCAGGTCTATACAGAGCTTGAGTATCAGAAGTAGCTACCTGGTCGTCAGGCGTTTCATTCCAGTTAAATAGCAATAGAAAAGGTCAGAAATATAAGCAGCTGGACATGTCTTTCCTAAAACATCTCTTTGGTTTGAACCAGGGTTCTATGGAGAGAGACTATGTAGTGTCACCTAAATAATGTCTACTGAGTCCTGGGAAGACGTTTCCTTCCTGTCATCCCTCCCTACCCTCCACCTCTAACAGAGGCCTTCTTCAAAATTACATTTTCAATCTCTTAGTAAGCCTGTTACGAAAAGTATGAAAATAAATGGCTACTGCCAGCTTTATCAAGTACTTCTACCTTTGAGTGAAGGGAATGTTGTATCCTTTTCTGAGAGCATGTGTGGAGATGGAAAGGAAGGTGAAGATTTGGTTTAGGGAACTGTGGGTATGTGTTAAGGAAAGGCATATGATTTCCATTGAACCAGAAGAAAGAAAGAGAATGTGAATGATGAGATTGGAGAATGCAGAATAAACTTCACATGTCATCATTTAGGAATTCTCTAATTAGGCCCACATTTAGGAAAGGGAAAGACCTGCCTGCCCACAGGATACCAGCAAAGAGCAGATATAGCCTGGCCTTGGAAACCTGTGATTGTAAATACAACTCTATATTTGTAACCTCCTTTCAGGTCTAGACAGTGTACTGAAAGCATATACACTGGGGGTGCCAAACAAATGTACACAAGTGGACACTTTGGTCAATGTTGCTCAAGCAGTAGTCCGCCGTAATCAGAAGTGTCTGGATGCTGATGGTAACCATTTTGAGCACCTCTTGTAATTGCAGAAGTCAAACGTGACTTGTATTCATTTTTTGTAGTTGGTATATATTGAGGATTATAATTTTAATAGTTTTTCTTTCTTAAAATGTGTATACATTTTTTGGCACCCTCTGTATATACTCCAATAAGTTAACATATATATTCCAATAAGTCAAAGTTCCCCAGCTCTATGACTGTGTGTGTGGAGAGGGGAGGGCGAGGGTGGGGAAGCAAGGCGGGGAAAGCAGAACACCAACTCCTAGAACAATCTTCACTTTAAAACAAGCATGCCACTGAGCAGAAAGGCACGAGAATCGAAGGACTGAGTCTTCCTTTAATATGTGGCTAAATTGCAGCAAAACATCATGTCTGAATAGACAGTCGTTTTGCTGTGGATGCTGTGAACTCTCTCTTTGATATCAAATCTATTTTCTCGAATGTCTTGGAGTCCAAACAAAGCTTAATAATCTCAGAAACAAAACAGGGGTCCAAAATATCCCCATTAGATGTTCCACTCATAGCGGAACTTTTTGAAAGGGAAAATCACTGCGATGTGTCCGTATATTAGGAGGATATTCAGTTAGGTACCAGTACTGGTGCTTTGGCCAAACTTCTCAACGGCACATCCATATTCAGGAAACCCAGGCTGTGAACAATGATGATTTTAGGGTAACCATATTTAGGAAGTCACGATACAGAATGCCCATTTGAATTTGAGTTTAAGATGAAGAACAAACATATATTTTAGTATAAGTATGTCCCAAGCAATATTTGGGGCATAGTTACACTAAAAATAAAACCCAACATTGTTTTTTGTTTATCTGAAATTCAAATTTAACTGAGTGTCTTGATTTTAATCTAGCAACCAACCTTAGGTAGTTTTCAGCAGAAATATGAATCATTTAGCCTACTCTCAAGGATGGATTGAATTGAAATATGGTGAGAAATTTTGTTCCTATGACTCCTTTTCACATCATCTTGTTACCAAAACGAACAGGCAGCCAACAAATTCCTCTAGGTTTGTAACTGTGTGTGAACACGGCCTGTGGCCCAATTTCATCATTGTAAATAATGATTTCCTCACAAGGAAGTGGTGCCTGAAAATTGTAGAAAAGTTGCATAATTCCCATAATGTCAGGTTTAAATTCAGGTTTAAGTGAGTAAAATTGAATGCTTTACTGATGCTCTTTTCATCACTATCTGAGTGTACATTAACTTTCGCTGTGACGTTTGACTGTAGTCAAATGATATTTCCATGCCACTGACTGTTGCATTTGACTCTACACCATTAGCTCAACGTTCCAGAAAGGAAAAAAGAAACCAGATGTACATTTTTCTATATTTTTGTGTTTTTCAAGAATGACTAACAATAGGAAATTTTTATTCTTTAAAGTAATTATTAATTTTAATAAAATGTAGCACCTTAACTATATTTACTTACAAATATAAATAGTGTAATTATTTTTTGTGGATTTTTGACAAATTTTGGAGAAAAAACGAAATCAGTTAATGCAGGGAAAGGATTAAATTGCCATTAAATTTCATTCCAAGAGCTTCAATCTTCTACCTTCTAAATGGAATGTATAAAAAAAAAAAAAAAAAAAAAAAAAAAAAAGGAGCAGTGGAGGATACTTACTTAGACAGAAAAAAAGTGCATAACTCTTTTCCTAAAGAGTCTTCCCTGGTCTTCTACAGCCCCTAATCCCCTATAGTCCCCCATGAGTGTC
Source organism: Rhinolophus ferrumequinum (assembly GCF_004115265.2). Taxonomy (NCBI): domain Eukaryota; kingdom Metazoa; phylum Chordata; class Mammalia; order Chiroptera; family Rhinolophidae; genus Rhinolophus; species Rhinolophus ferrumequinum. The sequence goes on along the minus strand of NW_022680355.1, from coordinate 14,133,026 downwards.
AGTGGGCAACTTCCTTTTCGGTGTCAGATGGAAGAGACCCCATCAGGTGGGAATGACTCATTCCTCAGCAGTCTCCTTCTGGCCCTGAAACCAAATTACCTGCGTCCAGGGTCATCGCCTCTTCAGACTGACCTCAGCACTTGCTGTCTCTAGCTCATCTGTGTGTCTTTCCCTACAGTTGAAAGGAATCTTCCTCCACACACTCACCACACACACTCCTTAACCTCCGCAAATGCTGGCCTCTGCCTCTGCTCCTCTCCCAGAATTCCACGATAATCAATGGTTGTTAAATCGACTGGACATTTTTTTTTTCATTCCTTATTTTACTATCCTTTCTGCAATCTTTAACACTCACTTTTTTGGTTTCCTGACACTGCTTTCACCTTACCTTATTTATCCCACATCTTTTACTGTTTGTTCTCAGGTTGTTCTTTTGTTGATTTGTCTTCCACTAAGCTTGTCTTAAATTTGTAGGTTTCCTAGTGTTTCCTTCTGAGCCCCATTTCCTCATAATATGCCCTTCATGCCTGAACGATTTCAATTTTTTCCCATTATACCAACCACCATGTGTATCTGAGGGTGGAAACTGTGAATTCAGGCTGGGTTGAAAGCCCATCTCTGCCACTCTCCAGCTGTGTTGTGTAAGGAAAATCACTGAATTTTCACCTCCAAATCAAAAACAATATTGTCACTATCCTTCAGCCACAGACCGCTGGGAACAACACGTCAGTTTGCTGCAGCTATACATTAAGGTTTGGGAATTAAGTTCACGAACTTTTCCTAGAAAAAGTGCTACATGCCTTATTGCTGAATATTACTACAGTCACCTTCGAAGGACTCCCATTGGGAAGCTAGGCACCGACACCAGCGCCTAGTCCAACCTTCAAAGCAATGTTGGACCTCTTTTTCTGGAATGGCCATCACAGCTGTCATCGTATCACCCTTGATGTCTTGAATGTCATCAAAATGTCTTCCTTTCAATATATCCTTTATCTTCGGGTAAAGAAAGAAGTCATTGGGGGCCAGATCAAGTGAGCAGGGCGGGTGTTCCAATACAGTTATTTGTTTACTGGCTAAAAACTCCCTCACAGACAGTGCTGTGTGAGCTGGTGCATTGTCGTGATGCAAGAGCCATGAATTGTTGGCGAAAAGTTCAGATCATCTAACTTTTCCACGCAGCCTTTTCAGCACTTCCAAATAGTAAACTTGGTTAACTGTTTGTCCAGTTGGTAAAAACTCATAATGAATGATCCCTCTGATATCAAAAAAAGTTTAGCAACATCGTTACCACAAGTTCATGAGCTTATTATCAGACTATGTTGACTATGGAGAACAACAGGGTGTGTGAGTAAGAGGGTGTTAGGAAGAACCGAATATGGCATTTGGGTATTGGTTGGGTGATTGAGGGAGGGTCTCAGGAAGAGAGGATATGGTGTAGGGGGGATGTTGTAGGTAATAAACAAGTAAACAAATAAATGTAAAGAGCCAAATGTCTGTCATTCAGTTTAACCTGCACAGAATCCCATGGTCTGTGTTTTTTGAAAGTGTGCAGTTGAACTTCAGAATGGTTAAAATAGTGCTGAAGAGCACAATCCTCATATACTTGCTTAGGAGAAAACTAGAGAGAGGGATGGGAGAACTGTCAGAATTGTCAGCGTTTCACATAAACGCTCTAAAGTACAGATGTTTCTCTGAAGTTTGTCTGACTGGACTGAACAATCCAAGTCTAGAAATCGGATTGCAATTGCACCCTAGTAATTCGTCTGTCAAGATGCCCAGTGTCTTCCTGTTCCAGTCTTCCTCACAGTCTCTTACTACTTGTGCTGCCTTGTTTTCCTCTAAAAGAAAAAAGCTCACCGCTGCTATGGGAACACACTTCAAAAGGGTTTTGCAATGTTAATTAAAATTTATTTAAAAATTTCCCCATGCCCTATGCTCTATCCAGATAAGTTGGTTTCATATTAGATTAAGATACCTCTGCCTTGAATTTTTGCATCAGTGTAAGTGATAAATCTGAGTAATGAATTAGAGATCTAATTTGAATGTAAATATAAATTTCTTAATTAAAAAATTAACACTCTAGAATTTAAACGTTAGCTCCTTGGCAATTATTGAATCCAAAACCCTTTCTCTCTTCACAATTGAGGATGCTTGAAACCCTCAATCATGCATTGCAAGCCAGGATCTTAATACAGCGAGTCTGCTTCAATATGAAGCTTTATTTGACTATAGCATTTTACATTTTGCATTTTTGTAATATTTATTTGGTTTAAATTCTGAAACCATCAGTCCATTATAGTAAAGACGACTTCGGTGACAGACTTGATTATTTACTTAACAAACATCCAATTAGCCCTATTAGAAATAATATTTATTGACTGCTTACTAGGTGCTCAGTGCTATGTTAAGCGTTTTACGTAAATTACCATGTTTAATGCCAACAGTAACTCTATAAGATTGGTGACATTGCTTTTCAAGTTTTATAGATGAGGAAACTGCATTTAGCAAGTTTAAGGAACTTGCCCCAGGTCACAGAGCTTGAATTTCAGCAGAGGCATAACTTGAACTTGCTTCAACTACTCCAGCGTCTGAGCTATCAAAGGGAAAATTCTGGTACCGCCACTATGAGAACTTGCAATTTCTCAGGCCACATCAATATAAATATTTTAAGCAGCATTAAGTTATTTCCTTAAACATTTTCTCACATTTTCAATTCAGTCCAACATTTTTTTTTTTTCTTAATCATTTCTATCTGTAAAGTCCTGTACCAAGTAACTGTGAGTAGCTGCTATGCAGAGAAGTGAAGCTGGGTGCCATACTCTCGTGTCTTCTTAGCTGATGGCAGGAAGTTAAAACAGGAAGAGTATGATGGTGGGTTCTCCTTCTTACAGTCAGTTTTCTTAATAACAAGTTAACATCATCTAATCCAGCATTGCTTTTTAGACTGTGCAGATTGAATCTACAGACATCTTTCCTGAAAGCTATTTGACATTGTTAGAGAAAGGAGAGCAGAATAAGGTTTGTTGTCAGATCTAAATGCCATGGTGAAATATTTCAAAGAGAAGTTGTCTAACTGCTTCACAAAATAACCATAATATCTAATTATTTTTTGGAAGAGTCGATCCCTTAGTATACTTTCCTCTTTGGGCACTAGGAAAATTTGAATGAAGTCAAGTTTTCAGTTGTAATAAGTATCTTAACTTTATGGTCCTAAACGGTTTTTTTTTAATTTTTTTCAAAAAGATTTCCAAACTCCATTTTTAATTTATTGAAATCTGTCTTGTTTTCTGTATACTTTCATGCTGAATAATGTCCAATCCTTTTTTCAATCATATGTGTTTTCCAAACAGACAACCATGAACAGCATCAATAGACTGAATTTTCTTCTAAGCTGTTTCTTTTTCTTCTTTTAAAAATTGTGACATCCAGAATAAGATGATGTTCTGTTACAGAGAAGCTTTTGAATTACAGTCGGATAGAATTCATCTATTATTCCCAATTAAACAATTTTATATCCAGCTATAAACTGAGGTCAAATTTTGACTCCAAAGTTACAAATCACAACAACAAAAATGTAACTTCTCACACATTAAGTTTGGACATGAAACATCAGTAGCATATCTAGAAAAGTCAATTAGATGTGTGAGAAATTCAATACGTGTATGCAACTTGTAGAAATAGAAAAGTATCTCTAATTACTCTTTATTTAAAAGATCATTCTGACACTGAAATTGACTTTGTACTTTGGCACATATGAACCTTATTGTTCTGCTTACAATTTACATAAAAAATAAGTACATTTTAAACTAGAATTAGTCTTTCAGTTCATAACTATCCCTCTTTGGACAGTCTTAAATATAAACATAAATATTTGACATGATTGTACAGAAATCATGTTACAGAGAAAGTTCTTGAAATATCCACAAATGTGTAGAAAATAAACATAGTATAGATTTGGAGATTACAATTTAAATATCTCCCAACGAAATGCAAAGCAAATTTTTTATTCACTTTTGCAAGAGCGTCAGGAGGCTATTTTTCACCCATGTGATTTCCTCAGTAATATAACCTTCTTGTGAGTCATCTGTGAAATAGTAAAATGGAGATTTTAATCTCTATGCCACTCCCAAGCTTGTTTACAATCCGATTCACATGTCCACAAAACAGAGACTAGTTCTTCTGATCTTACAACTTGTGTAGTTATTTAAAAAGATAAAATATATATATATATATATATATATATATATATATATATATATAAAACCTAAGATATGAAAGTCAAACACAAGTAAAACAACAACAACAAAAATGAACACACCAACAAAATAAAAATAAATAAAAGCAGACAAAAGTCATATCTCTTATTTTAAAATATCATTCTTAAAGATATAAAAAAAAATGTACAGCTATTCACAGGAGCACTGGTCAGATCCAATATATCAATTTCGAAAAAGGTGTTTAATGGATCTATGAAGGGACACTTCCTAAATCCTAAACATAACAATATAAGGGATGACTGTCATTAATTGATCATGACTAATGTTTTCAGCCATACGGACTCACTATGTCTAGTCATCACTACCACCCTGTGAAGTAGTATGATTCATCTCCATTTTCCAGATGAAAGAACCAAATTTAAACGTCTTGCTCAAGGTCATAGAGCTAGTAGAGGGCAAAGCCCTGGTCTGAACTCCCATACTCTTTCCACATTCCATATTGCTTCTGGTGGTCCACAGGCAATGTGTTCCTAGCGGTCATAGATCAGTAATGCTTATCTGCAAGTCAACAAGCTGAAAAAGAAGTGAAAAATTACATCGCTAGCTTGTGCATTTGGTTGTCACCATTTTAATTTCTCTTTCACCCCCTATCTCGAAAACTGTATTGTTTAATAACAGAAGTGATATACTAGGGGTACCAAAGTATTATACACATTACTTGTATTCATTTTTTGTTATCGGTATATATTGAGTATTACAATTTTAATACAGTTTCTTCCTTTCTTGAAATGTGTATACATTTTTTTGGCACCGTGTGTGTGTGTGTGTGTGTGTGTGTGTGTGTGTGTGTGTTTAGCGACTTTATCACATGGTCAGTTAATAAAATACCTAAACTATAATTGATTACTTTATCCCTTTAGGCGTCTCAAAGCTCTATATTTGAAAAGAATAAAATGTAAAAAGGGGTCATTTTTTGACATCTTTTAAATTAATCAAAACTTGCCTCATGACTTGGAATTTAAATTTCATTTTGAATCATTGGTCGACAGAGTCTTCATGTCAATTAGATACAGATGTCACAACCTCTGACTCTTTTGGAATTTATGTTCTATCACAAGTTCTACTTCTCTCAAGGGAATACTCAATACCCTCATCCGAACCATAAGAGAAGCTTTCAATTTTGAGTAGTAAATTTCTTTTGCTGCAAGTATTAGGCAGACCACTCAGGGAAATGAGAGTAAAGGTATGTTCCTTTAAGTAAAGTACAGTAAACACATTTCCATGAAGAACTAAGAAGGAGGGCAGACACTAAATTCCTGAACGGTCTGTGGCCCCCACCTTGGCGATCCCCCTAAACCTTCCGGGTAGGTAGAGATTCTTGCTAAATTTAGCTCCTGCTCAATAAAAATCTTGCTTAAGATCTTTCCAATCTTTAACACACTCAAATGCATATCCACATACTATGTTTTGCCCCCAAAATCATGTAGACATAAAAATAAGGAAGATGATATGGGAAAATTTTTTGGTCTAGGTTTTCTATCCCTAGCAGAACCAATACGTAATTATTGAGTGTTGCTCTGTGAAAAGGTGGTTCAGCTCGCGCTTTGGTGATGCAGTGGGAATGATGATCACACACCTGGCACCAACCTGGCACTAAATTACATATATGCTAAAGCCTTAAAGACTGGAAAATAGGTCACAGTAGGAAAGAAAATGAAAATATACACATGTACTTATTTCTGTCCCTGTTTTCTTCCTTAGTAACACTCCCACCTATCCCAGAGATTAAAAAACAACAATAAACAGTGGCACTCCAGCCATAGTCAGGCTATCTCTGTATTTTATTTGGCTAACCCAATGTTGTATACAATTTTAAACTTGCTGCCAATAGTAAAAAAAGAAAAAAGAAAAGAAACCATCTTACATAAAAATCCATAGTCTAGTCCTTTTGAAAAACCAAATATCTGGTCATGCTGGACCCCAAATTTCCCACGTTAAAAGGTTTAGAACACTGCCGACCCCCTTTATGTGGGCAAGCATTCTCCAGCTTACCAGAGCCCTACTCTGTCATTCTCTATCATTTCAATATCCACCTTATCCCTGCAAGTCTTTTTAGTTTTCCACCCATGACCTGCCCAGTTATTCTTACCAGAAACTTGAGATCTGTCCTGAATTCTCCCCCTTTTTTTACACATACACACACATCTAATCCACAATAATATATATCTCTGTACCACGTTCAAACCTCAGCTTCTGTACCTGAATTATTTTAGTTTTCTTCCCCACAGTCTTCTCCCTACCTCCAAACCTATACTGTCAAGTCATTTCCCTGAAATACTTCCAGAATTTTCAAGATAAAGTTCAGAGTCTTTGGGTTGATTCACAAAACCCTGAAAGATCTGGTCCTCCCACCCTAAAACCTCTCTTTCTACCTTAACACTCCATATCTAATGGGCCGGTTCACAATTTTGCATGTGTTGTACTATATACATAAAGTATCTAGAAGAGTGTGTGGTTCTAAATAAGGGCTCTCTCTAAGTGTTTGTTATTATTTTTATATAGAGAAATAGTTTTAATTCAATGTTCATTGCAGCTTTATTTACGGTGGCCAAGACATGGAAATAACCAAAATGTCCTTCGATAGATGAATGGATAAAGAAGTTGTGGTATATATACACAATGGAATACTATTCGGCGGTAAGAAAAGATGATACAGGAACATTTGTGACAACATGGATGGATCTTGAGAGTATGATGCTAAGCGAAATAAGTCAGACAGAAAAAGTAGAGAACCATATTATTTTACTGATATGTGATATATAAAGCTAAAAACAACAAAAGAACAAGACAAACAAATGAAGGAACAAAAACTCATAGACATATAGTTTAGGGGTTACCAGAGAGTAAGAGCGGAGCGGGGCTCTAGAAGAGGGTAAACAGTTTCTAATATATGGTGATGGAAAGAGAACTGACTCTGGGTGGTGAACACACAATGTGAGATATAGATGATGTATTACAGGATTGTACACCTGAAATCTATGTAACTTTACTAACAATTGTCACCCCAATAAACTTTAATTAAAAAAAGAAAATAAATAGTTTTAAAATATTATTTAACATGTATTCATGATAATTCTCTTCAATTGAAATATATAGTGACTTTCTTCAAGACATGTATATCTATCAACAGTCACCAGAAATTATTTCTGAATCAAAGTGAGAGATTTATTCATTTATACAAATGTTTAATTGTTTTTTTTAGTTATACAACAGATTGTGTATGTACCTGTGTCAAACTGCTTTCACGACTGAACAATGCTTTCACTTTTAGGACATGGATGTCGTTGGTTAAATGTCCTGTAATAAATTGTCTCTGTGAAATCAAACTAGGATTGCAGTTAATGCAAAATGGTCAAATTTGTTAGATGCTGATATTTGTCAAAATCCTGTGATATTCTCGTGATGAGGACTAGGTGTTAAGCTAGATAAAAATCAGTATAAATTGATTGCTTAGTTTTAAGTGACAATAATTTTCAAAAGGTAAGTCGTTAAACATGAAGCTATATGAACAGGAAACTATGTCTGTAGATATTTGTCCCAGGATCCCCACTCCGAGTTCTCCTTCCCTCTAATTGAGAGGTAGTGTACCTATGGTTCATGAGCCCTTACTTTGCAGAAGTTCACAGAAAAGCTTTAGGAGGTCAGACCATGAAGCCCTAAAATGGAAACTAAAACTTGGTATGTACATGCTTTTGAATTTTTTCTTTTTTAAGAAGAGGACCTATTATTTTAATCCATTGCCCAAACCCCATTATAATTTGCTGATAAACATTAAGAGGCAAATAACAAGTATAATTTGGGTAATTTATTTAATAAGGGTAACCAATGAGTCAGTTATAACTTGGACTATTATTCACTTATGTCAAAGGGCAAAATGATCGCCAACATTTAATCAAGTTGTTACAGGAGCTGGCATTTCTCCATCTGCTGCTGAGTTGAGAGTTGTGATATCAAGTGACTTCGCATTTAAAAACTGTGATAATAGATATAAAATGGTCTAAAACTAAGATTCTATCTCCTTCTTCTTCCCATAGTTTGAAGGTGTCAGAATGGAAAAGGTGTCGATAGAGGAAAGAATGTTGATGAGAAAGCAGAGGAGAGCTGTTCTGAAGATATCTTAAACATTATAAATGGTTTGTGAGTCAATTTATAGAAAGAATTTCTTCTATAATAAATATATATTTATACAGAGACAATTTTTCCTTCACAAATTCCTATTTTGTAAAAATTAGATGAGTTATGTAAGATCTTTTAGGGATAAAAACTTTACTGAGTCAGGAAAAAAACACTACCCTTTCCCTACCCTTTAAAAAGTAAGTTTTGTGAATTCTATAATCTAGTTTAAGATTAGATTGACTGCATTTCTTGGGATTTTCTTTTTCTTTTTTGAGGTGAGGAGTGGAGAGAGGAAAAAGATGTTTACATCGAGGCTTTTCCTTCAAATTGTCAGTTGATAAACGTAATTTCTCTGTATTTTTGCTTCACTGATCGGAAAGGCCAGTAGTTAATGGCCTTTTATTACAAACTTCCTTTAGTACGCAGCCCAGCAATTAGGCGTGGGCATGCTCCGTGACCTCTCGCTACCTCTCCACCAGCTTTGATCAGAACTTTGCTCACTGACACACATCTAATAACCAGGAGTGGCATGAACTGAACCATCAAGACCCTGATTTATTCCTCAACCCACATCCTTGGCCAAATAGGGGTGTAATTAGCTATTATGCCAACTGCCAATATAACCTGACCTTGTGTTCAGGTTGGGGCACAGACAAAGCAAAACAAAACAAAACAAAAAAACAAAAAAAAGCCATGCCTCTGTGCAAATAAAATCATGAAGACGGCACAGCAGGAATTTCAGCCTCTGAGACTGGCCAACACAGTAGCAGCTTGGAAGCAAATGAATTTTGCAATCAAATGTGTTGCTTTGCTTTGCCTTAAATTAAGTGTTGAATTTAGTACAGTAGCACTAAAAAGAGAAAAGACATGTTTGAAATGAAGACTATACATGACAAACAAGGTTCTTCTCCAGTAACATTCCAAACTCTATAGTCCAATATTATCAACACTTGTTTGAGAATAGCTCTTAACATAGACAACCGTTGAGTAATGATCCCAGTGGTTGTTTTTTTAAATCTTCACTAATGGATACAGGAAAACGAAAAGCTTTGACTTACGGTGACTGCCCCAACAGTACAACCCCAAGGGCAGCATAAAACAGGCCAACTAAATTTCCTATAACCCAGAGTTCTACATCAATGGTCTCAACCTGTAATGTTTCACAGATCACCTGGGGATCTTGTTAAAATGCAGATTCTCATTTGGTAGTTCTAACATGCCACCAGAGCTTCGGCATTTCTAATAGCATTTCTAACAGGCTTCTAGTAAGGTCAATGCCGATGGTCCCTGAACCACGCTTGGAGTAACAAGGGGCTAGATAACTCAGATAGTAGCCATTTCTAGCCTCGGCCTGGTCTCAGTATGTCGCTTTATTTTGCCTTTAAATTCTGGAATTTCCTGCTGCCTCCTAATACGGCATTTGGAATGAGCTCTGAAGAAGATAATTAAGTACTCTTCCTTAGAGACATTTGCAAATAAGACTTCACGAGATAATTTATCATGAGATAATTTATAAAGATTCAGTTTCCTTATTATTGTTGAAAATTTGGAATATATAAAAATGGTAATCAGGAAAACAAAAATCACCCATTAACTCATCTTTCAGAGATGGACTGTTAACATATTGATGTATATTTCTCATTATAATCAAAGATACTCACACATTTTGGACTTACCGTATTTTGCTATATAAAATGTGCACTTTTTTGGCCCAAATCTGTGAAGGAAAAATAAGGATGCACATTATACATTGGTAGTACTAATTCCATATCTATATAAATGTTTTTTATTCTTTTATTTATGCTTATGAGTTAAAAGTGTAACTAGAAATCAATAATGATATCTGCATGCAAAATAATACTCTGGAATACGATAATTAATTTTGTTGACCTTATTACGAACTAGCAACAACAAAGAGTTCTTGGCCTTTTATTTAATTAAAATAATTAAATAATTATTTGATAATAATTTAATTAAATATTATAAATTTAATAATTTAATTAAAATTATCGTACCTTTTAATTTTACGATATAAAAATATCGTAAATTTGTTATCGGTACATAAAATTTCTTGTACCTTGTATCTGTTCTTGTGTTTTGTAATTATTTGTTACATAAAATATCTTGTACCATAAGATGTTAAAAAATAAATGCTAAAATTCCTTTATAATACAAAAAAGTACCTAAATGTAAACAAATACAAATTTGAATTAAAAAATTAAAACGAAAGATTTTTTTCCTTGAAAGTTTGGGCCAAAAACATGAGTGTACAGTATAAATGGCAAAATATGGTAATCCTTTTCACTTAACACTGTATTACATATATTTTCTGTTCCATTCACTTTTTTTTCCCCAAAATAAGATTTCATATTCTGGTCTATGGAGGTAACTATAATTTATTGAATGGTTTCTTTTCATTAAACATTTATGTTCTAAAATTTCCTTATTTAAAATATCACAGAAATATAGTGACAGAGTTTTTTTAAATATCTGTCTGTTACAACATACTTTCCATAAGTTTTTGTCTTTTTCATTCTCTAAAAGAATCTTCTCCAGAAGAGAACCCACTGCTTTACTGTCCCTGTGGTTCAGGTGGAAAGGAACTCACAACTGTGTTCCCACCTATGGTGAAACCTAGGTGCATCTCTACTGAAAACCACTAATAGCTCTTCCATTTTTTCTCATTGTTACTAATTACATTCCTTCCCTTTGAGCTGTTATTTTTCTCTAATTTATGTTTCAAAAATATCCCATTCTCAATTTAAACAAATGGTACCACATTATTAAGCCATTCTTATAGGATAAAAATCACCCTAATGAAAGAGTTTTATCACTTGCCCTTCCCGTGACTCCTGTCTCTACCATGTTCATGGTATTACATATACATGTACATGGTAGAGACAGGATTCCTGTAATTGAGGATTACTCAATTAAATAAAGGATTCCTCAAAACACACAGTCTTCCCCTTTTCCCCCCTCCTACCTAGAAGAAGGTCTGGTAGTATTGTCATAAATGCAAACTAAATAGTCTGATTATTTTAATCTGAACTACATCAAAGTAGTTGCCTTTAGCTTTATATTAGACAGGATTCTGTGGACTTCTAATTAAATTGTATTTAATTGTGAAAATACAACTTAAAAGAAGTGGCAGTGGAATTTAGCCACTGCTGAATTTGGGGACTGAACTAGCGTCATCAGGACTTCGTGTTTTAGTCCTCCATCTCTCAGCCCCTACTTTTCTCTGCTTTGACTTTATTCTGAGACAGGCCCTTCCCATTGAGCAACAAATACAGAGACCAGAAAGTCGAGGTTTCCATGTCTAAAAGAAGGGAGCGTTCCTTTCCTAGAAGTTCCAGCCAACCACTCCCCCACCAGAAGAGGGTACTGATTAATTGCCATCTCTCAATCACATTCCTACTTCTGAACTGATCTTGTGGTTAAGGGATTCAGTATTGTGACTGAACATCTCCTGGGTGTACCTGTCCCGCAAGCCATTGAACGGGGTTACCACCCCCTAAATGACATGGACTGAGAGTGGAAGACTATGATTTGCTGAGGAAGAAATAAAGACATTATTATTAAAAGGCAAGGAATACCGGGGAGGCAAACTAACAGATGTCCACAGTAGGTATGTTGACCGTAGCTCGCAATTTGCCCAGGACAGTCGTGGGTCATGCCTGTTGCCTTAGTGTCCAAAATGGTTTAGTATTTAGAATGGTCTCGGGTGTTTTTATTTTTAATGTACAAGTATTAATAGTCAAAATCAAATGTCAGGATAGATTGGATAGACATCTAGTCTACAATTCCAACTTCTGCCATAATATAATAGTGTGTATAAATCTACTATGATTTATTCACTTTATTGTTTGGTTATACTTGTATACTTTACAATAAACCCTTTGGGCAGCAATAAGCTCAAAAAACAAAGGACATATTTAATTAAAAATTAAGGATTTAATTTCTGTTCCTCAAAAAAAGTTGATGATGAATGTGTAACCGCCACAAAATGTTTCAAAGCTTTTACAGATCTCTGTGGAGACCATAGTACTATCACATGAAAAAATAGTTCCTTTTGTCTCATAAGAAAAATACAAGACACCAGTCTGTGAATAAACACCAACTGTTTCTTCCAAATTTGATAGTTATGTGGAAAAGAATGTGCCTAAAAGAGAAAAGGTTAACATGTACTGTTGTAAAAAGTGTGTGATATAACCCTCGGAGAAGCATGACTTTTCCTTTAGATCAAATAATTATTTTTCTAAATTCATTTTACTTTTTTGAATTCCAAGTTTTCTGTACACGTGCAAAAGTGATAACTTAATATTTTGGTTCTGCTTGCAACCTTGTTAATGAGAAAATGGAAACAAGTTAAATGATAAAAGTTTTATATCAATGGCATCAGCTGTTTCAAATAAAAACCAGTTACTTCCAAAATTAGTTCAAATTTTTTTCTCCCACTCATAGGTGGAAGTGTATTTATGGCAAAACATGAGATAGTCTTATAAATGTGATACAATATTTAGTTGAAAAGTTCAACACTACAGATCAAGTTGTTTGTTTTTATGGTGATGATACAAATGCAAATTCTAGTGAAATATAGAATCATGGTAAAAGTAATATCCTCACTAAATTAAGAAATCTATAGAGCAGTGATATTTTACCAAATGAAATGTAAGCCAAATTTCTTAAAATCTACAAATACTTTTATCATACATTTTATTTTTCTGATGAAGCTGATGTTGAACACCTACAGACAACCATACATAAACACACAATTTAACATGGCCATAAAGTCTTTATAATTTTACTTTATCCTCATAGGATTCTCAAAATGTTTGAATCTGAAGAACCACTTTATTTTTTTATTTGTTTTTGTTTGTTTGTTTGTTTTTAATTAAAATTTATTGGGGTGACAATTGTTAGTAAAGTTACATAGATTTCAGATGTACAATTCTGTAACACATTATCTATATCTCACGTTGTGTGTTCACCACCCAGAGTCAATTCTCTTTCTGTCACCATGTATTAGACCCTGTTTACGCTCTTCTAGAGCCCCCCACCCCCCTTACCCTCTGGTAATCCCTAAACTATTGCCTATGTCTATGAGTTTTTGTTCCTTCATTTGTTTGTTTGTCTTGTTCTTTTAGTTGTTTTCATTTTTATATACCACATATCAGTGAAATCATATGGTTCTCTGCTTTTTCTGTTTGACTTATTTCGCTTAGCATTATAATCTCAAGATCCATTCATGTTGTCACAAATGGTACTATTTCATCTTTTCTTACCGCCGAATAGTATTCCATTGTATATATATACCACAACTTCTTTATCCATTCATCTATCGAAGGACATTTTGGTTGTTTCCATGTCTTGGCCACCGTAAATAAAGCTGCAGTGAACTTTGAAACACACATGTCTTTATGGATAAATGTTTTCAGATTTTGGGGGTAGATACCCACGAGAGGGATTGCTGGGTCATATGGTAATTCTATTCTTCATTTTTTGAGGAACCTCCACACTGCCTTTGAAGAACCACTTTGTAAATCAACATAAGTGTTCTACAATTGTAATGAACTTTTTGTGAGTCATCTGAATTTTTATTGAATTTTGTTAAAAATCAGTTGGAAATCTTTAAGCAGTAGAGCAACAAAATTATTAGCTGTATGAAGATTTGAGCAAACTGCAACTATTGATAATAATATTTATAAACAGGAAGATGGGATTAAGTATTAAGAGTTAAACTGTATACTCTATTTACATTTAAAGGTTTACAATTGTGTTTTGTAATACCTCAACTTGAAGGATATGTCTTTAGGTGATTTTGCTTGTTGTATTGAGTAAATATGTATTCTATACAAGGATAGAATGAAATTGAGAAGTCCTAGGATTTTGTAGCATCTAATTTTGTGAAACACTCAAAAGAATTATAAATAGGGACAACTTACCTGATGAGTTTTAGCTTGTAAAACTACAATCTTGTGTGTGTGTGTGTGTGTGTGTGTGTGAGTGAGTGTGCGTGTGTGTGCGTGTGTGTGTAAGATAGAGAGAGGGAGAACTATTTCTTAAAAACAAAACAAAACAAAAATGTGTTAACCATGGCTGCCTCTGGGTAATGGGACAGAGGGATCTGAAAGACAGGGAACATAATTTTTATTTTACATCTTACTCTTTGAAAATTTTGTCTTGAGCCCATATTTCTCTGATAATAAAACTCTTCATGAATCTAAGGACATAGATAAATGAAATATAATATTTTGAAAAATATTGTTCCAGTACCCTTTAGGAGTATTGGAGGGAAATTTAGAAAGTTTTAAAATTCAAAGTGAATAGTTAAGCATTTGAATGGTGAGAATTTTGTAAACTGTGCTTGGCCAGAGAAAGACATGTATGGTCACTAGTCCAGGTTTTAGGTATTGTCAAGGCCACCTGTCTATTAACAAACACATCTCGTTCATAGCGCTGGATTTTTGTTGATAATTTATTTTGTTTCCATGTTGGCCACACGCAGTCACAAAACCCAAGTTCTTTTTCAATGTAAAAAAGAAACATTAATCTTGGAAGTAGATAATTGACTATTTTAAGGCTGGAGAATTAATAGATGTAGCCTTCATATATTTCACCACCAGTGTAGTCTCGAAGGAAAGAACGAGCAGAGCAGTTACATTTGTTGAACTTACCTTGGCAGCAAAGAACACTTTTTCTGGCAGTGATTGTGTACTGAGCTGATAAAGGAAAAAATATGTTTGGGAGACTGATGCAAGCATTAGGAGCCATTATTTTTCTTGAAATCTTCTTGGCCCCAAAGAAACTGCTAGTTGCCATCCAAATGGCAACCCAAGTGATGCTCTGTCTATAAGACATATATTGATTGATAAATACAGCTTTAGTTGGAGATGTTGATAAAGATATCTTTCAATATTTAGTTAGGCACTTGATGCTAAGTAAATAGAATATTCAACAGACAATTGTCTGATTTTGTTTTGTTTTCTCACATGAGATGGCTTAGCATCATGACACAACCATAATTTCTTTCAGGATACAAACACTTTTATATCTGCAAGGGCATAACTCTAGGTAAAATGTTAGGTCTCAGAAGAATTTAAAGTTAATCTCACCTAACCATATACTCAGTTCTAAGAGAATGCATTGTTTTCCCAGCTTTAAGAGGTATCAGGTCTCTCTGTGACACCATCCCAAACCATTTTAGTGAGAAACAGGTGAAGCAGAGAATGTTATAAAATAGCCAGACTGGATGAATTTCATGAGCCACTGACAGCCATGACACAATCCAAAACTATTTTACAAAACATTTACATTTCTCAAGAATTAGTTTCATAAGTTCAGAAGGTTTCTACTGCGAAATTGGCTATGAATCGGTCATGAACTTTGAGTCATGTCAAGAGCTTGACCTCTGAATGCGGTGACCAAGTTGACATTCTAACAGTGTTCTCATTTGCTTAGTCACTATGCAACTGAAAATGAACAAATAAAGGTATATTTTAATGACAACTGAGCTCAATGCAGTCACCCATGTGAAATAAAATGAGATCGTATGCAAGATTATTTTATCCTTGGGTGTACCTCGAGGCTAGTAAGCTATAGCCCCTTCTTTCCCTTTGAATGTAGGTCAGGCATTTAGTTAAATATGGTCTCTTCTCTATTCTCAAGAACAGGTGTTCCTAAGGGCCATGAAACACTTTCTTTTTTGTCACAACTCTCCTCTACAACAGGGAATATACATGACCAACAAAAGAATCACCTCCCAACTCAGGTGTCCTCCAAGGAGTTTTCGTATCCAGCTGCTTCTGCGGAGCCCTGGACAAGGTGCATGTTGAGGGGAAGAAGACAAGTACAGAGTTAAAATGCAGAAGAAGAGTCCATGCTCAGCTCTTAAATGTCAAACCAGGTCTTCAAAAACTTATGGCAAAAACAATAATTTGAGAGGATCTTGAATCAAAAACTCCTGAGTTTTATTGTAAAAGCTGAAGTTTATACCATGAATAATAGATGTGGGAACAATATTTGATGATAGAAGGGCCAGTTTTCCATCCTAGCCATGATAATTATACCATGATTGGAGGAGATAGAGAGTCAGCAGGGAGCATTCTGATAAAATGCTGGAGAAAGTTCCTCTCCCACAAGGTCTCAACCCAAGAGAAGCAGTAGGTTTCCCAAGGGGTTTGGGAAGGAAATGGCAGCAGCTGAACCCCAGCTGTGCTTCAGTTCCTAGGAAGACCTTTAGGGAAAAATGTCTCACTGAGACGAGACTGTCCCCATCTCTACAGTATGGCAGCAGAACTGAAACAAGAATGGAGTCCGTGAGCATACAAAGACCTGAGAGGAGCTCCAGGTTGGTGCTGGACAGCTTCCAAAGTTTGTCACGCACAGAGCAAGACAGGGGCCTGGTTGCATGCAAAGAATCTACTGATACTTTGTCACCAAGTGATCCCAATGCCTCTTCCAGATCTAACACCCCATGACTCCATATCTAATATCCCATGACTCCATAACATTCCCTCAGCAAGGTGTAGGAGTGCAACCAAACGTTAAAGTTGGGTGACTGGGACAAAGTGAGCTCATCCTCATCAGTTAGGTGGCACATGTCATGGCTGTTAACAGTTCATTCATTACCTGCCCTAAATGTAAGGTGGAAATTTGAGACAGTACAGGTTTCTTTCTCCGCAGGCCCTGTGTTTTAGTTTTCTTGGCATTGTCATCTAATATATGACGACACTCTTTCGTTCGCAGTTTGGAGCCTTCGCTTCTTCCCATTCCCAGCTTCTTCTAGGAAATCCACCAATCCCTATCATTTTGAATTTCCCAGAGTGCCCAGAGCCATAGAAAGGAGACCTGCAGGCACGTGGTGCCCTCCCATTTTGAAACAAATCCCCAAACTTCATATTCTTTCCATGGTGGAGTGGGATTAGCACTCTGTGACAGGGAACTAGGAATGCAGATCAACTCAAGCTTGTTAAAACAGTGGCTCAAATCCCAAGGGACACAACTGGCCTTTGGTGAAGCAATTTGCAAGTTTCACATTCCACCAGTAAAATTTAATATGTCTTGTTATTATGTGATCAGTAGAGTCAACAGCAGCTGTATTTTTTAGTAGCTTGCATTCTTTTAGGACATCACAAACTGGGATTTGCACGGGGTTCTGAAATAGTAACAGTTCAAGATCTATCAATTAGTGGCCAACCCAATGTGGCAGTGCCATAGGGCTCACACAAAGCACCCCACCATGAGAAGTACATCCAGTGTCCACCAGCACCCTCGGATGTGGCATATGCAATATACCGAGGGTGCAAAAAAAAAAAATGTATACACATTTTAAGAAAGGAGAAAACTGAATTAAAATTACACTGATGGTAACCACTTTGAGCACCTCTTATAATTGCAGAAGTCAAACATGACTTGTATTCATCTTTTGTTATTGGTTTATATTGAGTATTACAATTTTAATACCATTTTTTCCTTTCTTAAAAGGTGTATACATTGTTTTGGCACCCTCTGTATGTTGACATTAAGAATGATAAACGTTAACCACAGTATATGTTACGGTAAGGAAGTATAAAAATATGCAAAATTAGGTATTTCTGTGGCTATGTTTTTCTTTGCATGTACAGACTAAAATGCTGTGCTGTTTTGGACTACACTCAGGTGGTGCGTGTTTAATGAGCTTGAGAAAAGTTTTAGAGAGATGCTTTCCCATATTTGGGCAGTGCAGTGGGGATGGAGCGAAGAAAGTATGTATATTGATAGTACCTCATTTGCCCTTTAATATTCTGTTGAGAACATCTTTAGTATATATATTAGTGAACATTTATTTCCACATATACCAACTACTACCGTTAACTAGATGTGACCTCTTTTCCCCAAACCTCTTTAGCTCTTTAGTATACAGCATTTAGGGCCCTTAGAAATTCCATTTAGTAGTAGAGAAAGTTCCTCTACCTGGTTTGAAGCAACTTGAGGTCCATGATATTGTACCTACCATAATGTATTGAATGCATTGCTATGCAGTGTCTAGCAAAATTAATTGCATATATTTCTTGCTCAATAAATATTGTTGAATGAGTGAATGAGTGAATTAATGAACTTAAGTGTAAACCAGAACTACCCCAAGAGCTTTATGCTGGGTGTCACTATTCTTCATTAAAAGTGTCTTTGGCCAGCTGCCATACCTGAACGCCTCATGTCAATCACTGATAGCAAAGACACCGGGGAAGCTGAGGACAATCCAGTAGGTTGCACGCACGCTAGGCCCACCTCTTCATTATTCTGCATTTTATACCCATGACTTTTTTCAGCATGGAAGAATAGATGTGTTGCATCATCAATGTGCTAGTAAAACAAGTTATAAGGTGCGTGGTTAAAATCTTAGCGGAAGTGAGTAGCTATCAAACTTAAATTAAGTCAAAACAGAAGTTGGGTGGCAGGTTCGGAGAGGAAGCAGCACCCTTGATCTTGCTACATGCTTTTCCTAGCAAACTCTCGCAAAGCGGCTCATTTTCAGCAGTAGGCTGTGACTCAGGTCCAAGTCCCATTCATCCTCTTCAAAGTTAAGGTTGCTTCTTCCTGGTTTTTCTTCTCAATATTTGGCGTATACTCCTGTGTAAACAGAGAAAGTCAAGATCACACAATGATTTTTTGATATATATAATATATAATATATGTTAATATATTATATATCAGATATGTAATATAATATATATATTGTATACACACATGGTGGAAATTTTACGAACTTAATTGTCTGAACTTGCACACGTGTGTGTGTGTATGTGTGTGTGTCTGTGTGTGTGTGGCACTTGGTCAAGTATTCCTTTGAGTGCCTTCTGCGTGACAGACAAGCTAGGTGGAGAAAACAACAAACGTAGTTTCACTGGAGAGGCCCATGGGTCCCCATAAACTGCAATGTCTAAGATTCTTGAAGGAAACTAGCAATCACAGGTTTTTAAAAAAAAAAAATGACATTTTTATTCCAGACCAGAAGACTAATGACAACATCTTTGCTCCAACA
Organism: Rhinolophus ferrumequinum; assembly: GCF_004115265.2. Taxonomy (NCBI): domain Eukaryota; kingdom Metazoa; phylum Chordata; class Mammalia; order Chiroptera; family Rhinolophidae; genus Rhinolophus; species Rhinolophus ferrumequinum. The sequence continues at coordinate 14,113,610 of NW_022680355.1, read as the reverse complement.
GAGGACCTAAAGTTTTGCTTAAAATCTGGAAATGAGAAATAAAAGGGCTCTGTTCTCTGGTGCTGTTTGATGCTTGCAGTGGAAATGTTGCTTGTAAATTTGGTTTTACTGCTCAAAATTAATTAAAGTACAAGCCTAGCAAGAAATTCAGGAGCAGTGAGCTCCTCAGACAATGTGGTAAGACTTGAGTGTTTTATTTTTTCCTCTTAAACATACTCTGTGACATTTGTACATACAATGAGTGTGCTTTTTAAGATGACTATTTAAAAAAACCCTTTTATCTATCCATCTGTCAATCAACAGGAAGCATTTCTCAATCTCACTCAGTCTGGGGTTCAGAAACAAATTACAAAATAAGTTTTGATGCAGAATATTTTTGAATGAGTATGTTTGTCGGGTAGATCTTTTAGGAAATTGGCATTGTGTTTCTTCTCCTTTTTGTTGTTATAGTTTTAATCTAGTCTTGTCTCTCTTCATCATGTTTCCTATTTTTCCCTTTGTCTCTAGCCAGAAATCATTATCAATCCTGTCTTTAGATCTTCAGCAAATCATTATGGAGGCGACACGTAGGACACATGCATGGGTCTGATCTGGAAAAGGCACATATCATTCCCTCGTTCACTTGACTGTCTAGAACTTAGTCATGTGCCCTCATGTGAAGCAAGGGAGGTTGGCAAACATTCTAGCCTTCCAGCTATATGCCTGGCACTGCCATGTTACATGGTAAGAAGGGCCAAATAGATTTTGGTAGACAACTTAGTTCCCACCACAGCTGCCATGCCTATGTCATTTTTTAATACTTGTAGTATCTTACTCTGAGGAGCAGATAAAAACAAACAGAAAATACTTTTAAATGATACATATAAAATAAATTTCACATGACAAATCTATTTCATTAACCTATGGGAAATTTTAAACTTACATGAAATTAGGATGAGATACAGACCCAAAATCAAATTATTTAAGAATAAATATAATCCATTCTCATTTATTCCCTTTGACCTTGGTTGTGAAAAATCCTGAATGTTTCTTCCAAACCAATAGCTATGTGATTTTAAATTTAGAAAAAAATGTATAAACTTCTAAAGTCAATTTTTTTTCTATTTTTCAATGCAGATATGTATTCTCCACAAGTAATATTACATCACTGAGTTCAATAATCCTGAGAAAGGAACCAACTTCTTTTACGGTTATAACTCCCTCCTTTAGGCCATCTTCATCAAATATACAAAATGTTATGTGCACAGAGAAATGATGCTGTCATTTTCACAGCACTGTACATCAATTTTGTTTTCCAGATAAGCGCTATATGAACTTAATGGAAAAGAGCATTTTTTTCAATGACAATGCATGACAGAAGCCAAAAGGTTTTAAAGCAAACATACAAATGTCATCTAATAGTCCATCAACCAGCCCTTGTCACGCTGATAAACCTTTTATCTCTCTTTCCCAGATTTTAATCAGTAGCTTGGTTTGCATGTTTCTTGTGTCACTGCAGCAACCAACCTAATGGGGATTCTTTATGCCCTGAGAAATCAACTCATTTGGGCCTAAATGAAATATTTCACTGTCTTGTTTTATCTCCCTCTCTATTCACATTAACATAATAGCTTTTAATTGGATTGTATTTGTGATTAGAGTCAGCAAAGGTGGCATTCTCTCAGAAGAAATTGACTGCGAGGCAAACTGCTGAGACTCCATGCGGGAACCAGTTTTTTTGTGTGTTTTATTTTTCTTTTCTTTTTCTCAGCTCTTGCCACAGGGAAATACGGCCTCAAAAAATACAGCCTGGGAAGTCACCTGATAACTTACTTCTCACAAACAGTGGAAGTCCATTACGTTTATCGTAAAGGCTCACGCACTCGAATATCTGCAATATTTTATTAGTAATCGAATGCTTGTTCTCAGAAATAGAGTATTCCAAAAGGACGATAAAAAAAAAATGGGTGAATCGTTCTATGATTTTATAGGTGGGGGAAGCCTTTCTATGTATGACACTTAAAACAGAACCTAAAGATAAAATGACTACCAAGTATGATTACATAGAAACATAAATATCTACATATCAAAAAACAGTATAAATGAAATTGCAACAAACCAAAGAAATACATGTGTAATTTATATCATTGCCAAAGGGTTATTATTCTTAATATATAAATTCCAACAAATTAATACAAAAAATACAAATGGCACATGTGGATAAATGATATCCAAGGAATTCCTTAAAGAAGTACAAATGGATCACTTTGTAAGGTACATAAATGCCTAATCACTATGTACACCTGAAACTAATATAATATTGTATGGCAATTGTAATTGAAAAACATTTTTCATTTTTTCAAAAAAAAAAGCCAAAGTGGCTAACAACATAATGGTATTTCTTCAGAAAGGCTTCGAGGAATAAAACTGATTCCAAAAAAAAAAACAAAAAACAAAAAAAACCTAAATAAAAGGAAGAAGTACAAATGTCAAGTAAGCACATAAAAATATTATTCTTCAAAACTTGAAGATGTTTAAATTAAGATTAACATTTCTTACCTTTCTAAATAAATAAATTGTTTAATGTTTCCAGAGAACAAAGAATGAATACTTTTCAACCTTCAACATGCTTTTCAAATTATTTCTTACAATTAAAATGATACAATTAAGGGAATGCAGATTAGAAAGGAATAAGTAAAACTATCTATTTGCAGATTTATGTACATAATTATGTACATAGAAAACTGTAAGAAATATACCCAAAACTATTAGAGCTAGTAAATTCAGCAAGGTTGCAGAATGAAAGATCAATATACAAAAATTAGTTGTATTTCTATACTTTAGTAATGAAAAATCTGAAAATGAAGAAAACAATCCAATTTACACTAGCATCAAAAAGAATAAAATACTTGGAAATAAATTTAACAAAAGAAGTGCAAGATTTGAGTATTGAAAACTACAAAATACTGCTGAAAGAAATTAAAGAAGACCTAAATAAATGCAAAGCTGTCCTGAGCTCCTGGATTAAAACTCTAATATTGTTAAGATGCTAATGCTCCCCCAAACTGATGGGAATCCAGGTCAAAATTCAAGCTGCCTTTTTTGTGAAAATTAAAAGGCTGATTCTAAAATCCATATAAAAAATCAAGGAATCTAGGAGCCAAAAAACAAAAATTTTAAAAGAACACAGTAGGGAATGCACACTTTCCTACTTCAAAATTTACAACAAAACTACAATTATCAAGACAGTGTCATACTGGCTAGGCATATAGATCAGTGGACTAGAGTTGAGAGTCCAGACATAAACCCTTACATTGATGCTCAATTCGTTTTTGAAAAGGAAATGTACAAGGGACCAGGTAGTATCATATCCCATTTTAAAAGTATTATTTTTACATTGTCCCCAAACGCCAGTGCAGAATCTCCTTGCTTTTATCCAGATAACAGCAACAAGCGTTCATCACAGCAATCAATTCATGCATGGAGGTGTCCATCAACCCCAACGTGGCATCAGACACACTCAGAATAACCCTTGTGGGTCGTCATCAGAAAAGGGAAAAATAGGTATATTTTATTCCCTATCTTCTTAAAAGCCAAAATGTAACAAAATTGAGAAACCAAATAGTATCCAAAAGCAATTATGACAATTCAGTCCAGTGCTTCATTTCTGTTATTTGTTAATATTTTCACTTGTTTATTTTACCCCCATGCACATTCTGAAGCTACTACTCATCGGATGCTATGCTAGGCACTGGGAATGTAAAGGAATACTCTCCAGCCTCCATCACCAACAGACTCACAGTGTAGTCAGGGCCAGAGAAGTTGTTTACTAGGCACATGGTGATTTCCACCTAGATGGAGAACCAGACATTGTGCTTGTTTCCAAGGATATGAAAACATTTAGGATACAGAACTGCCTTTAAGGACTTTGTAGTCCTCTGTGAGAGTGGCTGAACAGATAGATATGGAGAGAGGGAGAGGGAGGGAAAAAGAGAGAGAGAGAGGTATCATAGCTAGATATAGGTACGTGTATGTTCAGAGAAGTATAATAAAACTGCATAGGTGCGATATAAACATCTTTTCAGGGTTCTGTGTGGTTACAAAGGATGGCATGGTAAATTCAATGAAGCAAAGTTTCCCTTTCAAGGAGTTTGAACTTAATCCCAAATCAAGGGTGAGGCTCCAACCCAGAAAGGACAACTTCCTTTTGCTCTGACCTGTGGTCCAGAGAAAATAAATAATATTGTCTTGATGTCATTAAAGTGCAAGCGACATTGTTTCTACCCTGTAAAAAAATAATAGTGGTTATTAGGAAGAGTTTGTCTAAGCTTTGCTTGCAGTATAAACTAAACAGATACTTATTAAAAATGGCCACTTAAGAATGTTAGTTTTGTGAATGTTTATAATAATCAAAGTCAAAAGGATTAACAAACCTAAGAGAAAGGTGATAAAGAATAGTAAATTAATTCAGTGTCTTACCAAGTATGAATAAATTCTATTTAAATAATAATAATAACAAAGCCCATGACTACAAGATACTTGTGTTTTTATTACATTTTACAAAAGAAATAAAAAGTTAGGAAGTGTATTACAAACAAGAGAGAGTCAGACTATTAGTCAATGTTGCTGAGCCAGAGCTAAATGGTATTTACCTACCAAGGGTCCTCTCTTTCTGCTTTCTCACCAAAGGCTCTGCAGAGTTCCCATGTGACAATTGTATGAGACAAGACCCCTGATATTTCAAAAGAATTTTGGTTTTAACAGTGGTTAGCCCCTTATGCATTAGTTGCAAACTGAGTACTCCCCAATAAGTATAATTTGTGATTCTCAGCCCTTCCGATCATGCATGATGAATCTGTAGATGTCCTTTTGAAAAATACTCTTCAAGGGGGTTCAATAACCACAGCAGTAGTTGTGGCATTATCATCCATCATCCATCCATTCCCTAAGGATATCACCACAAGCCAACAAACAACACCAAGGCATAGTTTCAGTTCCTACGTGAGTAAATTCCTCATGTTCAAAATGTAGAAAAATGGCAGCAGATTCTGACGGTCATGATGGGATTCTCTTAATATTCTAAAACAAAACATCCAATTTTCTAAAAACTTAGTGGTGCCTAGTAAAGGAACCAGAACATGTGTTCTCAGACCTGCAAGGGCTTATTTACACTGAGAAAAGGCTATTTGTTAGGGAGATGATAATAATTGCTACCGTCTTCTTGGGTGTCCATTATATACTTGGCACTTAGGTAGGCTCTTCACATATACCTCAAGTACATTTCATTTGGTCCTTAAAACAAGCCTTAGGGAAGCAGGGAAGCATTACTATCTTTCTTTTACAGAGAAGGGAACATGTTTGAAGCATTGAGTGACTTGCCGAAGTTTGCAAAGAGAAGTAGCAGAGAAGAGGTTCAACCCTAGACCCATCAAATTCTGAAGCAGGTTTTTGAAGTTCAGATTACATCGACATCACCATTAAGAGCTGTTTTTGATGTCAGTCTTTGGTCTCTTGTGGCCTAAGTTTTATCACCTGAGAAATAGATGATGGGAAAGAATCGGTACTCAAGCTTTTCTGCTAAGTGGTGTTAAACACTAACCGGCAATAATTGTCACTGCTTCTTTTAACCTTCTAATATCTAGAATTTTGAACATACAAGTATGAAGATAGGTAGGTAGGTAGATAGACAGATAGATAGATAGATAGATAGATAGATAGATAGATAGATAGATAGATAGATAGATCGATCTTGAACTAAAAGATAGAGGCTATGTCTTATGAATGAATGCAAGGCTCAGTCAGACCATACAGTACGTTCTGACATCATCTGCATGTTTATGAAATGAGACTAACTGCAGAGTAAGGATAGCAATGCCTGCTACCATTGCTGTTTACAAAAGGCCCTTGATGACCAAGTCAACAAATATGAAAAGGTCTCTGATAATTTCAGCATACATGTCTTTCCAAGTTTTCTCCCAATTGGTCTTAGTTCTTCTAGCACAGTTCTCTTTTTGACCCAACAGATGTTTTATTTTTCTGTAGAGATTTCTCCTTCAGGAAAACAGCCTTTTGTCAACTATCACCAGCCTAGCAATATATATATATATATATATATAATATATATATATATATTATATATATTATATATAATATACATGCTAGGCTGGCAATATATATATATTGCTATATATATAATATGCATATTATATATAATATATATACACACATATATACATATATATAAAGAGATAGTATAAATATTATGGATATGTAAATATTATATATAAATGTTGTATATGATATATAAGATATATATATATATATATATATATATATATATATATATATATATATATGTCTCAAGCTTAAAATTTTCCCTGGCATTCTGCATTTTATCCCCTTAGGCTAAAGTTGTTCTCAACACAGTGTCCCCTGTGTTTCTAACAAATTTGTGTTTGCCTTTGTGATGAGAAATAAAAAGAAGTATAATGGGGAAAGTTAGGGGTATTTTTAGAGGGATATTATCACTCCTCATACCACACCTCAAAGATCCACTTGAGTTTTCTCCAGAGGATGTTCAGTGATCTCCTAAATCTCTCAGTAAGTCTTAGAGATTTTAGCAGTTGCTCCATTATATGAAAATTGGACACACACATACTGCTTCTGTTCATTCACAAATTTTCTGAAAAATTGTTACTGGAAACTAATAGGAAAAATCAAGGCTGTTGGAATCTTTTTTCCAGTTTAAGCTTTTTATTCTTACTATAAAGCAAAATACAAAAATGTGAAATCCAAGCTTTACCTCTAAATATTTATTATTATGTGGATCATAATTTTTAAAACTTACCTTTAGATACTTTTTTTCATTTTTAAACCCCCGTTTTTATCATTTTTGGTGCCAGAGCTTTTTTGGAGTTTTTGATGAAAATTAGTTTTTTTAATGATTAAAATACAATTTTGAAGACTCCAAAGTACCCTTTGTTTAATTTTGACATTAAAACCATTTTACCTCCCAAACATCAGTGATAAATCAAAGGGACCAGGAGAACTGGAGTTCTTTCCCTAGAAGGCCAGCTGGCTTTCAGGTCACATTTTGGGCTTTCTGTGGTTAGGGTGGGAATAAAAGTCTGACAGGGACCCGGTTAAGTGAGCTTGTAAAGTGGACCTGGTTCTTGAGTGGTAATGTACATTGACAGCAAATGCAGAGTGGAAAACAGGATTTTTATGTCTAATAAATCTTTCCCAAACATTTAATCAAAAGAGATCTTGGCAAACAGGTTTAAGCAATAAATATCACCAGCGAGTAAACATATTATTACCAATTTTTTTTTTTTTTTAATGCCAGGAGAAATGTCAATAAGATGTTTTTCCCTAGTGAAGGAGTCATCTCAAGGCTACATCCAGCTTTGCCCCCAGGTAGGAGCTTTGAGTTGAGGTGTGCATTCAGAGATGCTCTGAGAATTAATTTAAAGCACTGGCCTATCTTCCCATTTTTCTGACTACAGATTACTCGTGAGGCACTTCAAAGAACCATAGATTAGTGTATCCATGGTAGTAGTGCACATTATAGAAGTAAGAATATAAATCCCCGGAAACATCTTCTTCTTCCTGTTCATTTGTCCCTGACAGGACAGAAAATGCTGATGCCACAAGGTCATATTTCCATCCCATTAGTGGAGCAATAATCTCCAAAGTTATGTCTGCGTACTTCCAGACAATCATGATTATAACAGAACCAAAACTTACTGAGCACTTAATATATGCCAGGCTCTGTGCTAAGCATTTTATATACGTTTCCTCACTTAATGTTTACAAGACCCATTGATTCCCTTTGACAGATGAGAAAACTGGCAGTTAAGTCACTTGCCCAGAGTCACATAGCCATTACATATTACAGCCATATCACTTGTGTTCTCAATCACTACAATTTTCTGTCTTCAATGAGTCTATAATCTAACTGAAGAAATAAGACATTGCCATGTGAAATGCTGGCAAACACACGCACAAAAACACACAGAGGAAAAAATGGAAAAACTGAATGCTATATTGGCTTATATTACCATTACTAAGAATTTTGAAAAGTTCAAGAAGAGAAAATTTTTGAAAATCATTGAAATACATTTTTAAAAAGGGAGATGAAATCAAGTTGGTTTTTGTGTGGCAGGTACAATTAGAAGGTCAGAATGGTTGCCAGTGTTGTTTAGAGCATCTTGCGGCCATGTCTATAGTATACAATGTATATATATTTCCATTGGTAAGCTGTGACAATAAGAATAAGTCTGTTTTCAGGTGGCCAGTTAGCTCAGTTGGTTAAAGCGTGGTGCTAATAACAACAAAATTCCTGGTTCGATCCCCGCATGGGCCACTGTGAGCTGCACCCTCCTTAAAAAAAAAAGAAGAGGAAGAAGAAAGAATAAGTCAATTTTCCATGGGAAACACAGTTCCCTATGTGGAGCCTTATTAAAGTTCATTGACTTTGACCCTGTAATTCCATTTCTAGAAATCTTTCCCAAGGAAATAAAAAGGGATAGAGAAAAAAAATTAGTAATTAATTCAAAACATTTTTATTGCGTGCTCACTGTGTGCTGGCCATTGGCCCTATGACGCAGCAGTCAATCAGACCAGGAAGTTCTTATTGACTTACAACAACAACAATAACAAAATGGGTTTCAAACTAAATGTCTAACAATCAGGGAATATTTAAATAAATGTTTAAAGAAACTGTAGTATGTCCATAGGACTAAACACTAAGTGGCCATGAAAAGTCACGTTTTCAAGTATTTTCAAGGGCACTGGGAAATGTTCACAGTACATGGCTTTCCAGGTCCAATTTTGAGCTCTCTAATTGCAATCAGAATAAAACTCTGAGAAAGATTCAGGCAAAATAAAATTTTAAGTGGTCCTGCTTATATCGTGATCCCAATTTTTGACATATATATATATGATAATTGTCCAATTTTAAATATATATTTATAGCAATTCTTAAATTAGTGTGGTTATTTCCTGATGGAAGAAGTATGTTCAATTTTTATTTTCTTATTTGTATGTCTTTATGTTTCCTAAAATGTACATGTTTTAGAAAAAAAAGTTTTGAAATACAATAAGAGCAAGAATTAAGGGTCCTACTACTTACCCTCCTCCCCATCATTTGCTGCCCATGTTTCTAGTAGTATCAGAATAAGTAATTGTGATATTTCCTTGCATCGGGAATCTCTCCCAAGTATCTTCAGAATTTTAGTTCCTGTTTGTGGAATTAAAGCCCACATTATAACAATATAGCAGAATTATTTTAGAGGATAAGATTCATCACTTCTGTTTCTTGTTCAGTTGGCCTCCTATCCAGGAACTGGAAGCACAGGTACCACCTCTGAGATAACCTGCCGTGAATCAGGCCATCCACGTTTTATGGTTCCGTGTCCATCATATCTGGGCAGTTCCAGTTGGAGAGGCAAATTGCCCTTCAGCAAATTTGCAAGGTGGATTGTGAGAACCACAAGTTCAGGAAACCACAAGTCACAGAAGAAATAGGACTGAGAAAATAGTACAGACTTTTGAAACCCTCTTCTCAAGAACAAAGTGACTAATAGCTAAGGTATTTCTGTAAACATGCTCGATACATAGTAGGTATTTAATAAACAGAAGTTTCTATTCCCCCTCCTTATTTACTTAATCATATTTTAAAACAACATGTATCTATAAACTTTTATAACCGAATCAAATTGTCAGAAAAGTAGAAGGAATGTTTGCATTACTACTGTGATAATATTTTCGGGGAAAGGTTAGGCCGCAAAATGTTGGGATTTTTTTCTTTTTTAATGACCTAATGGTCAACACAATAAAAATACATCATGTGGGACTATATGGAAAGAGCTGATAATTGATAAGAGTTCGTATTTATAATTGATGAGTGCTATTTTTTCCAATAAAAGAAAACTTAAACAGAGGATACATTGTGGGGTAGGGAGGGTGTGATTCAGTCAGGCTACTTCTTTAAAATTAGAGCTAAAAGTCTTGCTTCAAAAGGAATTTTGTTATGCCTTATTCTCCTTTTCATATTCAAACATTGGAGCCAGAATTGAAATCCTGGATTTTTCGGGTGTCTGCATTTTAAAAGATTTTGTTTATGTTAAGGCTTAGGTCACTTTAGTAGGTATGTTTTAAGGAAAACATTACCTCTGTATGACCTCTGGGATTTGAAGGTGAAAATTCAGTCACTGGAAAAAAGGCATCCCAGTTGTCATGGATGAAATCTCTAACCTTATAGACAATTGTGTGTCGTTCTGTGATTGTCTTCCTTCAGCAATAGAAAAAAAGCAGTTGAACCACAGTTGGAGCACAGGAGGTTCTAATGGATCATGATTCTTAACTAGAAAAACACAGACTGGTTAAAAACAAACATGTGAAAGGAAAACAAATAAACTAGTGGAATTTTATAGAAGCAGCAAAACATTTTCAAGCATCCTTCGGGAAGCAGGTTCCAACTCCCCCTAAAGTGCCGCCCCCCCACCCCCACTCTTAAATTGTTATTATAAGCCAAGCATTTTACTTCCAGAGGGAAGAATAAATTTGTGCTGGTTATCATATATCAGAATTACACAGGACATCATCTGTTAATGATCATTTATTCCTAGCTACTTGAAGAAGAATACTCAGTAATTATAGCAAATGTAAGTCAAATAGTAATAGCATACTTTACATAGTATAGTGATTATAAGTTATGTCCATGCATCTGGGACAAGGGTCTTTTATGCTCGGTATTAAATCTGTACTGCAATTTATTTATAATGCCATTGCTGGTGTTGAAGAAAGGAAGCTTGCGTATAGAAAGGAAACTTGTCCTCCTTTCACATTTCCAATAAGTCATTTGAAGAAAACTGGTCTTTGCATGCCTTGCTAAACCCAATTACCACCAAGACATCATAAACAAATATTCATTGGGTCTGCAGCTAGTTCTTTATTGCACAATGCAAAATGTATTGTTAAAATATAAACCATTTAAAGGAAGTAAGCACCCAGATTTCTGCATTAATTTAAAATTTAATTGAAATTAAAAAAAACTCAAGCAGTGTTGTAATATTTTCTTATTTAGAGACTGCTGTTAAATGAACAATCATACAATACTCTCAAGTCAAGCAAAAGCTGGACAAAAATTGGGGCATCTCTGGCTTTGATAGTTGATAACACTGGAACCTACCAGCTTAAATGAAAAGATGCTAAATGGAAGTTTTGTTAAATTGTAGCATGAAATGGAACACTGAAAAATCATTGGATGTACTCCCACTCAGTAGAATCAGTCAGTGTAAATCTTCTGGGGGCTTATATATACTTGGAAGTACTGAATGCCACTGACGCTGTCCTAACTATCTGAAGTTAACAAGCCTATTAATGATGCATGTGCATAATCTAGTCTACAGGAAAAAATTAAATGTCTAACGCAAAGAAAAATAATTCTCATTAAAAAGAAAAAAGAAAAACATTCTTCAAGGCCCTTCAGAATATGGCCCTGACCAATCTCTCAGGCCTATCCAACAACATTTTCAGGGCCAGCTCCACCTATACTCAAGGAATCTCCCTCTTGGCTCTCTGTCTTTCAGTGAAATCACTCTTGTAACAGACACCTCTCCTCTGTTTTTTCACCTGGTAAACAGAAACCCTACTACTCAGGTTTAAATACCTCCTCTTCCAAGAAGTCTTCCATGCTGCCTCCCTACCTGTCTTCTGTCACTCACCATTGATGGACTCTATTAATATCCTTTGCTTTTCCCTGATTGTCACCTGTATCATATTTCATTGCAACTACTTGTTTACTTCTCTACTAATCTCTTCTCCTGGAGGGCAGATAGGCGCCATTGTTCCAGGTCAACATCAAATTTCTAGTACGTACCACAGTGACCAGCACAGAGTATGAGCCCATTAGATATTTCTTTTGTGAATGAATGAATCTAGGCCTGGCTTTTCATACTGCTGTCCAGAGAAAAGCTTTGGGGATGGCATGGGAAGGACAAGTTTGCAGGCAGGAGCCAAAGAATATCAGCAAGTGTGCTGGAAAAAAGTCTATCTTGCAATTTAAGTTTGATCATGTAATCTTTAATCAGGTTTGTTTCTTTCACCTCCACTCCTCTCTCTAATCTTCCTTTGTCTAATTTTATTTATTAGAGCTATTCAGGGCTTTTAACATATGCTAATGTTTATTATTTAATCCCATGAGGGGCTTTTTCCAAGCTTATCTGCTCAAGGAACCTTTTATTTTGAAAGTATCCACTAAGATCAGATGAATGAGGCTCAGAGAACATAATTCGAGAAGATCTGACTTTCCTAAACCTTTCCGTGATGTTATATTTTTGTCTCTATATCTATAAAATGGGAATAAAAATTATCCACAATGATCTGGTAGGAATAATAAATAGGTTATTAAGACTCAAAACATCTATTGATCTCATTGATCCATGATAAGGACTTGTCTGACACCACCCAGAGGGGAGGTAGTGTATGGAGAAAGGAAAAGAATCACAGAGAAACATCTACGTGTATTCCTGAATTTCAGTTTTACAAATTTCCAGACTCCCATGTGTTTATCACCAAATAGTGTTTATTAAACATGTGGTTTATGTAGCTGTGTTTATTGTAAGTCAACAATCTTCTAATGAATCGATAAATGAATAAGTGATGATTATCTTCAACAATTTCTCTCGTTCTCATTGGCTTTAAGGCCAAACCTCAGAGCAGAAATGTGAGCAAATGAAGAATGTTGTGGGCAACTTTCCATGCTCTGCCTCTGTCCTGTCGTATGCCCCCTGCACCTGATGCAATCCAGTTAAGGATGAGATTTTGCTTATTTGTTTTTTTCTTGTCCCCCTGATTTGCCTTTCTAGAATAACATTGATACGAGGCCCACTCAACCACTATGAGTGGCCAACTTCTAGCATTCTGAGAAGAGATAGAAGAAAGGGCTAGATGAGCAGATGCTATTATGTTCAAGAGTAAAAAGAATAACAAGCATGAAATTAACTACACACCTATAATATTATTAAGTAATTTTGGAGAATCAAACTACATTCTCACGGTTTATGCGGGTATTATGACTTTGTGTGTCACAATATTTCTATTATCCACTGTGTATGAGGAGGCTGGGAAACACATTTAGGAATTTTTTTAATGAAAGAAATATTACTATTTTCTCAATGGTGAGAATGCAGTAATTTTGAAATTGAGGTGAACTGTGTTCCAACTAAAGTTGTAGAAAATAGAGGAAAGATCTGGGGAAAAAGAAAATGGCTATATGGCTTTCCATGAGTTTTTTTACAAGTCAGTTACCAAAAGTAATGAAATCAAATGCCATAAAATTAAATAAAAAATGTACAGCCAGTGTTTTGGATATAGTTACTTTTAATTTAGTATATACCCAACATTAAAACAGGAGTTTAAAAGGTGAAACATTGTATATGTCTTCTAAACATTGTACATGTATATAAACATTATATATATAAATAATTGACCATATATGTGTGTGTATATATATATATATATATATATATATATATATATATATATATATATATATATAAAGTCAATATACACATATGCAGATACCTGGAAACATCTAGCAGTTTTGGCTATATGATTCCATGGTTAGGCTTTTCAAAATGTGAAAAAGAGTGAAAAATTCCCGTAAACTTACCAGCATAAAACAACATGCAAGTATTATCTCATAGTCCTTTGGGTCAGAAATCCAGGCATGGCTTACCTGGGTCCTCTGCTTAGGGCTTCGCAAAACTGCAGTGAAGTTATCATCCAGGTCTTGGATCTCATCAGAGGCTCAGCTGGGTAAGGTCTGCTTCCGTGCTCTCTCAGGTTGTTGCTAGAATATATTTCCTCGTGGTAATAAGATCCATGGCAGCTTCCTTTATAACGTCAGTCCAAGATGGAACCTAATATAGTTAATGTAATCACAAGAGTGCCATCCGTAGCCTTTTTCATACTCTACGGGTCAGTAGTCAGTCACAAGACCCACCCACACTTCAAGGGAGGAGCTTATGCAAGCACGCGAACACCAGATGCAGGAATGTGGGGTCACCTGAAAATGTATCCACCACAGCCACTAACAGACTATGGATTGTACACCGTTTAGGTTCTACTTCTGGAAAAGAAAGGATTTTTTTTTTTTTCCATTGGTACCAGTTTGAAAAATCTTAGGGAAAGACTCACATTGGTCTATCTAAAGTCAGGGGTCCATCACTGGACCAGTCAACTGCAGCCAAAGATGCACAGCTCCTCAGTTATCCAGGAAGACAAGTGGAGGAAAAGGCGGATCCAAGAAATGAGGGGATAAGAGTCCAGGTTTCCCAATCCTAGTTATCCCAAGCCAGGTTTCCAGTATTTTAGAAAACCTGACCCATTATTTTGCTTTGTATGTCTTTTGGGCTTAGAAGTCTGGCCTTCTTTACAATGTCAATCAGACTGAGGGAAGAAATAAAGAAATGTCCTTTTATCCCCAAAGATGGACAGATGCATCACTGTCTTTAGCCTGAGGATATGGAGGTAAACATTTTAAGTCTAACAAATAATGTCTGACATAATTCTTCCATAGCTAGATAAAATAAAATACCTTGGAGATAAATCTCAGGGTGTATCTGCTCTAATATTTGCAATAATTCAACAAAAATGTAATTTTTGTTACATTTCATTACAGTGAATAGATATTCACTGTCTCTTTAATAACCTATTAAGACATATCCATCCTGCAATCAATTCATACTGCGGAGGTAAAAACTGGAATTATAAAACATTGCTTCATTTCCTCACTTTTTTTAACCATGTCAGATGCAAATTGCAAGATTAAAATTCAGACATTTTTTACAATATTTTTCACCTCTCTGGCCTAACTGGGCCTACACATAAGTAGATGAATAATACTGTAAAGTTAGTATTATAAATAGGGGTGGGGGATGGATCATCTTAAATATAATGAAAATGGAACTTCACCTCTTAGAAACCAGTCAAAAACTTCTTTCTGTACTTAAAAACCATACCATAATCTTGACCTTTCAATCATGTTTGGTTAATAACATTTATTTCTAGAAACCCAAAGCTATTGAAGTCTTTCTGCCTAACTTTAGTATTTTCAATTTTCATATTTAACACTCTCTCAAAAAACACTGAAACAGAATTCACTGAGCTTTTAATGATAACAGGAAATACTCCCACCACAGCATGTTCAAAATTAAGAAAACATTTGATCATTTGATAAAGTACAAAATACTGAGTTCTGTGATGTAAACTTTAAGAAATAGTATAAAATGAGGACAGTGAAGAATTTCCAGAAAAGCTACTTTTGTTTGTTTGGGTTGTTAAACCAGGAAAGTAAATTGCCAAATAAGAACAGAAGCATAAATTAGTTCAAGAGACAGCTAAGACATCTTTATGGAAAGAGAAAATTGATGGATCCCGCCTCGGAGCATGGAGGTGGAGTAAAAGGGCTTCAGCTTGTCTTCTACTAAACAGTCCTTAAAGCCATTGAACAGTAATGTCTCTAAAAAATGTCACTTTTCAGGATATCCCTTTTTATATGCATTTGTCAAGCTGGGGTGAAGTGGGAGGGCAACCCTTTATTGGAGCGGCCAGTCTGTCAGATAAAACTAGACTTCCTGGAACCGGGATCTCAAATATTAGTATGATTGACCCAACCCCTAAGGTTTCCAAGTTGACATTGCCCTGTAGTTAACACTGTGGGTATTTCTTTTTTTGGATGAGACCTTAAAAAAAAAAAAAAAAAAAACGCCATGTTCTGAATATGGCTACTCCAAGGAAAATTTATTCTTGTTGATTTAGGCATATTCTAAACATCTTTATGACACAGAGACATAAATTCTTAGATTATGGAGTTAGCAGGCAGTTTGAAAAACAGTCCTCTGGGGAAAAACAAACAATCTTCTGATTTGTGTGTTGTGAAAATGCAGTTTTTTGTGGACTCAATGAAGGAGGTGTAGTCACAAACCCCAAACCCCAGCCCCCCAAATCCTATGAAGTTGATTATAGTTACCTTTTAAAATAAGAATAAAAGGTGCTCTCCTGTTTCATAAGTAAGATACTTAAATAATATAATCAGAGTGATAGCTGCTTCCAACTCTTCGCTTCCTTCCAAGGAGGCAGCACAGGGACCTGGTGACGAGTATAGCCTTTACAATCCAGTTGCACACATCTGGGTGGAAATCCCAGCTACTCAGAGCTGATGAATTTTAGAACCTTTTTTATTCATCTATAAATGAGCCTGCTTCCAGTAATGTATGTAAAGTGCCCACCACATAGGAAAACTCAATAAGACTAAGTTATAATTATGACTATGTACTAGGAAGTGTTTTATTGGAAATGTTTTGTTTTTGGCTCGTGTCATCCCAAGAGCAACCCTTTCACTTCACACATGAAGGAAACAGATTCAACAAGGATTCAACAGATTCGTACCTTGTGGAAGACCACCTGATTAGCAAGCGGCAGAAACAAATTAAAACTCCAGTGTGTTTGCCTTCAGAGTCTGTTGTCTCTGACTCAGCAAAATAGGAGGACTCAAGTTTTGTCATTGTTTCCCTGAAGGCCAAAGAATGAGGTATTCCAAAGAAAAGAAGGAAAGGAACCCTTTACTCTCTGGCTCTTCTGACAGACTGTTAAAACTAAATCTGATACCTGGCCCTAATAATAACAAGCCTAATTCTGACCAGTGAAATAAATTCCTCTCTAGTTTTTTAACACTGTTTGGCTTTTTTCTGGGAAATTTAATTATGCGTCTGTTCATTCATTCAACAATTATTAAGCATCTGTTATGCCCTCAACGCTGGGCTGGGCTCCATGTGAATGCAATCTAATGGGCAGGGTTGACTTGTGTATTTACTAAGGGCATAGTGTAATTAAATCAAGTTAGAAAGCAACTAGAGAGATGAGTGCCCTCTGACAAATTCTTTGGACAATTTAGGTAGTGGATGAAAAATTTATCCATGAGGAGAATCATGTTAGAAATTCAAAACAGAGTTTTTAAATCAGAATCCATTCATTGATATTGGAAATGCAAAAAAAAAAAAAAAAAAGTAAAGAAAAGAAATATCTCCTTAAAGTCAAATTTTCATTGTTAATGTCATTTTGTAAGAAGTGCTTCAAGACTATCAAAGTGAAGACTCCCTAAATATCTCTTTTTGTTTTTTTACTGAAAATGGAAAATCTTTGTCTACTACAAAGAATTTCCGTGTGACGTTGTTCACAGAACTTCAAAAACGAGAGAATAATTTTTTAATCTCAGACTGATTTGTTTTAAAACCGAATCACTACTAACTTTGGGTGGTAATCACTATGGCTAATGTGGGCATCACGAAAGACTTCTAAGCCACATCTGTTACAAATATCCTGTGACGATAAACCAGAATTCAGGGAATTTCGACCTTCTATTTACCTAATCCGCTTACCAGTAAAGGTTAAGAAATTGGCCATACAGAAATATCCATCAATAAAAGGAGGTCTTGAAATAATGAAATATGGTTATACACATTTACATCAAATAATTTGTAATCTAAGATTGTCATGCCTGAGCTTGAAATTAAGAATTAAAGGGTAGATGTTGAGAAGTAGATGAAAGAGGAAGAAGCAATTAAAAATATTGGTCAGGCCATCTTTTTGTTGCTAGTTTAGAAGACTTTGACTACTCTCATCTGAGCCTTTCAGTTATGATAGTACCTAATGTAAGATTATAGCATCTAGAAATTTGCTATTTACTTTATCAGAAATATGACCCAGTATATAAAATTCTGTCCTTTTTGTGAAACAAATCTACCTCTAAATTCTTCCTCATTATTCTTCACCACTCACAAAGCCCTACCACAATAGTAAACATTATTGATTCTAGAGTCAATTAATTTATTGATCACTACAAATAGATCTGTGGCCATAATAAACATGCACTAGTGTTGTTTGCGTGTAGGGGATACATTGAAACACTTTTACTTCTTAAGTAATTGGAAATGTCATTGGAGAAACAAGCTTTAAAATTTAATGAATCCAACCAAAACATGCAAAGTCACCTTAAAAAGATAAAATGAATGCCAGCCCAGCAAGATTGGCAAGTAAATGGATTATACATATGAATATGCCCATAGAGAAAATGTGTGGACAGAACTGTGTTGCTCAGCTCCTGAAACAAAGGACTAAGGGATCCCACAAGCAAACCTTGGCAATGTCCGCTCCAACAAGATAGTTTTAAGCAAAGAAAAGATACGATTTAATTCCAGGAAGGATTTCATTTTTTTAAAAAAATCACTTGGGCAACCCAAGGCCATAACCAGTAAAGACCATATATAGAGACATATCAGGTATATCTCTACTAGAAAGATGGGTCTATCAGAAAATCTCATTCATTCATTCATTTATTCATTCATTTATTTCACAAGCTTCTGAGTGCCAACAAAATGCTGGTACAGGGCAAAAAGCTCATCACATGATGGTGAGCCAAACAGACAGAACCCACATTCATGAAGCTTCCGCTCTACAGGACTGATAAGCAATAACTGAATGTTCACAGCTGGCATATGATGACAGATAGTGATAAGTTCTTTGATGGAAATATTTAGATGATGATAAAAATATTAGGAAATGGGCTTAGGGCGGTTTGGATACATACCCCAAGGTAACACTATTCTAAATTGATGGGCTGAGAGGTATCCCTAGAATTCTGTCTCCAGAACCCACATTTGTATG
The DNA here is from genome assembly GCF_004115265.2 of Rhinolophus ferrumequinum. Taxonomy (NCBI): domain Eukaryota; kingdom Metazoa; phylum Chordata; class Mammalia; order Chiroptera; family Rhinolophidae; genus Rhinolophus; species Rhinolophus ferrumequinum. The sequence goes on along the minus strand of NW_022680355.1, from coordinate 14,094,899 downwards.
CCACATATGTGTCGGCAAACATGCAGAGAATGTGACTTTAATGTGTTTTTTGATAGGATTTTGATTTTCAAGATAGGTCTTGCCAACAGGCCAGCTCTGATACAGTTGCCTCGTCTCTGGTCTTCACCTTCACCATTCATTTAAATTTTCTTTTTCTACAAACAAATCCTGAAACCCAGGGTCAGACCCTCTGCTATGGCCATGACAGTTCATGAGTCAGACATAACACTATAATACAGAAAGTCCACACTGAAGGGATCGGATTCATAGTGTTTTCTCTGTAGTACATAATGGTATCAATATTATAAAGGCGAGGGAATGGGCCCCATTGTACACGGGAAATGAGTCAACACAGTTTTGTTGCATATTCCAGAAAATGCAACAAAAATCATTGCATTTCAATCCATGTGTAGAATTTTGATACTAAAATAATTCTTTGAAAAACTCAAAGAGAATGCAGCTCATTAAGTTTCTAAAAAAAGGACAATCCTTTCTAGATTCACTCAAGTCTGATGTGTGACAAGCTTCATTTCAAACGTGCTTTCAAAACATGATGTAACTCTGACAAGTCAGACTTTGTAACTTGGCAGAGGCAAAGTTTTTGAAATGTATTTATGTATGTGTTGGGTGTAAACTGTTATTGTACTGGAAAACTTCTTGAAAGGGATTTTTATAAGTCTCATCTTGTCTCTCTCAAGTGGCTGTTAAAAATAGAGTTTATTGGCAACTATTTTCCCTTGTGTTAGAGAAGGATTAGCTTAATCCTGGTGAAATATCTTAACACTTCACTATATTCAATTTTATACAACTAAACTCTTATTATGCGCAATACTAAAATAACTGTAAGTATCCTAAGTGACTCAAAACTTATACATTTGTCAGGTTTGTTTTTATAGACCTATGAAACTTAAATTCTGTTCTCTAAACAAGGTAATTTCTTTGCTTTCCTACATACGCCTGAATTGTTCTAATTTTGGATGAACATTTACTTCTTTTGCTTTCTCCGTAAAATGTTAGAAGGTTCTTCTACATATTGAATGCAGCAAACATTCTGATCTTTAGTACGGTGTGCAATTTACAAAGCTGTTTGAGGTCCTCCTTTAAAAATAATCCTACTTAGATTTAGGACATTTATGTATACTAAAGCTGTTCTTTCCAATTATAAGAAGTCCAATTATGACTTTTTCCTCCTCACTCCCACTCCCACATTCTGGGCCAGTCCAAAGCTATCAAAACAGGTCCTAATGCCCCACCAACCCTTTCAACTTCCTTTTTATTTTTTTTCTTCCCTGGTTTATCCTCTATGCATTTTCCTCATTTTTAAATATCCACTGCCCTTCCGGGGCGGGGAGGGGGAACCTGGTATCAGGAAATAATCTGTCTTTGTCACTGATAGAACAATTTGAATTTAGGTCTGTGCATTCCCTCTGACCAAGTTATTTGTCTTTTAAACTTTATCTCTACTCTTGAAATGAAAGAACGTGTACTTAAAGAATTTTAAAGAGTTGTTTTCACTCACGTAAAGTCACGTACCTTGTAACTACATGAGGTGGACCATGGAGCGTCTAAGTTCAATGACACAAAGAAAGAGAGAGATGGAGAAGTCACACTGGCTCTTAATTACCTCCAAATGCATCCCTTCTCTTCCCAGTCCCTTGGTCAGGACCAGTCACATTTATACAATGCTCAGTTTTGTGTTCATCAAGACGAGATACCGCTCTTCTTCATCTGGAAATGTCTGAACTAAAACAGACACACTTTCCCTACACACTCACACCCGAAAAGCCAGTGAAACTGTGACAGGATGGCCCCAGTGGCCACTCTCTTTCAGAAAGAGGAAGAACATAAGACAGAAAGCAGCCCTGGTCCATAGCAACTCTGAAATACTGCCTGGCAGACATGGGAAGGCCTCCACCCTGAGGTCCGACACATGCATCCGGAGAGACCCTTGCTGCGGCCCAGCCACCCTCTGGCGGGGTCCTCCTTATGCATTTTCCAACGTGGCCATATATGAAGTGAGCGTTGGCAGACACGCATCCAGTGTTTCAGCCTACTTCCAACTTTGGGGATTTTGATGACACAAGAGGTGTTTTAAATTTCATCAAAGGTGTTTTTCTGTTTTGTTTTGTTTTGTTTGCCAGGCTTAGTTTCTTTGGCCGGTCATTTCTATCCAAGACTAAGTAGGCTTCTGATCTTCTCAGTCTCGGAAGCGTTTGGCCTCTAGCACAGGAGAGTGGGTGAACACTGACTCTCTGCCACAGTTCAGAAGTGTTATCAGGTCACTTCTCATAACAATCCTGAGATGAAAGTACTGCCATTTTGCCCATTTTAGAGATGGAGATGTGGGAGAAGCTATTTTGAGAGGCAGAGTATCCTTCTTAGAACACCCCCAAATTTGCAGGTAGGTAATGCTAGCTTTGCCAATATGACCTTATTTGGGACATTAATGTGCCCATTTGGTCTGACAGAAGTAACTATGGAGACAATGAAACATTAAATTTGAAAATTGGACTCTTTCAAAAACTGTCCAAGACTTGTAGTCACTACATGTTTGTCTACTAGATGTCATAAATATATTCCATTTTTGTTTCTCTCACTCCATATACAGTAGGCTTTTAGTGGGTTGGTTGGTTTTTAAGCCAATCACTGAGATGTTACGTTTTCATCAGATAGGTGCCTATCTCTATGATTTGGGGTTCACCAGGAGACACAGGATACTACTCATTTGTTAAAACACTTCAAATCTTGCATCGCACAATTGTAACTTAGTAAGTATGTTTTGCTGATTATGAGAAGCATAACATTAAAAAAAAAAAAAAAAAAAAACTTTTATTCTTTTTTGTCCCTGTGGCTTCATCTGTGCAGGCACAAGTGGAGATGGCAAATATCTACTAGTTCTTTATTTCTCACCACGAGTTTTAAACAACTCACACCGTGGGGACTGACATTTCCAGGTCACACTCAAAAGGCATGGCCAAGGCTGTTGGTCATGTCTAATTCTACACGAAACATGGGCTACCTCTGCTCTGAGCATAATTTTGTTTTAGAAACGAATTGCATTAAAGACACCTCAGAAGCACCGATTTAAATCCTTGCCCTGCCAACCCTCTTTGGGAGATTCAGTTACGTCTCTTGAGTTCCCGAAATGAAAACCCCTCTTGATTCCAGTGAGTTTTAAAGTTTGCCCTCCCCCTCCTCTTCCCCTCCTTCTTCTCCTTTGTAACGGAACGTATCATTTCTTTTTAACAGAATGTGTGAACTGTATGTTATTTAAATGATGCTGTGGAAAAGTTTTTGAATTTTTTTCTTTGGTACGTTTGTATTTTCAATCGGTAAAATTCTGACTTCATTCTCTTTGGGGGCATTGTACTTTGCCAGGTTTCATAAATGATATATATATATTTTTTTAATTTCTGACAGAAAGATGAGTGCGCACCCAGGGATCTCATTAATTCTTCCCATTTCACTTAGCGTGTATCTATCAAAATAAAGGACAGTGCCATGAAATATGTTTGTAGTCCTCTGCAAAACCCCTACTGAAGAGAATTCTTCATAGGAAATGAATGTATACTTTGTTTCACACGTCAGGTGAATGGCTATTGATAAAAGTTAACTATTTTGTTAACTATAAAAGTTAAGCTATGTTAACTTTTATACTGGGTCAGTGGTTGCCTAACTAGAACAAGTCCCCATTTCCTCAAGAAAGAGGCTGTAAGCTCCTAAAGAAGCATCGTAATTGACGTGGGTCTATACAGCAAGTCTAAATAGACACCGAATAAATTGCATAGCATTTGATAAAACAAGTTAGTCACTGTTCCTCTTTCAACCCATTATGACTGTAATTCAATTAGGCTTATTGCCTGTTATTCAATATGATACTACTGCAAAATTGTTCCTTTTGCAATACGAAGTTTAGAGTTTAAGAGTCTGCTCTTCTTAAAACATACAAGCTTTCTTATATTAGAGCAGGATTTCACTATATTTTAAAACTTTTCCACTGTTTACTTTATCGCTGGGGTCAGATAAAGGAGCCAGAGTCAGAATTAGTCTCTTGCTCTGGGAGGAGGGAAGTGAAGAGAGAGAAACCCCGGTGGAAATCAATTGTGGGTTTATTTGTATTTCCACAGCGTAGAAATTACAGGAACACTGGCAATGGTGGAAGAGAAAGCATGGGGGTGGGGGAGTGTCCATATTTTTATTATTCCTAAAATACACTACAAATAATCTTGGGATATTTTGGTGTGGGGTATTTAAAATAGTCTGTGCATCATAAATATTTTCAATCAATCTCAAAATTTTTCACTGTAAAACAAAACACTTCCCAGGCTGAGCCGACCAAAAGAAATTTATGAACAGTTTCTCTTATCTAATCATTAAAAAATGTGTAGATACAGAGTTGATTTTTAGATTAAAAAAAAAACAAACAAAACTATTTTATGGGTACAGGGAATTTTCATGTAACTTAAATAAAAATCAGATCCAGAGAATCGGCTGGTGTTATTATCTCTGTGACCAGTTACTAAAACTCTGTTTTGTATGTCAAAGAGGATTTTTGGGAAGAGTAAATGAGTTAGCACATGTGAAATACTTAGAGGCACCCCGGTACACTGCAGGTCTCAAAAAACAAACAGACAAACAAACAGCTGCTTGACTCTCATTATTACTGTGATTATTATTATGCAGAATAACATGTCAGGTTTGCCCATCCTGTGAAGTCTAGTACAATGCATACTTCCATCAAGCTCATGATAATGTTGACTATTTTCAGTGAACTTAGTGACCGCATTATACAACTTAACACATGATGACATAGCTGACCCTCTGACGATGAACATTCTACTTGTGAATATCCCACAGATATAAATAGATTGCTGTGTCTTCCATCTACCAATTCAAGTTCTGGGAATACCACTCATACTTCCATAAGTTAGAGCACTACTCTATTGGAGACACGTAAACCCTTACGAGGTCTGACAATTAAGTTTACGAACTTGTTGCAATGATGTTGCTAACCTTTTTCGATATCAGAGCGATTATTCATTATGAATTTGAAACCAACTGGAAAAACAATTAGCCAAGTTCACTATTTGGAAGTGCTGAAAAGGCTGCATGAAAAAGTTAAGATGACCTGAACTTTTCGCCAACACTTCCTGGCTCTTGCATCACGACAATGCACCAGCTCACAGGGCACTGCCTGTGAGGGACTTTTTAGCCAGTAAACAAATAACTGTATTGGGACACCCTCCTTACTCACCTGATCTGGCCCCCAGTGACTTCTTTCTTTACCCAAAGATAAAGGAAATATTGAAAGGAAGACATTTTGATGACATTCAGGACATCAAGGGTAATACGACAACAGCTCTGATGGCCATTTCAGAAAAAGAGTTCCAAAATTGCTTTGAAGGGTGGACTAGGCGCTGGTGTTGGTACATAGCTTTCCAAGGGGAGTACTTCGAAGGTGACCGTAGTGATATTCAGCGATGAGGCATGTAGCACTTTTTCTAGGATGAGTTCGCAAACTTAATTGTCGGATCTCACATGTATACCCTTAACTAATTTTCATAATCTGGGGACACAAGGATGATGTCTTGTACCATTTATATCCCTTAGAGTGCATTGCACCCACTAGAAGCTTGAGAAATATTAAGTTTTGGTCTGATAACATTGGAGCAACTCTAGTAGTCCATTAGTGTTTTAGTCACTACAAGATCTAGACATTCAGACCTAAGACATAAATCTATACAAAATATTTAGAATATTAAGGAATATGTGTTATAAGCAATAACTTTTCTTCCTTAAATTGCCTAGAAAATGACCAAATGCCCCCACCCCCGTCTCTATTGTTCCTGAGCAATGGAAGCCACAACTTATTTCGTTCAAATATTCTGATATGCATATTATTTAGATTTCTCTGACATTGTATCCAGTTGACTTAGCTCAAGGTCATTTTTTCTGAAATCACTATGAAATCATATGGAATGGAATTTTGCACCGAACAAAAGAGCCCAGTTGTAACTTTCCCTTGACATTTGCACTTTGGCTACAAGCATCTTTTCATTTTATCATCATGGCAAAAACCAGTCAACTTTACATTGTCGCGTTTCTTAGCCTGTCAGACATCTTGTTAAAAGTGATAAATTCAATTAGTTTGTTGAATTTATAGAATGTCAATCAATTTGACGTGTTTCTTTTTCTTCACCACAGTAAATAAACTAACCAGTTTTCTTTTGCACCCCTCCCCTGGGCCCCCCACCAACTGGTAGAAGCAAGCACAGGCATCCGCTTTGGAAAAACTTACTCATTTACCACTCACGAGCTCTCTTTTCTGAACACATCTCCCAGGACCTGAGTATGAGCATTAAATGAGATGCAGAGCCTCGAGCACCACACCCAGTACATGGTAGGACCAAGTGACCAAGAAAAAATAAAATCGCTTGAATGTCACACGCAGGACAAGAGAAGGTAACTTAGGCTGTGGGTGTTTTTGGAGATGGTGGTGCTGCTTGCAAACCACAACGGCAAAGGTCAGAGTGGTTATGGGTCTCGGGAGGAAGACAACTGCAGAAAATAATGTGGAGAAGTTCAGAAAATAATTTATAAAATGATGGTGGAGCATTATGGCAGTCACCCTCCCAGGCCCACCTGTGGTTCTGCTGAGCTAACGGAATGCAGTTCTCCCAAGTACGATTTTCAATGTCTCCTACTCCTAATAGAAGAGAAAAATAAATCCTTTTCCCAGATATAAAAGTACTTCAGCCACCTAAAACCAAGTTATTTCTCGGAGTACCATATTTAATCATTCATATTCACATACTGTTCTATAAAATATCTATGTTCATCATAAAGTTATTTTTAGCCCAAATTGGAACAAAATCGAAAGCTCCCTGAAGCTTTGCAAACCCCTTGGCATGTTGCCCTCCACTTCCCGGGGGACATAATCACGGTCTTGGAGCAAAGGGTAAAGAGGGACTGTCAGTACTGCTGCAAAGCAGATGATAAAAGTATCAAGGGGAAAATAAGCCTTTATTTCAGGTCGTCTGCAAGTTCCCTGGAGGCATGTGCTCCTATAAGTGTGATTACAGAGTTTTCAATCTGTCCGGGATGGTTTGGATCAACGCTTAAGAGAATCCAAGAATTGAATGACGTTAGGGAGGGGATGATGTGCTCACAAAACAAGCCCCCCCAAAAGTGTGTTGACTATTGATGATTAGATATTACAAGCAACTGCAAGTCAATGCATCTCCTGTTGGCACTTGTGTATCCCTCCGGACGGCTAGGAAGGTAGGACCTTCTGGCTCTATTTTTGCCCATGTACTCCCTAGAAAATTAGGTTGTTCTCTCGTTAAACTAATGAGAAGAGCGTTCCTTTTTTTGACAGTTGACAGACTTTATATACCCCGAAATACCAGTCACAGCGTATGCCTAATTATTTTATAAATTATGTTGTGCTGTCACAGACCCCTTCTGGGAGTCAGGCACTTCTAAGCATTCTCATTCCTCCCCTGCCTGGGGCTGAGGGAAACACACCCACTGCCACCAGTCTTGTCTTGCTCACACATCCTGACTCCTGTGGGGGGTCATGTTTATCTTCCCATCAGTGGGTGGTCCCTCTCAGGCTGTCTTGGATCAGTATAATGGGACACCCAGTTTGACTCTCATGATATTTCAAGATATTTCTTTAAAAGCTTTCTTCCAGGAAGGGTGTTCATCTTCAACGTATGTGTGTTTCGATCTTCTCTCTTTCTGCCAAAATAACAGGGAAGATCATTTTCAAACAACCGGAATTATATTTTATTTTCATTGTGAAACGTTATAAGCAGTTTTGTGCATTGGGAATATAAGCTTCTGCTTGAGCCCTCGATGTAGAATTCATTTTTGAAAATGCTTAGAGCTGGGTAATAGCTCTAGAACTGCCGGAATGACCATCTGCACGTCTCCCATCCCCACCCTCCCACACGCAGGCACACAGTCCATCACCACAATGCAATCCCCTCTACTCCTATTCATATTCCTATACCAAAGCACATGCATTTCATTCATAAATGGAGGATCTATAATACAAATTCTCCGGAAAGAGGTAATAATTGCCCTAAAATCACACTGCAGACTGAATGGCCTAATAGATCCTTCCTCTGACCACGTGTAACAGTTGTCATGCTTTGGGCTGCAATTAACAGACAACCTGACTCAGCTAGATTAAACAAAAATGAAAATGTCTCAGCTCACACAACAAGGCATCCAGAGAGAGGGAAGTTCCAGAGTCAGTAAGACTGATAGCTGAGCAGCATCAATCAAGAGCAATATTCCCTCCATCCATTTATTCTGTCACCCTCAGTATGTCCCTCTTCATCCTGGGGCTCGTCCACTCATCAACAAACAAAATGCTTCAGCAAGTATGTGGTCAAACAATTTCACATTCTAGAAGGGGATAAGAGAGGACATATCCCTTCCAAGATTCCTTTTTTAAGAGTGAAGAAATTTTCAGAACAGCCCTCTAGAAACTTCTCTTTCAAATTTTGTTAACCAGAATTGTGTCAGATGTACATCGTAGCCCAGTCATGGACAGGAAGCTTGGAGAGGTCATGCTCGTCTTAGACCAGGTGTTCTCAAACTTGAGCTTGCACTGCAGTGGCCTGGAGGACTTATTACACAGGCTACTCCTCTACCTACAACACAATGAAAACGTTTCTGTTTCATTTTTCAGTCTTGATCTCCTGGTCCTTGTCCAACAAGCTTACAAAGACCCTTTCTGCTCTTCGACCCTCAAATCTATCATGGTGTAATGGTTACTTTCATGTTGACTGTGATAAGGGATGCCCAGGTTGCTGGTAAAACATCATCTCTGGGTATCTCTGTGAGGTGTTTCCAGAAGGGATGAGCATTTGAATCAGTAGACTCAGAAATGAAGATCCACACTCAACAATTTGGGCAGGAATCATCCAATCCATTGAAGGCTCTCCTAGAACAAAAAGGGAGAGGAGGAGAGAATGTACTCTCTTCTTTTAAAAAAATATTTGTTTAATTAAAGTATAGTTGACATCCAATATTATATGAGTTTCAGGTGTACAACACAGTCATTTAACATTTATATACCTTAAATGTGATCACCATACTAAATCTAGTAACTGTCAACATGCAAAGTTATCACAATATTATTGATTATATTCCCCTTCACTGTTTTCACCCATCCCCCCATCCCTCACCCCTCTGGCAGCCATCAGTTTGTTCTCTGTTTCTATGAGTCTGTTTTTGTTTTGTTTTGTTTGTTTTTGATTTTTTTTAGATTCCACATGTAAGTGAGATCATACAGTATTTATCTTTCTCTGACTTTTTTCACTTAGCATAAAACCCTCTAAGTCCACCCATGTTGTCACAAATGGCAATATTTTCTTCGCTTTTTTGCTAAATAATATTCCATTGTGTATGTATGTCACTTCTTCTGTATCCATTCATCTGTTGGTGGATACCTAGGTTGCTTCCATGTCTTGCCTATTGTAAATAGTGCTGCAATGAACATGGAGGTGCATATATCTTTTCAAATTAGTGTTTTTGTTTTTTTCAGAGAAATGCACAGTAGTTTTTTTGTGTGTTTTTCAGAGATATACGCAGAAGTAGAATTGCTAGGTCAGATGGTAATTCTACTTTTAATGTTTTGAGTGATCTCTATACTGTTTTCCATAGTGGTTGCACCAGTTTACAATCCCACCAATGGTGCACAAGGGTTTTCTTTTCTCCACATCTTCACCAACGCTTGTTTGTTGATTTTTTGATAATAGCCATTATGACAGGTGTGAAGTGGTATCTCATTTTGGTTTTGATTTCCATTTCCCTGATGATTAATGGTGTTGAGTGCCTTTTCATATGTCTGTTGGCTATCTGTATGACTTCTCCAGAGAAATGTCTAATCATGTCCTCTGCCCATTTTTTTTTATCAGATTCTTTGTTATTTTGATATTGAGTTGTATGAGTTTTTATATATTTTGGATATTAACCCCTCATCAGATATATCATTTGCAAATATCTTCTCCTATTCAGTATGTTGTCTTGTTTTGTTGGTTTCCTTCACTGTGCAGAAGCTTTTTAGTTTGATATAGTCCTTTTTGTTTGTTTTTGCTTTTGTTTCCCTTGCTCAAGGAGACATAGCCAAAAAGATATTACTAAGACCAATGTCAAAGAGTTTACTCACTCTCACTCTTCTTGAGCTGGGACATCGATCTTCTCCTGAATTTAGAAACTGCAGCTCCTTGTTCTCGCACCTCCATACCCAGACTGAATTATACCACTTGCTTTCCTGATTCTCCAGCTTGCAGATGGTATCTTGGCATAACTCAATCTCTATAATCATGTGAGCCAATTCCCATAATAAATCTCCTCTTATATATCTCTATATATCCTATTGGTTCTATTTCTCTGGAGAAACCAGACTGATACACATGGGATTCTATTATGTACTCCTTTGCCCATCACGAATTTGGTTGCGTGGAGAGGAATAGCCACAAAAACCCTTCTCGAAAGTTGGGCGTCCATCTCAGTTCTTTTTTCCTCTGGATATTCTCCCCTTCTTCCCTATGTGACAAATCTTTAACCAGTTAAAAGAAGAAAAAATGATCCTTCCTATTGTTTTCATTTTTTTAGCTAGATCTCCATTTTGAAACTCAAAATATAATAATTTGATTTTGTATTCTTTGATTTTTCTGTATGGCAAACTTTCCTATAGGTAATAGGGCACAGAAAAAAATAGCAGAAACATAACACAGACTCATTAAAAATAAAGTGTGCTACAATAATAAAATTGAAAATCGTGACCTGTCTCCTGATCCCCAACCAATTATTCTTTCATTATGTCATACTTTGGCTTTCCTTGTATATTTGGGAGGGCATTGAGCATAGAATTATGTAGTCACTAGTGGAAAAATAGTGGTAAGATGGGAAAGGAGAAACTTGACTTAACCAGGACCTTTACAAAATTATCACTGTTTTCCACCATAACACATGCTTTGTACAGCACATTTTGATTCTCAGCTTTCAGAAAGATTTCTAAGTACAGCCATAGAGTGAAGAGTCTACTCTGCACTTTTTCTCCTTGACTGGAGGTGATTCACAGTGAAAGGAAAGATTTGGTAGTTTTCAGATGAGTTGTGATACAAGTGCTGATAGAGGACACTAAACATGAATGAGATTGGAGAAGGAGTTTTAATTAATTTTGATGAAATAAAGCCAGGGAGTTTTGTAGCACCTTGCATATATTAAAGTTTTGGACCTTTCTCTACTTGATTGATTAACTATAGTAATGATCTAAATATACCAGGAAAATACCCATTTGTCATTCACAGTGTTCTGTAAAAGTCTTTATAGTTTTTAGTAAAAATATCAGCAATTGATTAGAAAATCATGAAAGTGGGCCAATTGAAATGGTTATGTACATATATTAAATGAGATAATATATTGAAATATACTGTTAATATTTAAATATAAACTATTAACAATATTATAGGCAATGAAATCTGTTCTCATTTCCCCAATTAACACAAAAAATTGGGGCATTCTGACTCAAAATGAAAATTCTGATGAGTAATATTGCCGCATAATATATTCTGGATTACCATTGTTTAAACAATTAATGTACTATTATGAAATATACAACTGTAATATTAATTCATATCAGTTATATTATTGTAAAGATATTTTCTGTATACTGTTTTTTAAAGCAGATCACTTTATAAGACATGAATATTCATGGAAAACTATGTCGCTCATTTCACTTTGTCGTTGAATTTCACTTTCAGATATATTCTTTTTAGTAGCTATAGATAAACATACTTTTATATACATAAAAGCTATACTAATGCTTCAAAACCAAGTAAAATAGAGAAAATTATACAGTAATCTCCTTTTGTCCGTGGTTTTGCTTTTTATAGTTTCAGTTACCAACAGTCACCTGTGGTCCAAAAATATCCAGTGGAAAATTCCAGAAATTAATAATTCTTAAGTTTAAATTATACACCCTTCTGAGTAGCATGATGAAATCTCATGCCATCCCTTCAATCCTGCCCAAAAGTGAATCATCCCTTTTATCCAGGATATCCTGGCTATAAACCTTCCCAGCCTGTTACTCACTGAGTAGCCCTCTTTGTTTTCTGATCAACTGTCATGATACCGCAGTGCACGTGTTCAAGTAACCCTTATTTCACTTAATAATTGCCCCTAAGCACAAGAATAGTGATGCTGGCAATTCAGATATGCCAAAGAGAAGCCATAAAGTATTTCCTTTATGTGAAGAGGTGAGTACAGTAGAAAAAGATATTTTGGGAGAGGGAGAGACCACATTCACATAATTTTTATTACAGTATATTGTTATAATTGTTCTGTTTTATTATGAGTTATTGTTGTTAATGTGCCTGATTTATAAATTAAAATTTCTTATAGGTGTGTATAGGAAAAAACATAGTATATATAGGGTTTGGTACTGTCTGCAGTTTTAGGCATCCACTGGGGGTCTTGGATAAGACCAATAAGGGGGACTACTCTGTAGGTTATTTTTTAAAGACAAATAACTTGAACTTTAATGATTACTATAGTCCTTAATTCTTTAAAAGAATTTGTCTTCTCAGATCATTTAGAGAACTGTTTGGTACAATGGACAAATCCAGACTTGAGTAAAGCATTACAAGTACAAAGATTTGTGCAGCTCTTAAATGTTGACACTTCATGTGCTCTCTGTGTTGATGCAACTGGAAGCATAGGAGAGTAAAATGAAGACATGAGGAATTAATGAAACAGTTCTAACTTCCACACAAATGATTTTCCATTGAATGCTTTTTGTTAAAGCTAAAAAAAAAAAAAAAAAAAAAACACACATAAACATATTCCTGACTAAACAATATGTGACAATTCTTAATCTTATTTTTAACATAAACAGACACAAGGTCAAGTTAAAGAACTCATCAGTAATAGTTATTGAATGACAAGGTCTTTGAAACCAGACAACCCCAACCAACTTCACAAACCCACCAAAAATTTCCAGTTCCATTCACCAAAATGCATGTGGGGAAATGTTTCAAAACACAGAATAGCTTTTTACTACCAGTTTGAAAACGCCTTTCTCCCCCTGTGAATTCAGACAGGCCAAGTGATAATTTTATTGCATCTCTAGATCCCCAAGATGACAATGTTATTTCACATAATATATTCATTTTTTAAAAAAACTCCATTATAACAGCAGAGTTTAACATGTTTTTCTGCATCAGTTACCTAAAAGTGATGGATCACTCAAATTATATGGAGCACTCTTTCAAACTTAACTGTTTGCATTCTGGGGGTGTGGTATTTAGAGTTATTTGGACGTATTTTTTTTAAAAAGAATATATAGGCCAAAGATAATAAAAGCTTAATTAACAATTGGAAAGCAAAATCACTTAGCAATATTAAAAAAATAGTTGCTAAAGTTTTCTTTGATTTAAAGGACTGGTTTTATACCAAGTGCTTTCTTTTAATATTTTATTTTTGGGATACTCTTTGTAGTGTTTTGTGAACCTAAATATTTGAAAATCCTATCAACATACTCTACCAACTGCCTCCACATTCATATAAAATAATTAGCTGAAGAAATGTATTCTCAGTGGGAATATTTTCTGTAACAGCTAGTAAAACACAAAGGAAAGAAACATAAAAATTTGATAGTCAAGTAGAAGCTTTTTCTATGGCTTTCAAGATACTCCATTACATGAGAATAGTTTCCAAAACGAGTTTCATCTCCTACAAATCCTCTTCTAAACATAATCTTTTATTTCAGCCATATGATATCTTTAAGATTTCTAACATATTATCCTTTTTAAACAGCTGTTCTCTTTTCTCACAGTACAGTTAACACTGAATTTAAATATCCTACTCCCTCACCCCATAAATGCTTGCTTTAGAACAATAGAAATATAATGTCAGGCCACAGAGGTAATTTCAAATTTCTAGTAGCCATGTTTTAAAAAGTATTTTAAAAACACATAAAATTAATTTTTATAATAGCATCATTAAGATATAGTTAGCATGCTGTAAAATTCACCCTTTTAAAGAGTACAAGTCAGTGGTTTTTAGTATATTCACAAAGTTGTGCAACCATCACCACTATCTAATTTTAGATCATGTTCATCACCCCAAAAAGAAATTCTGTATTCATTAGCAGTCACATCCCATTCCTTTCTGTCCTCTGCCAACTAATCTACTTCCTGTCTCTATGGATTTGTCTATTCCAAGACATTTCGTATAAATAGAATCATACAATATGTGGCCTTTTGTGTCTGACTTCTCAACATAATATTTTCAAGGTTCATGCATGCGGCAGTCCTTCTTTCCTATGTATTGATGAATACTATTTCATTTTTGGATATACCACATTTTGTTTATTCTTTTATCCATTGATGGATATTTTGAGTATTATGAATAATAATGCTATAAACATTTGTGCACAAGGTTTTGGGTGGACATGTGTATTACTCAGGTTGTACTGCCATAACAAAATACCAAAAACTGGGTGGCTTTCACAACAGAAATTTTCATTATCACATTTATGAAAGTTAGTGGTCTAAAACCAAGGTACCAGTATGGTTGGTTTCTGGTGTGGGCTCTCTTCCTGGCTTGCAGACAGCCATCTTCTTGCTGTGTCCTCACATGGCTGGGAAGAGAGAGAGAGAGAGAGAGAGAGAGAGAGAGAGAGAGAGAGAGAGAGAGAGAGAGAGAGCTTTCCAGTGTCTCTTCTCACTAGGGCACTAATCCCATCATGAAGGCCTCACCCTCAAGAACTCCTCTAAGCCTGATTATCTCAAAAAGGCCAAATTCAAAATATCATCACACTGAGGATTAAGTCTTTAATGTATGAGTTTGGGCAGGAGGGAAACAAACATTCAATTTAAAACTTAACCCACAAAATCATTAGCAAATAGAATAATTATCATTTTAAGCCAGTTGTTTTGGAGTCTTTGCACACAACAATAAACAACTAATGCAGAAATTGGCACACCTAGATATAGCCCATGACAAACCTAAGACATGCGCATTTGTGTTTCGGAGTGGAGCTCATAAAGAGACTGGAAAAACAGCAAGAAGACTGTTTAGTGGAGCCTGGTAGTGAGGAAATTGCTTTGAAGGCTGGAAAAAATGGAAGCCAGTGTTATGTATTTGCAAAAAAAAAAAATGATGAAACTGCCACCTATGGTAACTCAGAACATGGAAAAAGTACCTCAAAACTTGTGGATTTCGTTGGGGAGATTCCAGGAAGGAATGTTGAAGTGTCAGTTGTCTTCTTTTATTTGTAGGTAAGATTAGAGAGAAATAAGCTAAAGAAGGGGCTGTTTAGTGTTTAACCAGAATTTAATGGAAATATAGAGTGTCCAAGGAAGTCTCTCCAGTCAGCAAGTAATCCTCAAAGTGAAAAAAATGGCTTTAAAAAAAAAAAAAAAACAGATACAAGGGAACTTGGCCTCAGTGTCAAGACTAATTCAAGGATGTAGCTGAAAGTTTTTTGGTAAAGACCTTAGAATGACAGGAGTTAGTGACTCAGATTCTGTCATCCGGAAAAAAGGTTTCTAAGAATCCATAGGATAATGTCTCACGCCATCCCACTCACAGGCCAAAGTAGAAAAGGACCTGTCTTGAAGAGGTTTGTGAGTATGGCTTTTCTCTAATGTATCTGACTATAATCTGATACATAGGAAATCCACAATATTTTAAAGGAAATTTTACCTGATAAACTAGATAACTCCAAGGTTCAATTAAAGAAGACTATAAGAGAATTTAAAATTTTATGTGTAAACATTTAGTTTACCAAATTATCATAGACAATAGATAAAATCACATGGTCAAATGTGGAAGTATATTATGAATCTATATTTCCTTATGTTTAAGTTTGTAATGAATATCTTCTGGCTCATATAAGTAATTAAATTTAATATGAACAATGAATGCATGTTTAACAGCTCTATGCACATATCTATATGTATCTATATTTACATCTGAACCTATCTATATCTGTATCTATATCTATCATATCTGTACCTATCATATCTATATCTATCTATATTTGAGTTGCCCGATGTTTTCTCCTCACGAAACTGCCAGAACTTTGATGATAGTTAAGGAGAGTAAATGACCTGGTTAAAATGATTTATTTATCCAAAGTAACTGATTTGGTAATCCCACACTAACAAGTTAACGTCATTGTCCTGTTTTCCTCTCTGACTGCTGTAACTTGCTCTATAGGAGACATATCATCATTTAGAAGGGCATATATTCATATCAAGTAAACAGAAAGTAAAAAGTTGATATAAAGGTCAGCCATTGTGCATATTACCTGTAGAACCATTTGTGGTTTGTACTCGACAGTGTCAAAACACAGCTGGAATGTTATGCCTATAACACGATCTCCTATCTGTCATCTATTTGACATAGGCACACTGGTTTTAAATAATATCTTCAGCTTTACTGAGAAATAAATAAACCAAAGATTTCAGTGACTGTGTCTAGTAAAAAAAAATGGCATTTCTAATCATTTGACACTTTCCTTCACATAATCTCATCATTACAGTTACAAAACAGCATTTGAAGTTTCCAAGATACAGGTATACCTCCGTTGCTTTCTCCCAATTATATATTCACACACATTAAATTATATTATAAGGTAGTTCTTTTCTATTTTTGCTATCCATAAGTACATGTATTACATGGAAGTGTTGGATCTATCTTTTGGATTCAATAAGCGGAAGTTAATTTTTTTGTTTGACATTTTTAGGCGCCATTCCCAGTATCTCAGCACTGTCCAACCTCTATAAATGTGTAGCACTTGTGGGGGCAATGTGTGTATGCATGCACACATTTGTGGAAAGAGAAAGGTTGTTGGGGGAATAAAACAGAAATATTTTCTATTAGATGCTCAAATACTAATTATGTGTTAAGCTATTCCACATCTTACTGGAACCAAAGTCGCCCCAACTTTAGAAGTTCATGTTCATCATTCATCTCCTTAGGGCATATTACAGTGCCAAAATTTGTTAAATTCCTTTCTGTGTGAAGCCACTGTCGCTCCCTTATTAGAATCTGTTGCTTGTCAGAAACATTTAGTAACCTAATTGGAACACCCTCTCAATTTAAATCAACTAAAAGTTCTCAGCTTATATTTCAATTCCATTTCTAGGCAAGCCTCTGCTAGCCCCTAGTTTCTTCCTCTTCTAGGAACACATGATTTTTTTTTTCCCCGAAGCATGTGGCTGACATTATAGCATGCCCCTCGGGGGAAGATAATTTGCTCATTGTAGGTGAGTTGCCTTCAGCAGGTAAGTCTCACCTGGGTCATATCCTTTAAGGGTCTATCCATGGACAGGATTGCATGGAAACTTTCACTGGAATGTGCAAAATTCTGCCCTGGCTTGTCTTGCTTTATGTTGTACTTTCTTTCCAGGGCTAAATTTCTCTCAAAAGCTAACACCATTACGATCGTATCAGTAACTTTTCTGTATTTTATTCCATCCTTTTTTTGGTTTTCCATGCTGCCCATCAGACAAGCTAGAGCAGGGGTGTCCAAACTGCGGCCTGCGGGCCAGATGCGGCCCGTGATCCTTTTTTTATTGGCCCGCAGCAAATTCCAAAAATATATTTACTTTACTTAAATAAACCAGGTGAGGCAATACGTACTTCACCTCGAGTGAGTGGCCCGGCTGTTTGTGTATTTTACCGCGTATGGCCCTTGGTGAAAAACGTTGAAAAAAGTTTGGACACCCCTGAGCTAAAGGAACGTAAACTGGTGTTCTGGAAATTTCTGATTCAGCTATGACACACAACCTCGAAAGAAGTTTGACTTAATCTGTCCAACCTAGTTTCTATATGAGTTGAATACACTGGAAAATTAGTAAACATATGTGGATGATGGTGTAGGAGGACTGTTTGGGGTGTCACATACAGAGTACGCACATAAAATAAGAAATCTGAGCTGTCTGGCCAACAAAACATAAAATATTTGGTAACCTATGATAGGCTCAGTTTAATGTCATGTATTTCGTGTGAATGCTAAATTTTATTGTAAAGTTTCTTCTTGTGTTATGGCACACTTTGGCCTTGAAAAACAAATCTCTCTCAAGCAGTAATATTACTAAGAAATAGGTGTTACCATAAATGACCCTCTTCACACTCAATTTATAATTTTAAACCTAAAGTCCATGGTACATTGAAGTGTAATATACTCTCCTTGTGGCTTCAGGAGATCCACGAAGTACATGAATTGCATATATGTGCATTTGGTGGGGAAGAGGAAGAATGGTCATAGCTTTTATGATATTCTCAATGGAGACTGACTCCCAAAAATAATAATAACTGGTGCTATAGGTTAACTGATATGTTAGAAGATACTGAAAATATAGATGTAACATGGTCGTTTAAATTATTAAAGATGATACTAGTTTTTCTTTTTTTATTATCTCTACATGATTGTCTACAGTTTCCCTCTATATTAATTTCCCATCCTCATTCATCATTCTATTATTCATCATCACATAGAATCCATTATTATTCAACTAAATGTAATGTACGGTGCTTTTTAAAACACACAAAATGATGGTCGTTATCTGCTGGGTGAAATAATTCAAAGGGAATATGGAAGTGAAAAATATTGTGTAACTACAGACTCTTTGCTACTTGAACTGGGAGTAATTTGTGAATGATGGGAGAATACAAATAAAGTTGTTTCTGGCAGGAAAGCGTTTTACGATAAAACAAAAGTATGTGAAAGCAAACTTTTGAAACTCAGAGGCCAATAAGTTAGGAAGTATCCAATATGTTTTCCTAAATAAGTCAGATTAACTAAACTAATATCTAAAATTCATTAATAGATTTTGTGAAAGTTTTATTTCATAATGTGTTTGTAACTCCTAACATCACAATATGTCTTTTTTGTGCCAAGTGTATCATTACATTTATCGGGTAGTGAAGAAAATCCCATCGTAAATCATGGAATGAAAACCGCACACACACATACCAAGCTATTTATTTTTCAAAGTCAGAGGCAAACTCATTTCAACTGCAATTTTGTGATTGCTGTTTGCTTAGATGAATATTCACAGTTTCTTAAAGAACAATAACCAGGAAAATATTTTTTTTCCAAGACTTGGTATGGCAGCCAGCATCCTCTGTCTCCTTGAACACACACACTTGCAGGAAGGGTTCAAAGTGTGACAAGAACTTACACAATAATTACTGCATCCTGGCAGTCACACCTTTGTGTAATCTCCTCCCGGAGTGTACCAGAGATAATATGTGTGACCAATAAATTGTGGGAGAAATGATGATACGTTATTGCCTCACAACTGCAAATTTACCTTGTTTACCTGTTCAGTGAAAATGGATATGGGCCCTTTAAGTGGTCTTCCTTTGCCACCAGGCACTACATTACACTTTGTTAATAAAGGGCGCTGTAGAGATTTTGCAGGAGGAAAAGGTTTTCACTTCTTGGTTCCAATGGGCTCAATGGGCAGGCTCCTGAAAGACCTGTGGTTCTCCAGACCCCATTCCTGCTGTAAAGCCAGCTTCTTCATCACCAGGCTCTTGAAGAGCAGATGGCTTCTCAGTGTCCCTCGTGAGACATGGCCTGGGAAGAGTTTTCCCCAGAACAGTTCAGGGTAGATTTCTAGTAAGTTCTATAAGTACAGTGCTATGGTGACATCCCTGACATTCAGTGAGTCATGGCCGCACCTCCTATAACAAGGTATGGATCTCAGGCCTAGGGAAGAATCTCTTCCTTGAGTTCTTTGAGTTCCTAGAGGTAATAATTTTTCTTATTTCTTCTATTCCTATGTTCTTTAGGGTTCTTTTTACTTACTAGTTAATCCCTCCTTATTCCAGCCCCCTGGTACAGTTAATGATTCTTTATAGTAAATTTACCCTATTCAACTTGCCATTTAGTTCCACTCTCCAGATTGGACCCAGACCCAGTCATTTCTGGATTTGGTTACAAAAGACACTGTAGCTTCTGTCTTGTCACACGGTCTCTGATCATGTGCTTTGGGGAAAGCTCGTGGCCATGACCTGAACAGCATTTAGAGGGGTCCATGTAGTGAGGAGCTGAAGCCCCTAGCCAACAGCCATGTGAGGGAGCTAGGAAGTAGATGCTCCCGTCCAGTCAGGCCTTCAGATGAGACCACAGCCCTGACTGACATCTTGATTGCAGCCGCTTGAGAAACCCAGATTCAGAGCCAGCCAGCTAAGTGACTCACAGATTCTTGGCCTCAGAAACTAAGTGAGATAATAAAAGTTTGTGTGTTTAAACCACTGTGTTTTGGGATATTGTGTTATTGTAGCAATAGATAATAAATGCACTTGGCTTAAAGCTTATTTTTTTAATCAAATTATTTTTTATATAAAATCTTTACAGCAAAACCTCTTTGTAATCAAGACTTTTGATCAGTCAGTAGAGCACACCTATTCCACAACGTGCTACAACTGACTCAACTCAGGGAGCTTATGTGACATGGTTTGAAGATCACAGATTCTGTCAGATAGCTGCCAAAGTGTGACCAGGGAGGACTCTTTTGCTGTGCTGAGCTTCAGTTCTTCAAACAATGACTAATACCACCTACTTCAAACAGCCATTGGTGTGAGTTAAGTGGATGAATGAATGTAAAAGCCATCCTAAGGTGCTAGACAAAGAGCAGACACTATTATAATTAATACAATAAAACTTTAATCCACACAGAAAATTAGAATAGTTCTTAGCAGTTTATTTAAAAACAATTTAATCTGAAGTATATATTTTTAGGCTCACCTTCCTAGCATGCTATTCCAGAACCTCATCACCATATTGTATTACTGCTCATTTATTTGGTTTTAATACAATTCAGGAAGCAGGTATTACGTTCGCCTTGTTCATAATTCTAGCCTCAACACCTAAAATAATATCTGACATTATAATAGTCAAATATAATATCTGTTAAACAAATGAGGGCTGTATGTCACATAGTGATATTCCTGAAGAAATATTAATTGTAGTGTTAAAATGAATTTAAAATATCCTAGCTTTTAAAATGGTATTAATATTAAATATTTGTAATAACATCACGTTCTTTAATTAATAGCAAATGCCATTACAAGTACATTTTGTAATCTTCGTGGAAATAAAATCTAAGAATACTATGTCCTTTAACAAAATTTTAGACCTCTTCCCACAATAATCAATAGTTGACGAAACTTCATGTGGTACACTGCTTCTATTTGTGATTCTTTAGCACTTAATAAAAAGATTGAACTTTTTTTTTTTTTTTACCAATAAGTTTCATTGTAACAATTACCAATATTCTAGAACAATACTCTTTTTTGGTTGACAGTTTCTCTCCTCACTCCTGGCAGTAAAACAGGTGGCTAATGATGTTACCTCTTTCATCACCTGGAATTTCAGAGTCAGTTGTACATTCAGAGTCAAGGACAACATGTTCCATATTTACAATGAAATTATAGTTTCCTCATCAAAAAGCAAATCCTTCATTTAAAAAATTTGAATGGTTCTTAAAATAGAATTCCAGATGGCTAAATTTAGGTGCTAAAGAAAGTCTAATTCAAGACCACTTTCTGGCACCAGTCCCAAAACATTTTCATTTGATTATGGATTGAATATATTTTCATTCATTTTAAACTCTTGCCTCTCTGTATGTTGTCCTGAGATAGGTGAACTCATGTTGGTAGACAAATTGGCCTCAAAAATATATGCCACTCTGCTTAAGTGATCTATTTCTGTTGACATATTGGAAAGATGGCCTTACGCTTGGTGACACATTTTCAGTTGTCAAGGTCACATAGGTCTATGGGGAAAAGTACATATGTAATATTCTGCTTCATAATGCGTGGAGATCGCTGAATTACAATAGGTGAGATACAAATCCACCAGGATCATAAAGGCTAGAAAATACAACTCGCATGGAACTCCCCCCTATGCTTTGATGTTTCACTGTGCTTGTCTTTATTTTTCGTTTGTTTTGTTTTTGCCATGTTCATCTTACTTATTAAACTCTTTCTTGTGCATCTTCATCCCAGATTTAGGTTGAAAATGATTGTTAAAAGTTTATCTCTTTGTTAGTTATCATAAATTTGTGAAATATTTCAGGTTATGCTTAGTTTTTTTTTTTTTTAACGATTTCTTTTTTCTTTTTTCTTTTTTTTTTTTTTAAAAATTTGGGTTCCTTCTGCCATTCTGCTGGCAGCGCTCTTTCCCTTTAAGCCAATCCACTATGGCATTCCACACGCTATCACTTAGCCATTGTAGCAAGCCGGAGAAGGTCAAGTACGTGTGTTTGAGATCCAACACTAGTGCTTATAACAAACTGCATGTTGCACCTCTATAAACTTGTGTGGTAACAACTGTCCCAAGTATCTCACCAGGTTGTGGTAAGAATTGTATGAAATATCGTTCATGAAAATGTTCCATAAGCCACAATGTGTTCTAAAGTTTTGAAGTAGAATCATACCCAGCTAATCTACTTATGTTTCGCCTCTTTCCTGGAATTGCATCTTTGTCCATAAAGATGCTCTCCCCAACCTGTTGACTCATCTCTAAGGACCAACCTGGACTCAACTTCCTCCCAGAAATCTCTGACCCCTTAGCTGGATCTTCCAACTTGGAACTTCTGCCTCTGACCTTCTATAACTTACTCATTGTATTCAGCCATTTCAAATTAATGACTAGGTTCCGCCTTGTAAGATACCTTACCCACAGGCATCGTTTATCACACCCCCGCCCCACCAAGCTCACAGCGAATTCCATGTAATAGACCTCATGCTCATCTGAGTATGGCATCTCTAATAACACCTCACAGGGCTCTTGCACACCCGTGTGAGGTACGTAACATGTTGTATTTTCATCTCACATGTCCTCGCCTTTTACACTGCTGCTGATAATCTTCTTTGCTCTCTTTCTCTCCAAGCCTCTCGGCTTGAGATGCTTCCGTGTGGTACATGAAGTAATGAAAAATGACTTCAGTAATTTAAGATTTTTTAGTTTAAAGCTTGCATTAAAATATTTATGTTAAAATTTTCACTTTAGATTTTTTTAAGTTAAAATTTTGTTTTTATGTCCCAGACTTTGTCTATATCTACTCAAAATTAATACCTCCCTCTAGCCAGTGAACAGAAAACAGTTTGCCGTACAACTGATTAACTGAATTATCGGTCTAAAAATACTTACAGGTACAATTTGAATGACGAATCTCAATCCAAATTTGGATGCAGATTCTGCTTAAAACAATGCTTGTCAACAAATGAAGTTCATCCACCCCCGTCCCGCAGCCCCCCAGGTACTTAGGAATATTTTTCAGGCCAAATATTTTGATTGACAGTGAAAGGGTATCTGGTTTGCTCTGCCCGATCTTGAGTATCATCTGGAGCTCCCCTAAGATAATGACTAAAGAGATCAGGAAGCACAACCATTTACTGAAGTTTGACCGTGTTTTCCTAGGACTCACCTTCATTTATTAGCTTTAAAAAAAATTCCCTGAGAATGGGCCTAGATGTGATAACATCACGAAAAGGCAAGAACTTGCTGCTGAAATACTCATTATCTTCCAGGAACCTGTTTTGTAGCCAAGGAAAACTATGTCACATTGTTCTTTTGTTTGTTTGTTTGTTGTTTTTGTTTTTTTATTTTCCTTGTAAACATCTTATGAACAAATGTGTTGATTTTGACATTCAAGAATTGAATAGGCATTCTGTACCTCACCTTCTTAGAGTAAGATATTTTGCTAAACAAAAATGTCATGCAAGGAATTTTTCATGATAATTTATCTATCTGCTCCCCACGTTACATGTTCTCAAAGGACTCCATGAAACATACATTTTAATAAAGTGCTTGTCCAACCAAAGTTCACAAAACAGTTTGCAAGCTTTGTTTAATTAAACATAATACCACACTTTTCTTTAAATGTAATGATCTATAATTTATTATAGGCAATTTTTAATGAGTTTGCACTTTTCTATACCCCTCCTATATTTTCCTCTCCTTCCAGGCACAGTTGATGAAACTGTGATCAACATTATGAAATTGGATCACAATTATTTATTTAATCAAAGCAAACCAAGCCTTATGCCATAGGTGTGGAAATCCATATCGCTGTGCTCTCCAATTGCAGTCCTATTTTGTAATCAGCACTTTTGGCCAAACACATGGTGTAAATTATATGGAAAAATGAGAAGGCATGTTCTATCTCATGCCGTTGCCAGGTATGTTTCATATTTAGATATAAACAATAAGAGAAATTCAAATTTCACAACAGTTGAGTCATTCTACTACTGTGAACGCTTGTAGTTTGTTTGTAGTTTCTCATGATTATATTAATAGCAAAGCTGTTCTCTTGATTGGGATTTCTTTTTTTGCACTGAAGTTATACTCCCACCATGTTACCTGTGCCTATTTCATTTGTTACTAAGCAGTAATCCAACAGAAGCCCCTCCCAGAAAGAAACTCAAACCCCAAATACTTATCAAATCCTTTTTACGCCCAAAGCAAGGAATGAGCTGGGGCAAAAAAAGCAAAATATAAGACGTGTTCACAAAGTTGCTAATATCTCATTCACTTCGCATCTAAAATATAGGATCTTGTGCAGGAATATCCTGTACTATTGGGTTTGATAACCTAAATGCCGCCAATGGAGGTGTCGTTCGCACAAGTTGGTTGCAGAGGTGTCTACAAACAAATCAGAAGCAAGCCAAGTTGCTTCTCTTTCCTTAATAATTAGGTAAGGGGTTGAGGTCCTTAAAATGACCTAAGGAAAACATCTACCGTGTTTCCCTGAAAATAAGATCTACCCCGAAAATAAGCCCCAGTTAAGATCGTCAGCCAGATGGACGCATTTAGTACGTTATGACGATGTTCCAGAAGAAGATGACATGACTGTATTTGAATAAATGTAGATTGTTGTACATAAAAAACTAAGACATCCCCTGAAAGTACGCCCTAATTCATCTTTTGGAGCAAAAATTATTATAAGACCCTGTCTTATTTTCAGGGAAATACAATATAAGACCCGGTCTTATTTTTGTGGAAACACAGTAGCTGAGTGTAAGAAATGCCTAACCGTCTGACAGAATTTTCTGATTTTTATGTTAAAGTACTAGAACATATTGGAGAGAAATCTTTACTTATAAATGATGAAAACAATATTGAGGAAATGTTTTAGGAATATGTTTATTAATATATGCCATTTCCATTTTTCTAGCCTTAGTTTTATATGCTAGTTTTATATGCTTTATATGGTCTATTTCTCTCCAAATCTTTGAGGACTGAGGAGTTACTTGAGATTAAAAGAATGAATAGGCATAAAATAATGATCAATATTTTTATTCTACACTTGCAATTGAAGTTCTCATGTGTGTAAATACATATTCTAAACACCATTATAAAAATAGTCAATGAGTAATGCTTATATAAAAGATTGAAATTTTTGCATGTATATTTCTCCTACCTTATTCTCTAGCTCTTTT
Source organism: Rhinolophus ferrumequinum (assembly GCF_004115265.2). NCBI lineage: Eukaryota > Metazoa > Chordata > Mammalia > Chiroptera > Rhinolophidae > Rhinolophus > Rhinolophus ferrumequinum. The sequence goes on along the minus strand of NW_022680355.1, from coordinate 14,069,405 downwards.
CTAGTCTAGAAAATATATCTATTAACGTATAGTCCTTCAAGTTACATTCTTATTTTAATAATAATCACAAATTAATGATGTGTAGTCACATGTCCATTTTCTTTTAGGAAAATAACCATATGCTTCAATAACTAAAACTTCTATTTCCACAAACTAATTAAAAGGCCTTGTGGTACAGTAATCAGAAAAACAGGTGTTTCATTTAGTTTCTCTCCCTTCAAGGTCGAATAGTTGCAATTCAAACTTCCCTGAGATTTCTTTAAAGTCAAGAGAAGTCACATAGCTTCATACCACCTATCACACGACACTATCCTTCTGTCCCACCCCAGAATTTTGACAGAATATAAATCAAGAAGCGAAAACAAACTGTTTTTACAGTACAATATGTTAAAGTGTGAATGGGATTCTTAACAATAGATTTGGAGATTTTTAGCTTCACAAAAGAAAAAAAGGCTCAAATCCTGTTTACTTTTCTCTTTGATAGATTGAGCACATATATATATTATTTTTAATCTTTGAAGAGATGTGGCCTGCTATAGGAAATATATTCCCTTTTTCTTTCTGCAAATGTAATCATCTTATCGAAACCACATCTCTGGGACATGCTCTTGGGAGAACAGGGTACATTACACACAATTTTATAATGCACACCATAACTTTGAATGGCTTCGACCTTATTCTTGCTGTTAATTATTTAGACTCTGACATATTGCAATAAAACATTTCATCAAGCACTGCAATCCGGGGAATGATAGGCATCAAAACTGTATTGGTAATGCAGAATGAATGGATCGGGGTTGAAAATAATGAGTTTGGTGGATTACATCTGTCACTGTGAATTATTATTGTTGAACATAACAGCAAAGCACTACAAAAATAAAGCTTGTCTTCTCTAGTTAAAGGTGAGACAACTACCTCTAATGAGATACAGAAATTCAAGTGTGAGTTATTAATTATGCGCACAAAAGGCTTACCCGCTTGCCCAATCTTACATTTTTATACGTATATAACTATAGAACAGAATGTCCCTGCCATGGCTAAAGCTGGTGATAGTTAACAGTGGCTCTTGCCAGCAACTTAAGAAGACATTCTGTATGGCCATATTTGACCATGCAGCAAAAACAGAAAAAACAAAAAATACTTGAACACGTGTCCAGGCAGCAGCAGGCCCAGATTCTGTCACTGATTCTTCTGCTGATTTGCTTTGTGACACATATTACTTACCTCTGGAAACTCAGACTTATCCTTTGCCAAAGTAGGGCCTTGTACCAAGCTGTCTTTAAAGTCAACTCTAGCCTCAAAACATTTCTTGATTCTTTATATAGAGGATTTTTTTTTTAATTGAGTAAACTTCATAGTTTTTTCTTTCTATAGGCAGAAAGCTTGGTGGCGAACTTTCTTAAAGGGTAATCTAAATTGTTTCTCTTAAAGATGCAAACATAATGGAAACAAATTCTCATTATTCAGGAGAAAGGGTATCATAGAATATTTTATTTCACTAGGCAATGTTGACCAATCAGAGCAAAGGGAGAGGAAAATTTCAGTTGGATCAATTTGCATAAAGAAGTTTCTGGAAAGGGAAGAAAAACAATGCACACATTTCAATCATGCAGATTTTAAAGTTATAAGCATGGTCTACTCAGCAACTTGGTTGAGTAGACCTTGAAAAGACCTCCTAAGTTATTCTGGCAGAAAAGGACACCGAGGTCCCAGAGGGAGGGAGAATCTGGGCTGTCAATCATGGCTCAACATGGAGTGTCAGTCTGTGGGTGGGGCTGGTATTGTCATGACTGTCATGGCAAGCAGTGGAGACAAACCTCGCTGGATCTGTTCATCCTGGCTCACTGTGTGCTCTTGTGCATACTAACCATCATGAGAAAATGCTACAAGAGCATTTTCTGCAGTATTGGGAGGAATCAAGAACATGGAGGCATCACCTGAGTAGTTGAAAAGCACCTACCTGAGGACACTGAATGGGGTCTCAAATCAGCATTCAAAAATGGCCCCAGTGGACCAACTAGAACGTTGACTTGTCACCTCCACCAGCCATCTGGAAGTAATGCCAGCCTATTTGGATCAAGTAGTAGTAGCCTTGGAAGATTTAGGAGTTAGAGAAGAGTCTCAGATAATGAACCTTCTGTTAATAAGGTCAAGTAGCATTTCAAAAGAATAATTGGGGAAAAAAATTTTAAGTGAAAAATTTGTAACCAAAGTTCGTGAACCAGGTCAATTGGTTTCATATTTTATTTACTTTTTTATAAATACAAAGTAATACATTTTTCAGTGCACAAAACTTAGAAGATCCTAGACAAATAAAAAGAAAAATCAACAGTAATACCTACATTCAGAAATAACGACTGCTAAAATTTTGAGTCATCCATGCTAGATACAATTATATCTTTATGAAAATGGAATCACATTGCTTTGTTTACTTCGCAAAATAGTGTAAACATTTTAGCATGCATTTTACAATTTTGCAATATGGCTTTAATGGGTATATTATATTTCATAACACAATTTGCCATCATTTGGTGAACTTAGTTTATTGTTGGAATTTCAAATTATTCCCAACTTTTAAATAGTTCTAAATTGAATATCCTTGAACATACATACCTTTGATTATTTTACTTAAATGGAATTGCTGGATCAAAATGTAATATTTTATAACTTTTGACAAAAAAATGTAATTGATACTTTCTCTCTACTAATAAGAGTTCCTGCAGTGTAATATCTGCTATATAAACCTACTCAAAGGGGCATCAGGAAAGGACAACAGTAAGTGAAAAAGGAATATGGCCCCTTTGAAAGAAATCAGGTTGTACAGCTTCATTCTTACTCACAGAGTAATTTGAAGAGCTTCACTCTTACTCAGAGAGTATTTGAAGAGTTGATATACAAACCACAAATAAACAGTATTGGGAAGTTATCAGAATGAGAAGAATTTTTTTTCTTAAAGAAATATGTATGGAGGAAAATGAAGAGGTGATCAAACAGAAAAATAGAAATATTCGCTCCTCAGTAGAAAACAGGATAAAAGGAGAAGGTGGCAGTCTGCAGCCCAGAAGAGGGTCCTCACCAGAACCCCACCATGCTGGCACCCTGACCTTGGACTTCCAGCCTCCAGAACTGTGAGAAACAAATGTGTGTTGTCTAAGACACCCAGACTGTGGTACTTTGTAGCAGCCCCAGCTGACTAAGATGTTCCCCAATTGGAGAATGTAGCTTTTTGGCGACCCCACGAAAGGAGCTGTTCATTCAATGTATGAAGTATCTCTCTGTTCTCCTCCCAGAACTTAAGATCAAATTCCCCAGGGAATGAATGGAAAGACATGGGAATGGTTCTGTCCTGTATCACCCTCAAAATTGTCATTCGCATCTCCCTGTGAACCAATGGTCCAGCACCGAGCCAGAAGTCTCTCCAGGCAGGATAAATCCCCTCCCTTGTTGGTGCACTTCCCAAAAAGGCTAAGTCAGACTTTTCCATCTCTTTTATTTTGAGCCTCTTTTACCCTGTGGCCTAGAAAAAAAAAAGTGACAAATATTATCTTCCGGGAGACCTATGGAGAGTTCATGCACACAGTCTCAAGTGGCGGGACCTAATTTCCCAGAGATCCCAAAAATGGCATGAGATTAGCACCCAGCAATAAACTGATTTTAACCCTTACTGTATTTTGTTGCATATGTCTTATTTCTTCCTCTCTCCAAAACAAATTATTTGACAGGGGTATTTTCTTACTCGTAGGACACATGCCCCTATGAGTTCTAAATAAATGTTTGCTACTCGATAGTCAAGAGGAAAACAAAAAGATAAAGTATATCTGCTTTTCACTAGGAGGAATTTGTACATCTTTTGATGTTAATTCTTGCAGGTACTGATCTTATTTATTTCAACTCTCCTTATTCCAACACATAAATAATATTATCCCTTGGTGGTAAATGTCCTTAAGTGTTAATGGTATCATGAGCTATGTAACAGCAGTAGGCTTTTCATCATACCCATTTTTCTCCTCAATAATATGTATTTCGCTGACCTTCTTTCCAAAGGTGTGGAAACAGAGCTAAGTAGATTCTTATGAGGCAATGTTGAGCTTCTTGGTTTTACCCAGTGTGTGTATCATCTAGTACTATCATACCTCATGATATTCGGAGAAAGTGTTATTTGATTGTCAGGAATAGGTCTAACCTAAGGCATTTCTCATTCATAAGTATAAGGCAGGTGAATTCTCTTAGAATTATACCATCTCAAATGGAATGGCTTATTTTAATATTAATTTAATAACAAGCTATGCACAGTAATTACCTCTTTAGTTCTGCTAAAGTACCTCTCCTTGTCTAGACTTGGGCCGGTGATTGCATTAAATTTGCTACAAAGACAATCTACTCAATGCACGACTAAAGAAGAGAGAAAAGAAGAAGCCGATGCTTTCCTAGATAGATAGCATCATGAAAAAGATCAGCTAAGGGGGTTGACATTGGTGACATGCTGTATTTTCTAGTGGAAAGATTATAATAATAATTAATGCCATGCATTTACTTAGAATGCATACTTATCAGAGGGTTTTCACATAAACAATTTCATTCCATTAATTCATCAAAAGGCCAAATGGAATCCAAATAACCCTCTGGCTATGCGCACCTCACAGCCTTCACGTTCTGCGTATGAACTTGAAATAGTTTTCATAAGCCTTGTCTGCCCAAAAAGGGAAGTGAACTGGCAAGTGAAACACACGAGGTCAACCTCATGCCCCTTTCTCCTTGAAGACATCATTTTCCTCAGTTATTACACAAAATACCACAAGTAGGCCATTCAACCCAATTATTCCCTTGGGATAAAGAAATAACTTATTGATAAATAAGTGTATCATTTTTCTTAACTACAAGGTGTCTGAATTAGAGAATATTGAAACTATTCCTCTTGGACTCTCACCTCCACCAATGGGTTTAACACTGATTTTTCAAAAATTTTTATTAGGTCATGTTTATGTAGTTAACATAATAGATCTCAGAGACGATATTAACCTTCAAGAAACTAAGCTGCCATGGGTCTTCACATAAATATCTTTATTTTTCACCAAAGCATCTAACCATATATTTCAAAAAAACGTGAAATCATTTAGATTTTTTTAACCTGCTAAATTCTGAAACTTTGGGAGGTGTGTCCTGATGACAATATCTTTTCCAGAAAGTACTTGTTGCAATTCCATCTTGAATGGAAAGTACCGTAGAAAGACGGGCCATAAAGAATGTGCAGGCCAGCTATTTATGCTGTGAAAGAACACTGTTTGGCTTCCTGCATGTTTGCAGAGAGCAGTTCTTCACTGGTGATGCAAAGACAGGATTGCAAAATCGGCCCCCAGATGTCGGGCCCAGGTTTCAGGTCTCATGTAGTGGGAACATTATTAGTCCACTCCCTGCACTGAGTACAGTCATGAAACCACGGACATGCATTACAGTTGAGGTATTCTTTAAAAGCAAAACAAAAGCACTCTGAATGTCAGCCTCCTGGCACCTGGGCAATCTTCAGGTGTAACGCGCCCTTCCCCTGGGTGTGAGCTTCTGGCTTCATGCCTTCCCGAGGCATCTCTTTATCTCCAGCTCATCTCTCATCGGTGCCTGTCAGTGGGATAGCACAATCCCAGATTGGAAAAAACAGTTCTTATGGAGTTAGGGAAATGAAAAAAGTTTTTGGTGATGGAAATCCCCTCCACTTTACTAACATTTTATTCATGTTTGGAAAATACCACTCGGTGGCTGTTTCCATTTTCATCTGCTTCACTATTTCCTGTTTTAATTCAGAAATCAAATGTGTTACACACCAGGAGGGTCTTGGGCTAATTCCAGATCGATAAAACCAGAAAGTAACAGCCAACTAACCAAAGTTGCTGTCCTTGCCAGATTTTATGCACAGTTTTAAAAAGTGAATATAAATTGCTTAAGGTAATTGAACTCAGTTTCAGATACAGCCGGTATGAAAGTCAACCAGGCAGATTTGAGCCACATTTATATGTCATTTGAGTGCAGCATGGGAAAATATTTGTTGATTATATCATGAAAGAGAATGAGTTGTCTTTGGGACTCACACACTTGATTTTTTCTTTCCTTGTTTCTTTCCCCTGGACTTTGCAATTGGAGGAAACATTGGTCAACATTGAATGAGTGGACCCAAAAATGCTTTCAATCCTTGAGACAATGTCTCTGTAATAATAATAAACAGAATTAGGGAATTTCAGAGACACAAGGAAACGGCATCCAACATTCATTTATTCAGTACTTATTCTGGATGAGGCACTAGTGTAACCCCATTTTACAAACAGATGAAGTCCATGGTAGACGTAATGACTGTTCTGAGGTCGCTCAGTCAATCAGTGTCAGAGCCATGCGTTCAGCCATCCCGGATTTTTTAACGCAAGGCAGCTCTTTTTCCTCTGGACCACACTGATTACTCTCCCACAGTTACTTAACTGTATTACACTCATGTCAGTGTGCCAACAAGACCAAAAACTGTCTTCACTCAATATACCACTTGATATTTATTTTGGGGAAGTTTGTAAATAAATGAACAAATTGTCTAATTGCTGGCCTGGTCTAGGAACTGAACTAAATTTTAAAAAGAAATTTATGAACCACAAACAACAACAAAAAATATGTTATTAAATTGAAACCAGGAAAAATGACCCACTGAACTATTAATCAAAAAAAAAAAAAAAAATTATCAAACCAAGTGACAAAATCTTCGTCTGCAGGCCATGAGGGAAAAGGCTGGGAGGGAAACTGATCAGTTTGTGGTCTTCTGAGGGCAACTTATAACTCGGCCTCGAGTGATGGGAATTTTCAAAGGCTCTTTCAGGGAAATAGAATGCCCCTATGAAAACCCTCCTTCAGATTCGTAACTGCCTTCTGATCAAGAATCCCTATATCACCAGTAATACATCAAATGTAATTCCTCAAAATGAATGTGTTAGTAAATGTATTTAACTTTCCAGGAGGAATACTGGATTTTGTTATTAAACATCTGAAGAATTTCATATATTTCCTATTTATAAATTACTTTCCAAGTAATAAATAAATCATGTTTCCCATATTATTTTCCAAAACTTGGCATTATTGTCTCATTTTCAGAAATTAAAGCTAAGGAAAGTTCATCAGCAACAGAGGTTCTGCAATGTACAGCAACCCACACATCAGTCGGCTGAAATGAACCACTGCCCTTTAAAACCTTGGTGTGCGAGGAAAGAAAAATATAGCCAGCAACCACTCCCCTGCGGACATAAATCAATTACCGAAAAGCTAGGTTTTAACTCTCACCTTGTCTCTTACCATGCCAGTTTTTCTTCTATCAGTTATGTCTGTTCAAAAACACAAGCTCATTTTTTGATATGTGCCTAACTATGAAAGGGAAATGAGTTACTAAAATCCTCATAATACATTTAAAATCTAAGTGGAAAGTCTTTCTTTTTGATTGTACACAAAGATATCTCATCAATAGGCATAGCTATTGACGAATTGATTGACACATCAGAATATTCAGAACAAGCTCGTTAAATATCACAAATTATGGCCGTTTGGGAAAACATTGAAGGTCGAGGCCAGATTTCGCCAACATAGATTTATCGTGGGTTCCACATCTACATCTAAAGATGGAGGGGGCAAATTTGCACAGATATGTTTGATCCATAGAAATGGGGAGACAGACGGTGATAGAAATTAAATTATTTATGTGACTGCTTTCAGCATGACGTTGTCTTTCACTGGTCTTCAAACCTTCACGCTGGTGACGGGAACATCCAATCTGGACTCTGGGAACACTACTGTTTGACCCTACGACCACATCGTGACTTAGGTCATCTATCTTCCCCGTTGCATAACATAATCCCTCCATGAAGCATACCAAAAAAAATGCTAGTCTATATTTGACTTTAGGAAAGTTAATTAATTTATTTTAATAAAAAAAAATGCCTTGGCAAACCCAGGTGAAAACTCTCATATTGATGCAATCAGCTACTCTTCTCCAGATAATTGCCACTTGGGCTGAGAAATTGATAGCATGCCAACCTAAAATGCTTTTAAAGACTTCAATCAACCTTCTCTCCAAAAACGAAGGGAATAAAAAGCCAGCGGGCAGGACTGTGGATCTCACACTTCCACTGTTAACATCGCCCAGCAACACGTATTTATATTACCGGGACTTGTCCTCCAAATTTGACCTCGGCTTGGCCGCTGAATTTGTGCAGGGAAGGGAAAGGACAGGGGTTATATAGTCCAGAAAAACTAGAAACAAACTGTCTTATTAAATTACCCGTATTTGCAACCAAGCTTAAAATAACACAGATCTGCCAGCCTTCAGAGCTCAGGTCTGCAGCTTACTTTCAGATATAATAAAACAACGCTGTAGATTTTGTCTTATTTATGTCTTTGAGTCTTCATGAACTTCCAGGAAAAAAACAGATAAAAGGACTATAAAATCTTGTTTTAAAGCCAATGTGTACTTGCCAAAAATCGAAAAGTAAAGATTTTCTTTTTAGAAGCAGTATTTGAATAGGTCCTACTAACTCACAGACTAATTCTTAGTTATTAAAAATAAAAATCTAAGCATGTATTTATTTAGTAAATGTTGAATCATTAGCATTTTAAAATGCAAAAGAGGTGTGGAGAGGTGCAGATACTTGAAATGAGAGCAAAGGATTCTATACTTTCTCCATAAATAGTTTTATTCTCTGTTTATATTACTGTGTCACTCAAGACGTTGTTATATCAGTAGTGTAACTGAACTGGATCATTGTGTTAATCAACATACAAAATAAACATAACTTGACTAATTTGGTCACTCCATATAGCTATGTCTTTAATCTGATTATTTTGTTGAATCCACTACATTGATCTAGTTATTATCTCTTATTACAGGAGAGTGAAGTCAAAGCTACATACACTGGAGCCTTTATTCTATCCTGTCCAGGGTACATGGCAGGGGACACCTTAGGTAGAGACAAGTACATTTAATGACATCATTTTTGTACATAAGAACCAAATCCCCTTAGTAGAGGTTCAAGGCAGATAACCTTTAAAACAAGTTTCACTTTTTAAAAAGTGTAAGAACAAGTATATGAGAAAAAAATCTAAGGCTAAAATTGTTATTAATAGATGTTGTATAATAAAATATTTCTACTGAATCACTTAATAGTAATCACAAATTATCTTAATTACCTTGTAATAATTGAATAATTCATAGAACTAAATATTTCAAGTTGTGATTATGCTATTTGGCTCATATGAAATTACCACTGAGTTAAAAAATATCATCCCAAAACTATGCTATAACAGATTTTATGAAGAATCTTTTGATTTATTGGAAAAAAAAAAAGACAGAAAGAAAGAAAAGAAAAAAGTGTTCTCCTCATAAAAAGACTGTGAGGTGAAGGATTTTTCCTGTTTTATAACCCTTGTGTTTAAATAAGCTTCTCAAGCTCACAGGGCTAATAAGAAAGCCTTCCCCAAGTTGTATCTGTGTGTCTCTACTTTTGAGATATGGTCCTATAATTACTTTTAATTTGGGGGATAACTTTTAATCCTAAACATTTCTCATTTTCATCTTTACGCATGCACACACTTTGGTGATAAACAGTCATTAGAGGTTTCATCAAACCACACCCCTCCACTAACTCCCCAACCTGCTTACTTGGGGAAATGACCTAATCTGTCTGTGTTTCAGGTTCCTCTTCTGTAGATTGCAGATAATAAAACCTACCTCCAATGGCAGATTTATTAAATGGGATTACTTATGTCAGGAACATAATAAATCAATAAGGATTTTCTCCATTAGCAACAAAGAGCAAGCCATAGTAAACAGTCATCCTGAAATTCTTCAACTTCTGCCATTTTTATTCTTAAATTAAGTCCTTCACAGAAGCTGCTATGCTTGCAGCACCTGCTGAGAGAAGTAACCCTAATTTGACCTTGAGCAAGGGATGGCCGTTAATTGATCCAGAAGTAATAATCTTATTTAGGGACAGCCAGTCCTTGACGTTGGTTGGTGTCCACTGGAGTGGTTTTGCATAATCATAATGATGTATTCTTTGACCAATAGAATTCTGTGATTTTAATGAGAAAACAGGGGAGAATAAGACAATCATAGGAGGAGTGGACCACTAGGGATAGAAGCATGGGTTTTCACATCACAGAAACCTGGGATCAAACCTGGTTCTACCTGGCTGGGGTCCTTTGAGAAGTCCCTTCATCCAGCTGAGTCTCAGTTTCCTTTTGTATTCCCACGTCCCTTGCTCATTGCCCACCCGTTGGTTTCCATGCCTCATGCCTAAGCATCCCCAAACCCACCATCTACACTATCGGGTCACCAGATAAAAACCCACCATCTACAGAATGGGGTCACCAGATAAAATGCAGGAAGCCCAGTTAAATTTGATTTTCAGGTAAACAACAAATAATATTTTAGAATAGATACATTTCATGCCAAAACATTGTTCCTTGTTACCTAAAATTCAGTAACTGGGCTCGTGGTTTTTCTTGTTGTTTTTTTTCTGAATCTGCCATGTACCAGTTACCCACCAAAAACATAATCATCTATATGGATATATGTATCTAATGACAATAGAAATTTTCCAGGAAAGATTTTAGCAACATTCAACAGATGGTCACCTCTATTAATGGACAAGAGTCCTTGTGCACTTAGAGATCTCTTTGTATTATTCATTCATCCATCAAGTATCATTTATTCAGTGGCTAGTAAAGTAATGCATTGTATAAAATGTGGATGGGGACAGAGTGTGAATCCTGTAGCAGAGATGAAGCCATTTCCATGGTCAACAGGCCAATCAATAGTCAGAGTAGCCAGTTCCTCTTCTCTACCCAATTTCCCTTTTTTCCTGTACATGAGGTGCTTTAGAGGAGTTACTCCTAAAAATACCACCCTGGTACACTAGTAGAAGATTGTAAGTGAACTGAATTTTATTACAGCAGCTGCTGCTCACCAGTAGAGAGTTATCCAAAAGGAGCACCATGAAGAAAGTTCTTGTTGAACTAGAAATTACACCTAGTGAGAAAGGCTGATTGTGAAGTATTAGAGTTCTTCAAGCTTTAATTCACACAAGCGACTGAGCCCAAGATACAGACACAGACCTGCACTGAAAAGGGTGGAGGAAGCCGGGGTTATTGGTGAGCTCTTGGTTCAGACTCTAGAAAGATTCCTTCAGGCCAAAAGCACGTAGAATGAAAACAAAGGTCACAGTCTCCCCATCCTTGGGCATAATGCACGGCGAGGATTGATCACCCACAGGCCCTGGTGTCACCAGCATTCACTTTCAGAACAGCAAAGCAATCTGTGCTTAAAGAGAGCCCCCTTTGTGAATCCCATTCTAAAGTATACTTACTCATAGTGGTCTATTCTGAAATTTCATTATCCGTAAACACTTTGCAAAATTGACTGGTGGAACTGCCACGTCCCTGGAAACTTGTGTGATGACCTGGACCCTTCGCACAAATCAAGAGGACTGGTAATGGGTCCGTGTTTGTATCTTTCAATGAATTCATAGTCGATAACACAGTATTTTTCAAATAGTTTACCACCCTCTTATGCCCCAGCCTATTTGTGATATAAGTTCACTGAGGTCATTCATCCCACATGACCTCCTTTTTGCTACCTCATCTTTCAATGCTTCTGCCTATTTCTGTTGTCTTCCGGCAGACACTCCTGTCACTAGGCCAATTACCAGCATCTTTTTAGCTTTTCCTTCTGACCGAATGGATTCCTTGTTCTCCCACCGATGACAGTCTTAGAAGGCTACAGCCAAACTGGCCGTTAGCTTCTGACCTCTCTAGAGTCGATCTTATTATGGTAATTGCAGGGCTGGAAGGAGCAGACTCTAGGCCAATTACACCTGTCCCTGTCCCAGTTCAGCCTGGGCTTAAATTACTCCATGGGGTAGAGAGCGTAATTTGGCTCCACTGAACAACTTTTTCTCTATTCTTGTGAAATTTGGAGACAGACATTCCTAATTATGCTTGTCATTAGGACATAATGACCCAGTATTTCTTTAAATGGCATCATTCTTTATCCAAGAAACCAATGCACTATATTAATAGATAAATTTACTGAGGTATTTTAAAGCAAACAAATCCTTAAAATGTTCCTTCTTGGTGTATAACAAAAGCATAAACTGAAAACACTTTAATATTACCACTACACATAGATGTATGTGAGTGTTTAATATTAATAAGTCAATAAATATTATATTTTTGTACACTTAAATCTGTAAAATTATACATAATTAAGTTTATAAATGGAGAGCTGTGTGGCATATATACATAATTATGTTAAAGAATATATATGTACACATTGTGGCTAAATGAACTAGTTTTTAAAAACTGCATTATATAAAACATTAGGAGGGAGAAGCTTTTATGTGCGTTTGAAAATTAGGTATTCTGGTTGCACATCCTAGAACACAAATGTATAATCATATGCCCCCCTATTAATCTAAATTAAAATTAACTATACCTATTCTTTTTATTTTAGTTAATTCTTAATAGAATGCCCTATTTACCCTCAAGTCCTATATTTACAGAAGTGCTTACCTACTGCTAAGGAATTATCCTTAAAAAATAATTTTAGAAGCAAAAACATCAGAACTCCTGATTGGCTTAGTAATTTTTGAGTCCTTATGAGGTCTCTGAGGAAGCTCCTAGTTTGAAGCAAACCCCTAAATCATAAAGCTTCTCCATCCTCAGTCCTGGTGTCATTGTTGCCCACCCACCAGTCTTTTCTTTAGTAGAAGTAGCCGCTTAAATATCATATTTTGCCATGCATAATGTGCTTCCATGTATGATGCCCACCCATGTTTTTGGCCCAAACTTTCAGGGAAAAACATCTTTTGTTTTAATTTTTTTAATTCAAATTTTTATTTGTTTACATTTAGGTGTTTGTTTTATATATTGTAAAAGAATTTTAGCATTTATTTTTGAACATATGATGGTACAAGAAATTTTATGTAACAAGTAACTACAAAACAGAAGAACAGATGCAAGGTACAAGAAATTTTATGTACCGGTAACAAATTTACGATATTTAAGCATCACAGAGGGCCAAGAACTCTTCGTCATTGCAAGTTCGTCATAAGTTCAACAAAACTGCTGATCGTATTCCAGAGTATCATTTTGCATACGGATGTCGTCATTGAGTTCTAGAGTTACACTTTTAACTCATAAGCATAAATAAACGAATTAAAAACATGTATATAGATATGGAATTAGCACTGCCCGTGTATAATGCGCATCCTTATTTCTCCCTCACAAATTTGGGCAAAAAAGTGCATATTATACATGGCAAAATATGGTTATTCTGGAGTGAGCAGGACTGGCTTTCATAAATACCCTGCCCTGAATGCAGGAGTTCACTCTCCACGTACTCTCCTCTCCATCATCCCATGACACATTAAAGGCAGCGTCCTTCTCTAGACTCCGGAAACCGAATGAGGTAATTATTTGTTATTGTTTGTACATTCTATCCCCACAAAGAAGTCAGAGCACAGCCTAATACTTTTACCATAAAGAGTCTTCACTCACATCCGTGTGGCTTAGCCTCCTCTGAGATCCATCATTGCCTGGACATTTACTAGACATCTGACTCCTCCAACAAGTCATAGTGGAAGATGAAAGCTGCCACACTCATTCTAGTAACCCCCCTACTGCTGAGGAAACTACTTCCTCTTTCTCAGTGTTTCCTACACTGGGGGTGATCATCACTACCAAAAAAAAGCAGGTCGTTGTGAAATTCAGTAAAGTAAGCATTTATGATTCTTAGCTCGGTGCCTCACATAGAAAGACACTTTTTATACTTGTTAGTATTCTACAGGGTGTGCAGTAAGCAGACCTGAGTTCAAGTCCTGCCTCTCAGGTTTACATGACCCAGTCACTTAACTTCTCTAAGGATGGGAAGATTAAATGAAATAATGTATGTAAAGCTCTGAGCACTCTCTTGACCTGTCCCCCAAATATCTTATTGGCCCTTGAACTTTTCTTTCTTCCCTCTTCCCTTTCATTCTTTCCTTGGATAACCAAGTCATAAACCTATAGTTGTGTAAGGACCACACGTAGTCACATAATTGCATTTCCATTTCTCTGGAGGAATATTACATTCTTCCTATTCCTCCTGGTTGGTCTTGTGTGCTGCCTTGGTCATTTCCTCTTTTTCTAAGGCTAAGACCTCAAACTTTGCAACTCCTGGCAGCGTATACGGGCAGGCCATCTTCTCCTCTATTCAGGAGCATTTCCACTCATAACGTCGTCATTGGTGGATCAATACAGTCAGTCACTGCGGATAATACACCTGCAGTGGCTACTCCACCTTATGACATCCCTGAGGGGACCCAGAAACACTGTGCAGCAACTAACCAAGGCTTCTGCCCCTGTGTGCACCCTCAGACTCTTCCAAAGCAAACTGGAACACACCTAAGGAGCAATTCCCATCAGGAAGCCCGTTTGGCCTCTGTTTGCCACCGCAAATTCTTTCAGTCCTTCCTTGTGAATGTCTTAAGTCTGTTTATCTTGAAATTATGAGAAGCCTTTTCCATTCAATCAAACAACCATCTAAAGATATCTCACCTTTGGGGTTTTATACCAGTTGGCAACAAATAGTCGTAGCAACAGAGATGTCTGAAAACCATTGATTGTCTGAGCATATTCAGCACAGGTTCTCCAAGGGCATGCACCTCATTCACCTGCCGGGCCGGTTTCAGCCCAGGCTGTTGGGTCCCATTGGAGGTTCTCATTCCATAGCTCTGGGATGGTGATGATGCTGATCCAGGAACCTCTCTGAGACCTATGGATGTAAAACCTCAGGGACATTTGTTAACCCCTCTTCATCATTCTGTTTCTCAGCTGACCCTCTCTACCTCCTTGGTGACTCACAACACATGGAAGGCGTTGACCCTTGATGCTTTTAGAGGCTACTCCTCCGAGACAAATTATTCCTGCCTTACAGGGCATTGATGCCTGAGCCCTGAGGGTGTCTAAGGAGGGAGAAAGGTTATGAAGTGTGCCTCTGATGTTATCATTCCTGGATAAGACCTCATTGATATCAGCATTTACCCAGATCAAAATTATTTTCCTAAACCCAGATTGAAATACACACAGAGGATAGGGAGGGGGGAGTAATTTTTTTAACCCAATAAAGTGCACTCTCTTTTTTATCTCTCTCTCTCAGATGAACAATATGTCATACCCTGGCCAGAGCTTGTCATCTGTGTTTATCTCATCTGGTTGTCTCTAATTAGATTGCAAGCCCCTATGGGCAGTAGCTGTGTAGTAGTAATTCAATTTTGTACAGTGCCTGGCACAGCCTCTTAACCATAAACAGGGTGCTCAATAAATATTTATTGA
This sequence comes from Rhinolophus ferrumequinum, assembly GCF_004115265.2. Lineage (NCBI taxonomy): Eukaryota > Metazoa > Chordata > Mammalia > Chiroptera > Rhinolophidae > Rhinolophus > Rhinolophus ferrumequinum. The sequence continues at coordinate 14,054,018 of NW_022680355.1, read as the reverse complement.
TGATGGTTATCTTTAATTCCTCAGGAAGCTTAGGCAATTCTAGGCCCCTCTACTTAGTTGAATGATAATGAAATTGATAAACTATCATGGGAGAAAACACATGTGTGGTAGATTTTTGACAACCAAACCACCATCAACCACTCAAAATGGAGAGGAAGCATTTAGTACCCTAGGGACGTCACAAGTTTCATGTCTTACCTTGTGCCGAACTTGTAAGGGTGACCTAAGCACTGGAAAAGACAAAACACCATAAACCAGTGAATCTTCTGGCACTTTCTTTATGTGATGCTGAAGCTTGAAATATTAGAGGTTTTCTCTTCACCTATCAAATATTCTAATATGTCAAATAAATTTGGTCTATAAAGCCCATATTTTAATTTTTGGCAAGTGTATTTATCAGCCCCAGATGGTTTTTCTTTGTTAAAAATCATGGAACTCACACGACTGGTAACATTACTACACATTTGGCTGATACAGTCTCTTCCATCTACAAAACATTTCTAACGTTCAAGAATAAAGCCTGATACAAAAAATGAAGTAATTGGAGATTTTTTTCCTACATGTAAAAAAAGTTTAACGGCTCCTGAAATGCCTCCAAAAACACATGCCTAATAGAAATCAAGCATACAGACAGTAAAAGAGTAGGTGCTGTGTCAATTACAGGGGAAAGTGAGACAAGAAATTCCAGGACCCAGGGAAGGCTGGGGAGATTTTGTTTTCTAGGCCTGCTCACGTATAAGCCGAAGGCTGTGCCTAGGTGGTGCACTCAGGAAATACAATAGCTGCATTGGGCAATGCACACTGGGTGGGTCGCCCAGCCAGTGAGAATATTTGGCTGCCCTTCTGATAGTCTATTGGCAAGAACTGTAGTGAGCCACAGATTCGGTGGGCCTTTCCCCTACTCTTTAATGCAAACATGAATTAAAAAAATACGTGTGTAAGAGGTAAAAGGGTGAGAGACAGAGAACAAGGAGTTTAAGAAGAAAGCGTGAGGTTGCCCAACATCATCCTGTCCATTTGGAACATTCTTTGGAGAAATCATAATTCATGCTTTCTTGCACATGATTCCTTTGGAACTCTTTTCTTGGCTCCTGAGACTTGCTCACCTTGTGACCTTAAATATTTCCCTCACTGCCTTTGTGGCTTGCTCTGCTCTCCAAACAGAAAGCTTCTGTTGATTGAGAAGGGAATAGAAAATAGAAGAATTCTGAACGAAGACGTTTCACCCAGGTCTCCCCCACCAGACCTAAGGTTAGAGGGTTTGTTATCTTTCATCTGATTAGCACTAAAGAAAGGTTTCCTCCCCAGGCCTAGGGATGTAGTTTTTAGGCTCTTTTCTCTTGTTTTTGATCTACCTCTGCACATAAGCAGCATACAAACGTTTGGAACTAGAGAGTCAAAAGTCCATCTCATGACTTGTGTGGGATTGGAAGTCTGGCTTTCAGACACTGTCAGCATTATAGAGTTTAACATTCTAAAGGCTGAAGTGTGCCTTTCCTCGGTGAATTCTAACCAAAGGAAAGAAATAAATGAAATGTGAGAATGTGTGTGTGTGTGGGTGTGGGTGTGTGTGTGAGACAGAGGGTGACCAGAGACAATGATGTTTAGGGACTAGTATAAAAGTGGCCCAGTGTTCAGAAACACCCTTTGCACTTTTCCCACCTGGAGCCCAGACGCCAGGGCGCTGATCACGGCCTCTGATTCCATTTCTTCTAGCAAACTTCTCCATGTCTGATTCTCCGTTGTCCTATAAAATAATCCATTTGGAGAAGATGACTGCAGAGATCCCTTCCAGCACAAATAGTTCAGAAGAGCGGGAATGTTCATCAAGGCTCCCAAGAGTAAAGAGTTTCTCAAGAGGCCTGTGTTCATCCCAGCTTCCCTGCACACTGACTGTGTAAACTTGGTCTTGAGCAAGTATCTCACCTCTTTAAGCCCCAGTCTCCTCGTCCAAAAAATGGGGATGATAATAGTATCTACCTAAAAGAGTTATGGTGGGAATTACCGTGTTTCCCTGAAAATCAGATCTAGCCAGACCATCAGCTCTAACGCATCTTTTGGAGCAAAAATTAATATAAGACCCGGTCTTATATTACTATTTTACTATAATATAAGACCAGGTGTTTGTAATATAATATAATGTAATATAATATAATAATATAATGTAATATAATATAAAATACCGGGTCTTATATTAATGTTTGCTCCAAAAGACATAGTAGAGCTGATTGTCTGGCCAGGTCTTATTTTGGAGGAAACACGGTAACTAAGATGATGCATGTAGGGTACCTGGCACAGAGTAAGAGCTAAGAAATCTAAACCGTCATTATAATTGTGTCGTTAGCATTACAATTATTCCAGGATCCTAGAGCACATACTGGGGATGCCAAAAAATATATGTACACATTTTAAGAGATGTTAACACTTTGGTCAAGCAGTTGATCACCGCAATCAGAAGTGTCTGGACACTGATGAGCACCTCTTGTAATTGCAGCGGTCAAACGTGATTTGTATTTATCTTTTATTATCGGTATATATTGAGTTATTACAAATTTAATACAGTTTTACCTTTCTTAAAATATGTATACTTTTTTTGGCACCCTCTATATATCAGAGAGTATTGTCAGTAGCAAAGGATTAAGGGCACAGTTGTGCGGCCAGACTGCCCGGATCACTGAAATGACCACACAATGTCTGGCCTTAGGTTGACAATTTCTATTACCTATTATTGTTCTCTCATCACTAAAAGTTCCATTGCCCTTGGGAGGGGTGATGTGGGGGTTTGCAGATTTTTATTTTCATCTTTATGCTTTTCTGTGTCTTCTAAAATTTCTACAACGAATAGAAATTACTTTTAAAACAGAAAAAAAAAATCATGTTCTTGGTTTGTGTTAAATACAGTATTGACTAGATCATGGACCAACCATTCATGAATGTATACACTGCTATCTGATAGAAAGGAATCATTTCTTTGTTCAGAGTAAAAGTTTGCCTGGTCCTTATTTGAGTTATTATAATCGAGAGCATATTTGTGTGAATCCGATTGGCCAGCATCACCCGTCTGGCGTTGGTGGAAATACTCTGAGGCCTCCAGGTTTCAAACTACGCTTTCTCCCATCAACCTGGAATTTCTCCCCAGAGTTTCATTGCTATGGGGAGACCTTACTACACATATGATGACAAATTTCTAGGGATGTCCAGTGGGGGAATCTTATAAATTGTGAGCCCAGCTAGTGACACAAACAAAGAGACACAGGGAATGGACACAGTGACCAGCAGAGATAGCAAGTGACCTGTGTCTTCCGCCTGAAGTGATCACCAGTTCTATTTGTTACAAGGAAAGCTTCTTCCTGCTAACAGGGAAGGTAAGAGGCCCCAAATAATGCCTTTCATCACTCCAAGTTATAAAATACAATGAAGGCTTTTTAAACAAGAAGGGGGGAAATCCTCGGTAAAAAGTTAAAACACATTTTTAAGGGGTTGAGTGCCCATTGGTAGAAGGTACAGAAAAGCATAAAGATGAAAAAACACAGCAACAAGAAAGAAAAGATGATTTCCTGTGATCAGTATAAATTTATATACACACGACTTGGGATTTTATCATTACTTTTACATATACCAATGCTTACCAATCTCCCACTAACATGTGGCCAGGACAAAGGAAAGTTAACACGTGAGCCCTGTGTGTGTTTGGGGGCACATGCAAAGAGGAACAGGGAAGGACACAGCCTATAGTAGACCCCAGAAAGCTTGCAATTTCTTCTAAGACTTGGGATTTTATCTTAAAATGATATCGATTTATTATTTCTCTGTAATGAAATAATGAACCGAACCCTTGTTTTCTGATTCTTTGCCCAACGGTCTTTCTAATTTATCACACTGCCTCTTTTATGGCTAACTGTGACACTGAAGAAATACCCATCTTTGTTCCTTTGACTGCTCAATTCTATCGGGGTTAGCAATTATAAAACAGGATGTTGGTATCCCAGAGAGAAAAAGCAACACCACGGGTGATAACACCCTACTGAGGGGGCTGGGGGATGAATACGTATAGTTCTGATGCAGCAAATAGGACGAACGCCATCTTCCCAAGCACATATGAAGCTATGATTGAAAACCTGCCAGGAATAATCAGGCAGTGATCACTGCCCACTTGTGCTGACTCATGTAGGAACAAATGATACAGTCATTAAAGCTCTACAGCACACCGCTGGAGACTTTGAAGTTCAGCTCAGGAAACAGAGACCTGAGGGCACAGGTAGTATCTTCATTTCTCTTTCAACATAGAGCCTGACTTCAGAAAAGATGGAGTTTTTGACAATTAGTTAAGTCAGTGGTAGAGTATAACTGACATTTTGTTTTCGAAAATTAAGCTCTTCTAACTGATCGTACTGAAAAAACTTCCAGTGTAGATAGTCAGAGGGTCCTTCCGCGTATTAAAGTTATGATTTAATGAGAGCATACTGACTGGCAGGAGTTTATTTTACAAAAGACAGGTGGGAAGTGCCTTGCCACAGACTCAGAGAAGCCATCCCAAAACAGACTTAAAGTACATTTGATGAGAGACAGTAAGAAACCCAGAAAAAAACAGCACTAAAAACAGATTTTATGGACAATATAATTAATTGTGGATAAAGAGAAACAAAGTGGAGAAGACAGTTTCTAAGGGTGGATGGTGATTATCATAGGAACTTTATCAGGAACAATATGAGGTCTGACAAATAAGTTGCGAACTCATCCTAGAAAAAGTGCTACATCCCTCATTGCTGAATATCACTACAGTCACCTTCGAAGTGCCCCCCTTGGGAAGCTATGCACCGACACCAGTGCCTAGTCCACCCTTCAAAGCAATTTTGGAACCCTGTTTCTGGAATGGCGATCAGAGCTGTCGTTGTATTGCCCTGGGTGTCCTGAATGTCATCAAAATGTCTTCCTTTCAATATTTCCTTTATCTTCAGGTAAAGAAAGAAGTCATTGGGGGCCAGGTCAGGTGAGTGGGGAGGGTGTTTCAATACAGTTATTTATTTACTGGCTAAAATCTCCCTCACAAACAGTGCCATATGAGCTGGTGTAGTGTCGTGATGCAAAAACCATGAATTGTTGGTGAAAAGTTCAGGTCATTTTCGTCTAACTTTTTCACGCAGCCTTTTCAGCACTTCCAAATAGTAAACTTGGTTAACTGTCTAGTTAGAACAAATTTATAATGAATAATCCCTCTGATATCAAATAAAGGTGAGCAACAGCATTGCAACAATTCACAAACTTAATTGTCAGACCTCATATATGAATATTACATGTAGAATCTGGGAAACAAAGCAAATATGGGCTTTATGTTTTTAAAATGGAAACTAAATGTTATCATTTGTTTAAAAGAAAACGCATCTACTAGAAACATCGCGAGTTTGTACATGATGAAGGTTGCATACTTGTGTGAAAATCCATGGTCTAGAAAGTGGATGCACAGTTGAGATTAGGATTAAAAATTATAGAAATACTATCATTATGGGAGAATTATATAGACAGGTTAGACAAATGAAGGCCATGCATCATGCTTTCTTAATTTAATTTTTTAATTATAGATACTTGAAATATATGTAAGTATGTAAAATAAACCCTTTTTGCCTATCACTCAAATGAAAACGATATTAAGTTTGCCTTTTCCTCTCCCTCCTACTTCTCCTCTTCTTCTTCTGGATAAAGAAATTGACAAACAATAGCAAAGCCCCACACCCACACCCCATCCATTCCTTCCTCTCTAGGTAGAGATAACCAGGACAGAGAGCTATCTGTTCCATTCGTTTTTATTTTTATCAAGGTATAAATTCACAAACAGCACACTAAATGGCTTTCTAGGTTAAAAAACATGAGAACATCATATCACACATATATAAAGTCACATATAATTGTTAAGACTTTATTTTTTTCCACTTGACATCATGTTTTTGACAATTACCACTATTAATTCATGTAAGACTAGAGTATTTATTTTAAACCTTGATAGTATTGCAAAACAAAGCTTCCAACATTGACGTACAATTAAGTCTTTCTTTTTTTTTTTCCTGCTATTGCTCATAATTCTGCGATGTAAAAGATTTTGCATATCTCCTCATATTTCCTCAAATTTTTCTTTGGGAGATAACTAGCAGTGGAATTTGAGGTAAAAAAAAAAATTTATGTACATCTTCCACTTAACAATATATTACAGAATTGATCTCCATGGCGGGTTTGTTCATGTACAGCCCTTTGAACATTAAATGAAAATCTCTTTTTACTGCATACTCAACAATACTTGGAGTTCTCAGGTTTCTACCGGGTTTTCAGTGTGGTGTGTATGAAAGAGCATGGTGTTTTAGTTTACATTTTCCTGGTTAATATAGAGATTGAGCATCACTGTGTATGTTTTCATTTTTCAATATATTTTATTTTTTAATTAAATTTATTGGGGTTACAATGGTTAATAAAATCACGTCGATTTCAGGTGTACAATTTATAAACATCATCTATGTATCACATTCTGTGCTCACCACCCAGAGTCAGTTCTCCTGGCCATTCAGCTGCCCTCTTCTTTAAAGTGTTGCTTATTTAAGTTTGTAGAATGTAGAATGGTTCAAACATTTCAATATTTTTTTAAATACGTTTTTTAGTTTTGGGTCTTACTTGAGAAATTTTTCCTTCACACAATATCATAAACATGTTCTTCCCTAAATTTTTTAAAAAGCTTTGTTTTTCATAGTTAAGCCTCTGTATACAAGGTAGAGATATTTCTCTATTTGGAGAGTTGATTATCCCAGAACCACTTATTAAATAGCCTATCCATTCTTCAATGATTTGTCGTGGCCTCTGGGTCATATACTAAACAATTATATAATTTATAGGTATACACACACACATAAATGCATATGTACTTATATGTTTATATATAAGTAGTAGTAGTACATATAATATGCAAATATTACATGTACATTTCTATGTAAGCAATATTATATATATATATATTTATATATACATATTGCTTCTAGTTTCTCTCTTCTTTTTACATTGGTCTATTTGGCTTGTTCTTATTTTTAACCCTCTGAAATCAGCCATGATTATTGTTATTGCTGCTGCTACTGTTGTTGTTATCTTATGGTATTGTTATTATCAGTATTGGTTTTATAGTGAATGCTTATTTAAATTTACCCATATGACCACCAGTTTCTTTGATCAAAATTACTTATTGTGTGCCAACTGACAACTATTTTCTCAGGTAAATTTCTTCCCCAAATCATTCTTAATAGGTCTTTCAGGTGGGGCCTGCGAGTTGTCTCTCAGTCTGAGAAAGTCTTTCTTTCTCCTTACTCCTGAATAACAGAACAACTGGATATAGAATTTTCAACTAACAGTAATGTTCCCTGAACTCAAAGAAGAGGTCACTCTGCTGTTTTCTGGATTGTTCCTTTTGAGATGTCTGCCGTCGGTATGATTGTTCCGTTTTTAGATAAGTCTTTTCCTTCAAATTGCTTTTAAGATTTATTTTTTGGTGTTCTGCAGCTTAACCATTATGTGGCTACGGGCATTTTATGTATCATTCTGGGACTTGATGTGTGTCTTCATTCTAAAGATTTGTACCTCTCATCACCTTTGAAAAATTATCAGCCGTTACCTTTTTTAACATATCTTTTTTGCATTCTCCATTCTTTCCTTTTAAACTCCTTTTCCTATGGATATATGTCAGAGTTTTTTTTTACTCTCATGTCTCTTGACGTCTTAAGATTTTATAACTCTCTGTGTTACATTCTGGGTAATTTATTTATAATTTATTCTATTCCAGTTAATTTATTTCTTCAGCTGCATATAAGCCACTATTTATTTTGCCCATTAGGTATTATTTTCCCTAAATATATATATATATATATATATATATATATATATATATATATATATATATATATATTTAAATATATATATATTTCCCTAAATATATATATTTTCCATATATATATATATATATATATTTCTCATTGCAAAAATTCTATTTAGTTCTTTTTCAAATCTGCTTCTTTTCTTAGTGACTTGTTCTTTCCTTGTGCTTTGTCTTCTTTTTTCTCTCCTCCTTCACTTTATGTATTGTGTTTTAATTTGGACTCAGGTTAAGAGAATGGAATTAACCGTGTGTCTCAGACATTAATAATGACAGCTGCCACATGTTGGGCTCCCTAGAAAGCAAACCTGAGGCAGAGATTAGACTGTAGGGACTTTATTAGGGATGGTTCTTGGGTTCCACATGTGTGGAAGGGAAGAGGAGGAAGCAGGATGGGGCAGGGAGAGAAGCTGAGCCGTGGTGCCTCCCTGTGGAAAGCAGAGTGAAGCTGCTGCCCCTTCACAGGTGACTCCAGTGGGACAGACATCAGCCTTTTGCAATCTCATAAATTGGGTGCAGGCCACCCCAGAAAGAGGGTGGTAACTTTGGATGAGGCCGTTTCCTAAAGGAGCTGCCCGCTGAGGTCTTCTCGTTGTCTGCCATGTTCCTGGCAGCTAGAGGGTTAAATCCTTCAATCCTGAAGAGAGTCTGGGCAGCACCTTAAGGCAGCCCCTGCAACAACTGAAGGCATGTGGCAGCATTATGTACTTTCTCCACATTCCTGTGAAGCAGGTACTGTGGTAAGCTGTCAGAAATGAGGAAACTGAGGCACAGAGTGATTAAGTACCTTACCTAATCAACTAGACCCAGTCAATTAGGTGGCAGCATTGAAATCTAAATGGAGGTCATCTGGCTTTACCACCTGTGTACTTCCTATTATGCTATGGGTGCCTCAGGTCATGGCCTGCCAGCATCTTCAGTCCATACAAGAGCCTGTTACTACTTTATTTCATTATTTTTCTACCCTAATCCCCACTCCTATTCTTCTCTTGTGTACATAGATTGTATTGTTCTAGAGAAGACACATTCTTACAATTTTCTCAAATTCAACACTTTTTAAGACCTATCCATGTTAATATACCTGCCTCTACTTTAGTCTTTAATCTGCCTAATAATTCATCTCTTTAAAAATGTGTATGTTATAGTCTCTTTCAGATTTGGTTTTACTATGTCCACATCTGGGGTAAAAGAGTAATATCCTTGTTTGTTGAATGTATAGACTCTTAATTGTCAGGGATTTGTTCTTGGTGTGTGTTTCAGTGTTTGTTTGCTAGCTCATCTTCAGTAGGATTTTGTTCTGTGGTAAGTCCCAACTGCCTGGATTGGGGAGGTTCCCTCGAGAGCTATTTTGGGTTGGATTCTTCCAGATGTCCCAGGAACAGCACTGACGTTGGACCACTTTTGTGTTAATTTCTCAGTGAGAAATTTAAACTCCGATCCTACTTTATGGAACAAAACCAGCCTTCCGCTTTCATACCCTGTTTCCCCGAAAATAAGACCTAGCCAGACAATCAGCTCTAATGCGTCTTTTGGAGCAAAAATTAATATAAGATCCGGTATTATATTATATTATATTATATTACTATATTATATTATATTATAAAGACCCATTCTTATATTATAGTAAAATAACACCGGGTCTTATGTTAATTTTTGTTCCAAAAGATGCATTAGAGCTGATGGTCCAGCTAGGTCTTATTTTTGAGGAGACATTGTATGAGAGAACTTTGCTCTGCTTAGAACGCAACAAGGCCTAAATTTATCTCTGGTCTCCTTATGTGGGTGAGCAGATTTTTTTCTAGTCCCCTTTTGCTCTGTGTGTAGTCCTTCAGAAATCTGGCTCTGGGCTGGGGGTCTGATATAGCTCCCTCCTCACTAGGCCTTACCTGCCACTTCTGCAAGGGCAGTAAGACCCATCCCTGTGCTATTATCCGAACCAGCCTCCTCCCTTCCCAGGGTGATCACGTGTTTAAGGAACACTTGTAATTCTACCATCTGGCCCCTAAAGAACCCCTGCCTTTCCTGCAAGCTCATGGACATCTTACAAATGGTTTGTTATATTTTATTCAGCACTTCTTGATATCGTAGCTGGAATGGTTGTGTATTAGCTTAGAGCATTGTGGTGCCAAAAGCTAAAGTCCTCTCACCTGAATCATGTGTTCTTAGCGCCTGAGTTAATCGGGTGGAAAAGGAATCATTCACCTACCTGCTTAGCAGCAGCCTTTTGTTTTTAACAACTCTATTGTGATATAGTTCATACTCTAAACCTTGCACTTTAAAGTATACAATTTAGTGAGTTTTAGTATATTCACAGTGTAGTGCAACCATTACCATGGTCAATTTTAGAGTGTTTTCATCATCGCAAAAACACTCACCCCCATTACCAGTCCCTCCTCATTTTCTCCAGCCTCTCAGCCCCTGGCAACCAGGAATCTACTTTCTGTCTCTATGGATTTGCCTGTTCTGGACATTTCCTATAAATGGAATCATATGATATGTGGTCTCGTATGACTGGTTTCTTTCACTTGACATAATGTTTCCAGGGTCCATCCATATAGTAAGTAGCATGTGTGAGTACTTCATTGTTTTTTATTGCTGAGTAATATCCCATTGGACATATATACCACATTTTGCTTATCCAAGTTGACGGACATTTGGATTGTTTTCATTATTTAACTATAGTTAACAATGCTGCTATAAGCATTTGTGTATAAGGTTTTCTGTGGGTATATGTTTTCATTTCTCTTGGGGATACACATAGGAGTGGAATTTCTGGGTCAACTCTATGTTTAACGGTTTCAGGAACCGACAAACTTTTTCAAACTGGTTGCACCCTGTTACATTCCCACCAGCAGTTTGCGAAGGTTCCAGGCTGTTCTGCACATGCTGAAATGCAATGCATTCTAGAGTCTTGAGGTGCAGGGCACTGAGCTTTCTGACACCTCCGTCCACTCTTGTAGCAGAGCATTCTCTTTGTTTGACAGACACCTCAAACCCAGTAAGTCCCAAATAGGAATCGTTATCTCTCCCTTCCTATAAATGTGCTTCTCTTGTATTCCCCACCTTGCCCATACAGAAACCACAGAAATCTCGGAGTCATCCTAGGTGCCCCAGTCTCACTCATGCCCCCAGTTTTAACCTTCACTTCCCTGTGAAGAGCTCACAATTTACATCTTCCTCTGTGTGTCACAAACGTGACTGCCTCAATTTACATTCTCACATAAATCATTGAAATGGCCAGTTTACTGATTGCCCTTCCTTTGTTCTCACGTGTCTGCCAACTACGAGCCAACTCACTGGGCATGTGGTCATCACAAATGGCAAAATGCAAATCCAATTATATGCTCCCCCAGCTTCTTCTTTTTTTTTTAATGTGTCCCATAACTGACAGGAAACTATCTAAATTCTATAGTAGAGCATCCAGAGCCCTTCAAGATCTGGCCACACCCAGCTCCCCAACGTCTGTCTTTCCTTTTACAACCTCTGCTCCTACAATACTGAGCTCCTTTCCAGCCCCCTAACTAGCTCTGCTACCTCAAACCACAGGCTTCAGTACATATTTACTTATCACCGAATTTGATCACAGCACTTGAAATGGGCAGGGCAGACTCTATTGATGGCACTCACGCTTGGTGGAAAGAGCTGCCCAAAGTCCTACAAAATCTAAGGCAAGAAGCCGGAGCTCATATCCAGGTAGTCTTATTCTAAGCCACTTCGTTCTGCCCCAGACCCCTCCCCATGCTAAGCACAGAGCCAAGACTGAGCTTCCTCTTCACTTCCTGAATCTCATCGCATTCCCTCTTAGTTACCTCGGATATTTTAACTGCTATTCTCATTCCATCCGCCATTACACTCTCTCCATTTTCTTCATTACTGTATCATTTGACTTTAGCACACACATTTATGTTTCATCATACAGTATCTTGCACTTTTAAATGGTCTTATGTGGTGACTTCTCATCTAGATGAGGACTGCCCACAATTTTCACACAATGCCAGGCGGTGGTAGGAATTCAATCATTATTGCTTGGTTGGTGGCTGGATTCTTCCCATAGCCATCTTTTAGCCTTTATCCAGAAGAATTCCCTATAAAGCACAAATACTATATAGCATCTTATGTCAGAGCATTTTTACAGTTTCTATTCTTGTCATATTACAATATACTAGTTTCTTGTATTACTATATATATATTGGGATCTGGGGCCTTGAAACATACAACTACTTATTATTATTTATATATTTACATTTGAAAATTAAGAACTATATCTTGGTCCTTATTGTATATAATTTAGGGGGGGAATAATGGTTTTCTGTCAATTAATTATAGTGACAATTAAAATAGACATATCTATTCTGAGTTCACCCACAATCTTACCAATTCCAGAAGCAGATGGTTCTTGACTTTCTTTAATAAACTCCTCTGCCTGGCATCTTCTGACAATATCTTACATCTCACTGGAGCATAAGTCAGAAGTGAAAACCTCTCATTTCATCAGTCACTGATTCTCTGTTGGTTTATATAGAACTTTCATTTGTGCCAAATGTTTTAATGCTTTTGGGCTTTACTACTTCTCTTTCACAAAAGTCCCATGAACTAGATAACAAACTTTATCAATCTTTTATGGATAAGAAAAATAATAAATTATTCTTCTACCATCAAACTACAATTAGAACTCACGCTCCCAAAGCCTTCTCCATTGCTCAGTTTTTTTATGCTTTTGTGCTCTATATGTTTTTTATTGTTTTTTTATTATTATTATCAATGTGTTATGTTAAGATTATAATCTCCTCCCAAACAGTGATTAAAACTTGCATTGAAGAAATGCAAGGGAGTTTATAAAAAAGGTTACTATTAAATCTCTAAAACAGGTACAAGTTAAAAGTCACATTGGAATGTTGCTTATTAAACTTTCTGAAATTCTATGGAATAGAATTGAGCTGCATCAGAATTTACTCAGGGACATTTCAAGTGATGCAGAACATGAGGTCTTGACTAGTTTATTTTCTGCTTTGGAACATGCAAAGGACCTTGAACAGTGAAGTCTGTAATAGACTGAAATTGTCATCATATCTGACACATTCTTGCCCATAGTATTAGTCAAACACTATTTGATTGGCATACCAAATCTAGGTAACATGTAATAATTGCATCAATGTTAAATGGATGGTTCCATTTAGTTTTCAGCTTCAGATGAACATTGACAATTAAACATTAATTTAAAAATTATTTTAAAATAATGCAGCCTACACAGCTGATTAATTTACGTTACCTGATCATTGAATCTTAGCTTTCATATGGATCCTTAGTTATCCCATTTTGTGTTACTGTTAAAAATTCTTTTCAGCATCAAGACTTAATGGAGAAATCCCGATTTTTTGATCTGTGGAAGATGTACAAGAAATGTAAGACACCTGTGTACACACACACACACACACACACACACACACACACACACACCTCAATTCATCCTTTTCTAATGATTGCCTCCAACCAGTTCTTTCCAGGAGCTGATGGCATTGTGTGTCAGGTAGAGCTGACGTCTTCACAAAACAGAGCTATTTTGCCTCCAGAATTTTAATTTCAAAAAGTAGCCTTTTCTGATTCTGTGCATATTCAACAGGTGACATTTGGAAAATGTGAGGCCCTTTCACCAAGGAAGTCTTTGAGAGTGAGTCATTGCATTCCTTTCCAACTCCAAAAACACAGATAATGTTCTGACTTATACTTACGTTGACAGTGTTCTTTGGTACTTGTTCCAGCTAAGATGGTTAACTTGGAACTTGGAGCTGCTCAATTAGATGATTTGGTCTACAGCAGTACTGTCCAGTAGAAGTATAATGCAAGTTACAAATGTGAGCCACACGGGTAAGTTTCAATTTTCTAGGTAGTCACGTTTAAAACGTAAAAAGGAAATATGACATTAGTTTTAACAATACATTTTATTTCACACAATATGTAATCATTTCAACATGTTATATATATAAAATTGAGATATCTTTCATACTAAGTCTATGAAATCGTGTATGTGGTATATATACTTACAACACATGTTAATTTTAACTAGCCACATTTCAAGCTGCCTCCACTGTATTAGATAGCTCAGATCTAGAGCTTCTCTATACAGCAGCCACCAAAAGCATTCTCATATCAGGATTCTTTTTGTATCTAATGTACCAACATTCTTCTTCTCAAAAACATGCCCAGCTATAAGTCAAGCAGTCAACAATTTCAATAACAAACCAAAAAAAAAAAAAAAAACAAACCTAGTCTCTCAGTTTGGTTCCAGTCATAAGATTTAATCTTCTATGCTAGCAAAAATACTTGGCTAAAAGGATAACCATCAAATCACTAATTTCATCCTTTACTTCTCTCTCAAGTAGGCAAACAGTAGCAACAGCAGGAAAAAAAAAAAAGAAAGAAAGAAAAAAAAAGGCTGCCTGAGTTATATTGTAACCAGAGCCTGGGTATTTCCATATTGATATATTGTCGTGAAGATACATGTCAGCAGCTTAAGTGATAGCCACATAGGAAAAATGGAAAAGTGTTGGGCGTGATTCATCAGTCTCAGTGCCCAAGGGCAGAGATTGAAAACCCATGATATGCGCTAACACAGAAATCATAATTGGAAGGTTGACTGAATTCATTATAGTTTGTGTCTTCCACTTTCCATCCTTTCCTCCTATGCAGAAGCATTGCTCCCGAAATACACCTAATGGTACAGTGCAGTATTCTTGGCAGGGGAAAAAAGACTTCCTGATCTCCTGCTCTGCAGCATCAAGACTGATAGGCCTGTCATCCTTCAGAATGATAGTTGGTTTTTGAGGGTAGTGCATTTGTTTTGAAATGGATCTTCTTATGGTCACTTAGAACCTCTAGTCGAGGAAAGGTTAGGCTTCACTTGTACGTGCCGTGTCCTAGGCGCATTGAGCGACCCTAACAGTGTATTCTGATGGACATGTGCTTTCATAAAACTTGGAAAATAAGGAGATTTTAACAGAAAAAGAAAAAAGACTGATAGGCCTGTAATTTTACCACAGTGTAGCAACCACAAATGTTCTTCTTTTTCACATGTGACTATGTATTTAATCCCTGTTAGAAACATGCTATGCTACATGCATGAGTAATGTTTTAACACTGTGGGTTTCACAGGTTAATTACAAATTGCTAAAAAGAAGGGACCACAGTCACCCAGTTTGTTAGGTCATGGATATAAGACACTATCAAGAAAACCTGTTTCCCGCACTCCTGAGTAAGGAGAAAATGGAAAACTTAGGAATAGAAGTATCTGAGCGGTTGTAACTAGACATAAATTTGGGGTGTGGTACAGTTTTAATATAAGTGGTAGTTTTATCTGATGCGAGTTAAAGTATCAGGCAAGTGATTTATCTTCACTCGTCTCATCTCACGAAACATCTAAGAAAGACAAGGGAAAGAGGCATAGGAGAAATAAACTGGAAGAGAAACTTGTGAGTTAATTGGTTGAACTCATGTTGAGATCTAATAGAATGACACAGCAGAATCTGGTTTGTTCCTGTTTCTTTTTGTACTTGTACTGCTTTAGAAAAAGGCCTAAGAGCTACTCACTCAGCTCATGTCTGTTTCCGTAAATGGCAATACAGCTGTCTACTGCCCAATCTGATGAAATGGAGAAGCAGGGTGTCAGCATTTTGTTACATTCAAAAACGATCACAATGTGTCTATACTTCCTTGAGTAATAAGTGCAGTGCCTAATGCAGGGGTAAAACTTTAGGTGATTTTAATTATATCTAAGGCTTTCCTCCTTTTCATCTTAGTACGAGGGATGAAGAGAAAACAAAAACTAACTTTCATGTCGAAAAATGTCCTGATAAATCTGAACTCAGAGTCAAGATACTTGGTTTGACAAAGGACTGGTTTCTGAATAGAAATGTATTTTGTGAAAACAGAACTGAAAATAAGATTGTTCTAGAAATAAAAAGAGCAAACACTTACATAAAAGCACATGCATCAGGTACCTTTTATTATTCTAAGCGCTTTGCATTATATTAGCTTTAATTCTTACAACAACCCTTTGATGTAGGTATTCTCTTTTTCCCTTCTTCTTTTAGAGATGAGTGTGCAGGCACAGAGAAGTTAAATAAGTTGTTCTAGGTCACTCAGCTTGTACATTGGTGCTGGGATACAAAATCAAGGCAAACTGGAACGAAACGGGGACCCTCAGCTATCTATCATGTGTGGCCATTATGCCGGTAGGTAGTCAGCATAGAGTGTCTACAAAGTCCTAGGCTAAAAGTACTATTGGTCTTTAAAATAACTTCCTCAAAGTGTCCCAAATTTCTATTAGTCGTGTCTCTCCTTCCAAGAAACATCATTTCCAAGAAGCCCAAATTAAGTGCAAATATTATCAGAAAGGCATCACACCTATCACAGCTTCTGTAGTAGCACAAAATGTATAGCAGCGTTGATGGAAAACAATTTTTAAAAACTGCTGAGCTATGAGGAATTGAATCCTGAGGAAACTGAGTTCAGGACAGATTCACTTTCTCATGTCAGGAGAAGGGATCCAGAAAAACATGAAATCGACATCTCAGGGATGAAAAAACATAAGGAAAAAAAGCAAAGCAAAGACTAAGATATGACCCTATATATTTAGCCAAAAGTTTATTCTGTTCCAAATCCAGCAAAGCCATAAAAACTCAAACCCAGTGAAGATTAAACAAAAAGTGAAAAATAACTTTTCATTCAAGTATCCGATTATTGTATTTCTCTTTTTTTGTTTGTTTTGTTTTGTTCAGAGGATATTGTAATATAATCAGAGCAAATATATTTTGAACATATGTGGACCAGGCTCATTTCTAGACATTGTGGTTGGATTAGTTTATTGCATCTTCACGTAAATCCCGTGCAGAAGATAGTATTATCAGTCCCATTTTATCAATGAGAAAAACCGAAGGACTTGGTTTTATCATGATCTAAATCCTATAAGGTATGCAAAATGACTTTCTTAAGGTTGAACGTAGTAGACTCAACTAGTAAATGATAATTAAAAAAAAACTTAAGGGACCATTAAAATCCTCCATTTCTCATTGACATCCATCTGAAATTTGATGCCTGCACACAAGAGCCAATAACCTGCCCATTTGTCTATATAATATGATTTTTGAAAATAAAGAATCGTTATATCAGAAAGCTTGATAGTATAGGAAAGGGGCACAGGGGAAATTTTTATGTGTTTTTACCTTTCTACTATTCATTTTTCTCTTTCCCCATCCTTAAAAATTGATCAATAGTCAGAATGCACTTAAAAAGTCCGACTTTAAAATTGAGTGTGAGAGTTAATTACAATTAAAGTCCCCGCAATTGGTCCGTGTGTTTGATCACAGACCACTTCACAGAATCTAATTCAGAGATAGATGGCCCCTTAGGCTGGAGGGCCAGGGAACATCTTGCAATTCCTTCTACAATAAGAGGTCTGAGGCAGAAGAACCTTCCCTTTTAAGTTTAGCTTCCTATGGAAATTAACTCTGAGTCCCCCTGAAAAATATTACGATGCAAACATGGGATTGATTTTTTAATTTCTTAGAAGCCTACGTGTCGGGCCATTATGTCGATGGTTCGTAATCTTTTTATCATATATTTCACAGAGAAACCTTATGCAATTTAAGAAACCTCCTCACACAAAGACATATATATATATAGATAGATAGATAGATAGATAGATAGATAGATAGATAGATAGATAGATAGATATAGATAGATATATATAGATACACACATTTCAGGAATTTTATGAACCCAGCGAAGCCTATATATGTGCTCTATTCTCTGTCAGATATCAGATACACAAATGAAGACCAACTGAGTTAAAGCAAAGGCTAGGCCAGGAGACACTCAATTCGTGGAACAAAAGCATTCCTCAGTCCTAGTGGGCGTTGGATTATATCATTTATTTTAAAAACCTCCGAAAACAATGGCAAGGGATTATCTTTCAAGCACCTCACTGCTGGCCTCCTCTTCATTTTGCAATGATGTGTCTTTTTTCTTCAGTGAGTCTCTCTCAGGAATATATACAAGAGAATGAATCATGTTCACCTGCAATATAAGGAGAAAGGATGTTGCTAATTAAGAGCAGGGCAAGTCAAACTTCTTCTTAGCCCTGGGGAGGAATACCCAGGTGTGCTGAGCCAGATAGGCTCGGAGAAAGAAAAGGAGATGCTCTCTAGTCAAACACACAGCTCTCGCCCTTCTCTCGTGAATTGATTTTCCCACTGGGTGACATCCTGGCAATTTCTGCTACCCAACCGATGATATAACTAAGTAGATGAAGCTGAAAGCCGGGTCAGATAGAAAAAGAATGTTTAATCTAACAAGAGCAGCCTGAGTCTTGGCCATGAAGGGAGGCTGATTTAACAGGCAGTTGCAGATTAAATAGGAAGCTGAAACAGGAAGAAAAATCATATTAAACCATTGAAGAATGAAGATAGAAGAATGTCACAATGACAATTATTTGGACAAAAAGCACAACATTTCCATAAAACTTTCAACAATAAGATAAATGATATCTGCCTTAGATGTGCAAAAATAGGCCTTTGTTCTCAGTACGTAGTTTAAATGAAATGCTATTGTGTAATTAATAGACTGTAACTTCATGCATTAAAGAAAAGCCTAGGTCATTGGACTATTTTAGGCCACAAAATTACTTCTGAATCTCAAAAACAGGGACAGCCAATGTGTTTCGAAGTTTGTAACATAAACCACCTATGTTTGAACTACCTGGAATATTTTTAACAATTCAGATTCTGAAGCCCCATGGACCTGTTGAATCAAAAACATAAGGGTAAAGTCTGGCAATCTGCATTTAAACAACCTCCTGGGTCATGACCGTACCAAAACATGAGAACTACTCATTCATACCCTTCCTTCTTCCTTCTCTTTCCTTCTCAACAGTAAAAACCCCTTTACTATTAGGGAGCTCCCAGTCACCCCATTCCTGATCCTCCTCAGCGCCCAGAATGGTTTCTGTGGGGGAAGAGTACAGCTGAGGGGGCCAGTGAAAGGCAAGGGGGGGAGAGCTCTTTATTCCCTAATTTCGCTGTTGCTACTTCCAGTCAATGACACTTCCTGTCCCATCACCCCCTGGCTCCCTCTCGCACGCTCGCTTCTTCCCATCCCCAGTGTTGAAACACCCGGCTGAAAGACACTGAAACAAAAGGAGCTTTTTATGTCCAAAGACCCACTCATCTGTCTTCCATATACCTTTTGCCTACAAAATCTAAGTGGGAAAAGAAAAATTGAAGAGGCAGGCTTCGTGAATGAATCTGTTTAAAATCCCTTCCGGTTTCCCCAGGCAGGTGATAGTCAAGTTCCCAAGGGCAGGAACAAGACAGTTTGGAAGCAACAGGACATAAAATAGAGGACAAACAAGAAAAAAATCCAATTCTTGTGCCACTCAGAATAAAGCGGTGGCCGGAGAATCCAAGACAGACCAACACTGCCATCAGGGCTTCTGTGGGGAAGAGGCTCCTTGCCTCCACCCCACCCCCAATGCTTGCATCATAATCCCGGTCCTCAGTTCCTTGCTTGTCATGTCACACCATCACCACACAACAAGCTTCAGCTGGCAAGATGACTTGGAAGAATTTGGAGATCTTCCAACTCAATGCTCTGTGGAGAATGGCACCGGAGGAGAGGACAGAGAGCCTTCTACCAGGTGGAAGTGGCCTGCTGTCGCAAGAGGTTCTCTGAGCCTTTTCCAACGGTACCACTCGGCAAGATTCTAGAATTCCATTAGTAGAGTGTCACTGATAGGATACTACACAGCTTTTAAATTCTTTTGTTAGCCTGAACTAGAGCCACCATTTACTCAATCCCTCATTTAGATTACATTTGTGAAATTAATATCAATTTTCTGAATAATCCAACTGTCTTATCATGACCGATGTTTATGTGTTCCACTGTCTGTAATTGTAGAAGTCAGTGGGTGTTGGAGGCAAAGAAACCTTCATTTAAATAAAGGTCCGTCACACACTAACCGTATGATTTGGGACAAGTTATGTAGACTCACCAAACTTAAGAGTCTGCATCTATAAAATGAGGATGATAGTATATATCTGGAATGGATTCTTGTGAGGATTTAAGTAACAAGTATTTATTGAACTCTTCTGCGTAGGCCATGCATGTTGGGGAAGACCCACCGGCAAACAAGCAGTGTCATTACCACGTGCCAAGAGCTCTGATGGGTGCTGGGGTGGGAATAAGAAGCTACAGGAGATGATGAGGGGGATGAGGGATGGGTGAAGGTGACCAAAAGGTACAAACTTGCAGTTATAAGATACAGAAAAGTCCTGGGGATGTAATGCACAGCATGATGAATATAGTTCATAATACTGTATTGTATGTTTCAAAGTTTCTGAGAGACTTTCTTCTCATCACAAGAAAAAAAATGGAATTGTGTGTGACGATGGATGGATGTTAATTAAACTTACTCTGATAATCATTTCATGATATATACAAATATCAAATCTTATATTGAAAACCTAAAGTGAGTACAATGTCCGATGTCAATTATATCTCAATTAAAAAAAAATGAGAACTACAGGAACATCCGGGAGAAAAATCTAAACTATTCTTGGGAGGCAGGGATGCTCACGGAAGGCTTTGCAGAAGTGATGGCATCCACGAGGATACCTCAAGGAGAAGTCAGTGTTAGGAAAGACGGATGGGCGGGAGGAAGAGCTTGCCTACGCACAGAGGATACCCAGAGTGAGGCCTGAGGAGCAAGTGGGTGGGAAGAGATTAAAGTCCAGATGGTGGACAGGTAAGAAGCAGTTAGACCCAGGAGGGCACTTCCTGTGCCAGGCTCTTGAGTGTGTGTCCTGAGACAATGAGAAGCCACGGGACGGTGTCATGGCATCAGTCTAGGAAGATCACTGTAGCTAACGGGAGGATAAGATGAATTGTCCTGTAAAGTATCTGGCACTTAGCAGGTTCCAATAAGTGATATCTGCTATTATTTATTAAATCATGTGCATCTTTTTTTTAGCTTTTTATACTCTTTATTTTTTAACATTTGTTATTTTTCAATTGCAATTGACATATAGTATTATATTAGTTTCAGGTGTACAACATAGTGATTAGACATTTATATAACTTATGAAGTGGTACCCTTGGTAAGTCTAGTACCCATCTGACACCACACATAATTATTATAATATTACTGACTATATTCCCTATGCTGTACTTTACATACCCGTGACTGTTTTTATTACTGCCAATTTGTACTTCTTCATTCCTTCCCTTTTTTCATCCATGCCCCCAAGTCCCCTCTCATTTGTCAACCATTAAAATGTTCTCTGAATCTTTGAGTTTGTCTGTTTTTCTTGTTCTTTTACTTTGTTTTTTAGATTCCACATGTAAGTGAAATTATGAGGTATTTGTCTTTCTCTATATGACTATTTCACTTAGCATATTATAATACTCTCTAGGTCCATCCTTGTTGTTGCAAATGGCAAGAATTTATTATTTTTTATGGCCGAGTAATATTCCATTGTATATATGTACCACCTCTCCTTTATCCAGTTGTCTACTGTCCATGGGCACTTAGGTTTCTTCCATATCTTGGCTATCATAAATAATTCTGCAATGAACATAGGGGTGCAATGAACATATATCTTTTTGATTTAGTATTTTGAGTTCCTTCAGATAAATACCCAGAAGTGGGATTACTGGATCCTTCTTTGTCTCTTGTTATAGCCTTTGTTTTCAAGTCTATTTTGTCTGATATAAGTACTGCTACCCCCAGCGTTTTGTTGTTGCTGTTGTTTCCATTTGCATGCAATAACTTTTTCATCCCTTTATTTTCAGTCTGTGTGTGTCTTTCAATCTGAAGTGGGTCTCTTCTAGGCAGCATATGTATGCAAGTGTATCTTATTAATCGGAATAACCTATGTGTTCTGCTTAGGGGTTATTTTTCATGTGAGTTTTTCTGTACCGAGGCACTGTGTATGTTTCTTATATCATAAATTATATTATTGGCATTTGACTCATCACCAGGAATAGTGGCAGCAATTCAACACATGACAACAATTCACACATGAAAGACAGCTCCACGACTATTGATGTTCAAAACACACCCAGTATGGAATGCACAGTGGCTTCTTCTTCCTTGGGAGTCTATCATTGTAAGACCCCCTGCAACTCAGATTGGTATTTTAAATACTTGACTGTTTTTAGTAACAGCCAGAGCAGTTGATTGATCACCCTCATTACTCATGATTGTAACGTAAAGTTGTCACCTGCCTTCAGCCATTCTTCGACAGAATCAAACCTCAGGCACAAGCCTCAAGTAGAACAAACCCACACAGACCCAACTGCAGGTGGATGATGAGAGCCCAGAAATTCCAGAGCTATTTTCTTGTCTTCTTGGGGTGCTTTGCCTTAGTGCTAGTAAAACTGAATCGCTTTTGCCTGTAACTTTTTAAAATTTTGAGGTTGAAATTGAATTCCATCTACTAGGGCACCGTTTAGAGTAGACACAGGGGAGAAGTTTGGTAAGATCACTCATTTTCTCCACTAACGTTTATAAGACATGGATGTGCCTCACTGAGCATCTTGACTCTTTGGGAACTATTTTAGGATCACTTATTAGCTTGGAAGCATCACTCACAAATAATAATCACCACAAGGGATAGCTAGCTATATGTGGGTTACTGACCAACAGAGAAGTAAGAAAGTCAACTGAATCCCACCTGTTTCCTTGAGTCAAACCACAGTGAAGAAACTGCTTGGTTTGAAAAGACCACAGCCCTCAAGGGAAAAAAAAAAAAAAAAAAAAAAAACCTCACTTATTATCATTAAGATTATTTGCACAGGTCAGCTTCAATTTTTAAATTCATCATTGCTCCTATACCAACCATAATGTTATTTTGAAAGATCTCATTTTCTGGGTTGTTTGTTATTCTCTGTTCTTCTTTTCTTCTTCCTTTGGTTACTATGTGAAAGTGATCACATTTATTTATATGCATTTTGCAAATATGTGCCAAGGGCTTTTTACACATTTAACACTCTGTTAAGTAATATGGATGTAGCAAGTATAAATTATATTTTGAATAAAACAAAGACACATATGGACATTGAAAAGATCTAAAGAGATATGAAAATATATGGTTTTTTTGGTTTCTTAAGTTTAGTTACTCTCTTGTTATTATATAGTTTCTTTTTTTAATAAGGGTACTACTACTGATGATAATAATAATAGCAGTAATAATAATATTTATCGGGTGTTTTCAATGTCTCAGGAATGTATCACTGCTTGCTTTACATTTATTATATTATTTAATTATCCCAAGAAATCTATGAAGATGTTCATATTATTAGCCACAGTTTACAGATGTGAAAACTATGATGTTGAGAAATTAAATAACTTGTTCAAGGCCACATAGTCCAAAAGTGGTGGAGCCACTGACTTCCTGACTCCAGGTTCTGTTCTCTTAACCATGATGTTATGCCACAATAAATACACAAATAAATAAAATACACATGCCTGACCTCAAGAAGAGAAAATTCCAGCTGTGGAGAAAGCCATATATACATAAAATATTCAATCACGATATGAAAAAAATGGAAGAGCTGCCAAAAAGCAGATGCCCAATGAATAGTAGAGTCAGTAAAAATTCAAAGGTAGGCACGAATCCAGCAAACGGGAGAGACGCAGGAATTGTTATGGTTTTAGACATCTTGAATTGGCTATACAAGGATAGCGGAGCGTGGAGGACTGTGCAGGAAATGTGGGGAGAGGACTAAGTGTGGGAATGTACGTGGTGAGCCTGGGGACACACAGTCACGGTTTTACTGGAGAGGAAGAGGCATAAGGTAAGGCGGTTAGCTGGCATCAGGTGATAAAAGGCCTCTCATGTCAGGGCATTTGCCTTTGGCCAGTGGGAAGACTGATCAGACACAGGAAGAGACTCTCTGATGTCACTGAAAGACCACACAGGCTTCAGGGTCAAAGGGCCAAAATTCAACCCTATACAGCATGTATGACCTTGGGCAAGCCATTTCATCTTTCTACACTTCCGTTTCTGCAAAAGGGAAATTAAAATTAAAATGTTCACTTTGCAGGGTATTTTCTGGATGAGAGACCATTTGAATGCAGCATAGAACAAATGTGGTTGGCATACAGTAGCTTTTCAATAAACAGCAGCGATCTTATCTCTGTTTGAATGCATTTGTTGCAACGATGGTTCCATTGCTTAAAATAATTTTGATCTTCTTGCTTATCATTTCCCTCAACCAGAGGCTGTATCATTGCAAAAGAAAATCTGCTTCGTTATTTTTTCCAAACATGCATTGATTTTTTTTTCCTACTATAAATGTACAAAAAAATCTTCATAATTCAACTGCTCTAATGTTAACATTTTAATGTGTTGTCTTCCATCTGGTTTTCCCTGGGTGAGATATTCTTTTATTCACCATTGTCATAGTAGAGATGTATATATTTTGCCATTAATTATTATTTGTTGCTTTTGCTGAATAATGTTTTTGCAAAGATTGATAATGTACTTTACCAAATTCCATTTCAATTGGTTTTAGATGTTTCCAAAAGTAAAATTTCGCTCAAAAGTAGGAGACTTTCAAGATTAATGCAAAAAAAAAAAATTTTTTTTCAGATTCTAACAAAGTACAAGTCATTGTTCTATTCCTCAAAGGACTTTTTTAGGTAAATAAGATGCAATCCCTGTCCTCACACTCAAGCAGCTCCCTAGGGCAAATGAAACCGGGTCACACGTATAAAATGACGCATTGCCCCATGGGATCTGAGTGCCATTCCGGTGTGCTTCCAAAGGTGTTTTTGCACCCTGTTGCACATTGTCAAGTATCTTACAGATAGCACCCCCCAGGTTTTCCTAACTGAGGGGCTCATACTCAGTTGAATGTGTAAGCCCATGTGGATACATTAAAAACCTGTTACATTATTTTATGGTCTTTCTTCACTCATGCCTAGTGAGAAAATATGTGCGCTTTCCCACTCATCCACTTTGCCTGTCATTTCTGGCCACTCGGCGAATATTTTGTAACCTGTGAAAGAAAGCAAGGCTTTGAAAACAGAACCGACTTCTTTTTTTTAGTGATACACAACGTTGACAGAAATATACTCCAGAGGAATTTAGTGCAGCTTTTTTCGGGTTCCTGGCACAGCTTCTTTCGTGCATCAGTAAGTGAAAAATGAGCCCGGGACACTCCTGACAGTAGAACAGCAGCGAGGAGAGCCTTCCCCACAAAGCCACCGATTAGATTCTACTGTACAAACAGGGAAACGTCTCTGAACTCCTCACCTCTGAAAGGTAAACACTGAGAAGGAAATGCTCCTCCCACGTGCTTTGAAGCATTCACCTTGTAAAAGGAAAAAGGACTTCTTTAAAGAGTTCTTCATGCAGAGAGAAGAGGAAGTTCTTTGAAGTCCAGGATAATTTGGGGTCACCATGAAATCAACTATGCTTCTGTCTGACCTTTTGGACCAAAAACTATAAGCATCCAAAAGGCAGCTCTCTCAGCTCCCTCTCACTCTTTAGCTAAAAGGTAAACCATCCATTAATGGAGAGAGTAACAAATCTGTTGAGATTCTTCTCTCATATAAAGAATAGAATTGTGTGTTAGAAAATACATGCCTTTGTGAATTTAAAAGATCCAAATAATGTAATATGTCTTTGCTTTGTAGTGCTCAAAGCCAGCATCCAAGAGTTAAGTACCCCTCCGACTTAAATTTCAGTAGTAAATTAAATAGCTTATTGAAGGATCTCTAGGAAGAGCTCTACAAACACAGCTGGAAAATTCCCAGGAGGATGGGCAGGTCCTATTGATTCTTCCATTTGTCCACATGGTTCTCTGGACCAAAGCCCAAGAGACTGCGGAGCTACTTCAATCCCTGATATTATCTCTTCTTCAGAGATTCTGAGCCACAATTCGGTCACCAGTCTTTCTCGCAGTCACCGCAAGAAGAAGAGTGTTTTAAGCAATCTCAGAGACGTATGTATGGGTTCAAGATGATTTGCACCAGAAACTTTGAAACAAGTGTCAGAGGAAGGGAAAAAGCTCACTATTTTTACGTTGTTACACATAGTTCTACAGCTACCGCTCGTGCAGGAAAGGATAGGTTTTATTTCCATACCAGGTTCTAACTGTCGGTGGCATGGCCAGTTGGCTTGTTTGGCATGGCACTAACAAGGATGAGGTGGTGGAACTGTTTGCCCCATGGGCCAGACAGTGTTGACTGAGGTGAAACGACTGTCACCACACAAAGTACCCCCTCCTCATGGCGAGGCATTTCTCCGTGTCACAGGGATGTCAGTGAATATGGGCAAAGAGAATCCAAAATTGACATGATTTTGTGTCATGTCATAGAGGCTTAGGACTTTATAAAGCTTATGATACTTGTAGGTCAGTAGTATCATCTCTATTTTTAAAAATACCAAACACTATATGTAAATTATTCATTAGATGTATGTTGCCTCATGCTTAAGGATGTCAAAGAAAAACTACCCAAACCTTCCTCAGTGTCCACTATGGCTTCACATGATGTGGGTCACCTTTCTTGTTTCCTAAATTTAAGGAGAATATTCTAAATCCGTGTGATATCATAGACAATTTAGCCTAAAGTAGGGCATATACAGATCATTCTCTCTCAAGATGTGATTCAGGTTGTAGACATACAACCTGAAACCTAAACTCAAGAAGAGTTTTAGCACTATCTCTTCCTTTGTAGAAATTTCAGATTAGGAGTTGAGATGCAAATATGGATGATGGATTCACAAAGGTTTTCCAAAGTTAAATGAGCAGCATTCCACGGGTATTTTCTGAGCCTCTGAAAATGAGGAATTCAATTATGAGGCAGTTAGTTGCTCAAAATACTGACAGTATGAGGGATGGAATACCAGCTAAATGGAACAATGATTAAGTCCTACGTGACATTTTTATTAGTCTGTTTTATCTCTTACATCCAATTTTCTTCATAGTGTTGTGAATTTGAATCTTTAATTCTTAAATTTATATAGTGTTTTATCTCATTTGAGCCTCATAACATCATTTGGGGATAGGTGTTTTTTTTTTCACATTTTACAAACGAGTGAACTAAGTCTCATAAAGGCATAATAATTTTATCACAGTAAAGTAGCTAATAATTAGTAGAACCAAAACTTGAGCCCAGTTAACCCAAAACTAAATCCTATCAGTTCTCCCTTATGTCACGCTTGTCACTGTACAGGCATTCCCCAAATGACAAATAAATCATATTACAATACTTTGTTTTGGAATTTAAATCTGAATTTAATCTCTACAGAAACAATGTTGTAAATGGCAGTTAAGTTCCTTTCTGGTTCAGGAAAGACAATTTAACCTGTAAAATGAAATGAATCATTGTAGACTTGTTAGACAGAATTCTGGGACCTGGAAACAAGAAACTTGTGATGACAGCCCTTCAAACTACCAGAGGTATTTGCATTTTTACAAAAGGTACTTGGTATGCCAGAACAAAGCTATAATTGGAGAAAGTACATGTAATATTTCAGAAGGAAGTGGAAAGCAAACAGCCAGTGTGGGAAGAAGAGAGTTTAAGGCCTGCAGAGAAATCTACCACTGAGGTCACTTCTGCTTAATATACTCCTGATTTCCATACCTTTTTTTCTTCCTCTACAGTAAAAAAAAAAAAAAAAAAAAAATGCAGAAACATAACACACATAAAGAAAAGTGTACAATATAAATATGCCATTCAATAAATCATCATAAATTCAAGACCTATATAAACCCCTCAATGTTCAAGAAATAAGACATTGCTGGCCCTTTGGGAAGCTCCCTTCTACCTTCTCCTACTCAAAACTCTTGCTGGTCCTCCAAAGGAAACAATATTTTTATAACTACATATTTTTATAACTTGATCTTCTTTATAGTTTTATTACCTATGTGTACATTCCTAAATTCTTTATTAATGCTTTGCCTATTTGTTAAATTTTATATAAATATGATCATCTATAAGCATTTTTTAGAGTTTACTTTTTTTTGCTTAACATTATGTTTGTGACCGTCAACTATGTTTTTGAGCAGAGTTTCAATTCTCTTCATTGCTATATAAATTCCACCGTACATATTTATCTATGATAGTATCGATGGTTCCGAAGTTGTTTTCAGTGTTTAACAAGCAAAAATAATCCTGAAATTCTTGTTTATAATATTCACACTTTTCATTGAGTATATACCAAGAAGTAGACTGGCAGGTCATAATAAATGTAAATGCTTAATCATAATCGATAATGCCAAAATAGTTTCCAATGTGATTGTACGAATTTTCACTCCCACAAGCAATGGATAAGAGTTTCAGTGTTTCTATCTTTGCCAACATTTGGTAATGTCAGTCTTTAATTTTAGCCTTTCTGATGAATGAGTAGTGTTACATAATTGTGGTTTAATTAGCATTTCCCTGATTACTAATGAGGTTAAACACATAAGTTTACTGGCCAGTTGGATATCCTCTTTTAAGAAGTGCCAGTTAAAGTCTTTTGCCCATTTCACTATTTTACATACTTGATTTGTTGGAGCTCATCATATATTGGATATTCGTTAGTTATACATGCCAAAAAAGATTTTACTGCTCTGTGGCATTTTTACTTTCTTGTGTCTTTTGATAAATAGAATTTCTTTAATTTTATGTAATCTAAATTGTTAATCTTTTTTTATGGGTAGTAATTTTCATATGTATTTTAACTTAAGAAATCTTTATATATCATGAACATATTTTCCTATATGACCTTTCAGAAGCTATAGTTCAGTACAGTCCACCTGGAATAGCTTTTTATATGTGGTGAGGGATAAGGGTCAAATGTGATTTTTTTCCCATATGGCTAACCAATTGCCCCGGTACCATTTATTGAAAAGGCCACATTTTGCTCTACAGTTTAACATTGTCAGAAACAAGTGTCCAAATAATCAGACATCTATTTCTGAGCTCTCTATTTAATTCTATTCATATGCCCTTGTAACAGCACTAGATTATCTTAATCACTGTGTTGTATACATATGTCTTGATATTTATTACAGCAAATCCTCTCCTCTAGTTCTTCTTCAAATAGTTCTGTTTTGAGCTTACTTTGCTCTTCCTTTTCTTGTTTCCTAATTTAGAAGCTGAGGTAATTGACTTGTGACCTTTCCTCTTTTCTAATTTGTTGCTCAATGCTATAAGTTTTCCTCTTAAGTTCTACTTTGGCTGCATCCCACAAATTTTTATAATTAAACGTTATAAAACATTTTTATAATTTAAAATGTTTTCATCTTAATTCAATTTGGAATATTTTCTATTTTCCCTTTGATTTCTTGTTTGACCCATGGGTTGTTTGGGTTATTATATTGTTATTATGGATTATTATATTGTTTAATTTCCAAATACTTGAGAATTTTTCAAAGATCTTTCTGTTGATTTCTAATTTAGTTTCATTGTAGTCAGAACATTTTTCATATGACTTGTTCTTTGGCCTGCAAGACTGTCAGAAGTGTCACTTACTCTTTCCACATTTAGGAGAGAAAGAAGTAAAAACAGTAGAGTTAAAAACTGTCCCAAATACTGGGGTTATTACCCTAACCCTCTGTCCTCAACTAGATCCTGGCTCAGTAACTCATCTCCTACTCGTCATCTCTCCAATGCATTCAAGCAGACTTTTAAAACTATTTTTTTCCAACTAGTCTAATTTTTCTCAGCAGGGGGTTGGTTTGAACTATTTAATTTATTATTATCAGGAAAAAAAAAACCTTTTCCCACTTGCCTTTGTTTTGTTTTGTTTTTTCTATTATTACTGTGGCAATAAAGACTAAGAGCATTAGTAAATAAACAATTGTAGGCATATACATATCATTTATAATTTGAGTGCATGCTGTTTGGAATCTTCCCAAATAATTGAAGCTAGAGATACTTCTTATTTCATCTTTATTTTAAATAACATAGTTAAATCAAACATCAAGCTTGCTTTCTCTAAGCTCAGTAACTCTTCTCTGAGACACTTATTTGGCCCTTACCTAAACTATTTATATTATAATTTAATTGTTTTGTGTCTATAAGTCCTCATTCCTTGACTATTTTGCAAAGTACTTTAGGAGTGAGATTATATCCTACAATTTTTTCTATCTCCTTCTGCTACTTAAGACCATCCATTTTATTAAAATGACAGCTATTCAATACAAAATTAGCTGATTGAGATTTGAATACCCTCCCTTGCACTCAAGAATAATCCCAAGCTTTTTGTCGCCGTTCAAAATCTTCATGGTCTGTCACTGCCATGCTCTCCAGCTCTATTACAATCCTGCTTCTCCAATGCCTGGACACAGAAAGTCTATGCTCTAATTCTACTGACCTGCCACGCCGTGAGTCTCTAAACTCACTGTATTCTCACAGTTGCATCTTTGTAAATTCTATTTCCTTTGCCTGGAATCCCTTCCTCTCTGTCCTACTCACTCTCTTCCCACCTCCCTATCTAACACCAAGTTCTGCCCAGCCATGAGAAATCAGTTTAGATATCACTTCCTCCGGGAAGCTTCCCTGGTTTATTGGAGTAAGTGCTTACTGTAGTTTTTCTGTCTTACTTACCCTTATTACAGTGCTTACAGCGCTGTATTATAATCACCTCTTTATTCATATGTCTCCTGAACTGACTATATATTTCGCAAGAGGCTTATGAATTCATTGTTTACATAGTTATTGCTTTCTCAGATTCTAGGTTCTCAATAAATGTTAAATAATTGACTCGGTGAAGGGATACAGAGAATGAATGAATATGGGCTGAATTAATAGTAATGTGTTGAAAATTGCAGAAATTGTAAGAATGTGTGAACAAATGTTTTAAAATATGTTGTCAGATGTCAACAGGCTATGATAAAAAAAATTATACTTATCAAGGAACATCCTTAAAGAAGAGACAAAGGTAAATGAAATGTCCATCTTTCAAAAAAGGAAAAAGTAAGATTGGTCAACCTAAAACACAGTGCCAGGGAAGTTACTAAGATAAATCATCAAAATGATCAATTTGCAATCACCTAGAAGAACATAACGAACTGGGTAGCAACCAGCATGGCTTTTAGAGGAACAAATCATGCCAGACCAATTTAATTTCCTTCTATGATAGAGTGACAGGTCTTGTAGATAAAAAGGATGCAATAGATGTAATCTCTCTAGACTTCTGTAAGCCTTTGATTCTGTCCTACCTGACATTCTCATCAACAAACTGGGGAGATCTAATCTAAACCGCACAACTATTCAGTGGGTGCACAGCTGACCGGACAGAGGCATCTGGAAGGGAGTCGTCAGTGGCTTAACATTAACCCCGAGAACAGTACTGGCAATAGCCCTGTTGTGGGCCCTAGGATTATTTGAAATATTTTAAGGTAACAAAAAAGTAAAATTATAAACAGAGGCATACCTGTAATAAAGGATATGTTTACACAGAAACTGCTGCAAATAAAATTGGAGTCAAAAGAGTATTTCTGCATTAAGATTACTTGACATAAAACAAATGATCAGCAAGCAAATAAATACCTTGTGAGTGACCAATCTTCACACTAAAGAGATTACTTTCCATATGAATTACAGTCCCAGGTCCAGAAGAGTAACCCAGAAGGGTTATAACCCCACCAACACCGACACCAGTTCCTATATTGTTTTCCTGAGTAAAATCTCTGCTAATCAATACCCTGACTTCTGCTTCTATCATCTGTTTGTTCGATGTTGCCATGGACTGCCAGTTCCATCTTCCCCTATTTGTTTCCCAGCTTCCTCAGCTGTAGAAATGATCACTTCAGTTCTGTCTCATAACATCTGCCTTTACTCATAA
The DNA here is from genome assembly GCF_004115265.2 of Rhinolophus ferrumequinum. NCBI lineage: Eukaryota > Metazoa > Chordata > Mammalia > Chiroptera > Rhinolophidae > Rhinolophus > Rhinolophus ferrumequinum. The sequence continues at coordinate 14,022,278 of NW_022680355.1, read as the reverse complement.
CATGTGACCACCTATTCTTATCCATGTTTTCTTCCCTTGCTGAATATCCAGACAGTGCAGAAAAATGAGATAGTGTTAATGGAAACTCGAGGTAATAAAGAAGTTCGGGAGCAACATTTAGAAATGAGGTAATCATCAGGGTCATCTAGAATATATTTTTTTAAGGACAGGTTCAGTAGTCTTGGAGGTGGGTCCTGGAAAGTGGTGGATGAGAGAGTAGACTTGATGGAGTGGGCAGTTGAAAAGGATGAGCAGAAAACAGAATCATGTTAGGAGTCGGGTTTTCAGATTCAGACAAGAATCAAACATCATCAGAAAGACAAGAGATAAATGCTGGCATGAATGTAGAGAAAAGGGAACCCTTGTGCACTGTTGGTGGGAATGTCCATTGGAATTTGTGCAACCAGTATGGAAAGCAGAATAGAAGTTCTCCCCAAAATTAAAACTAGAACTACCATATAATCCAGCCATTCCACTTCCAGAAATACATGCAAAGGAAATGAAAACACTGACTTGAAAAGATATCTATACCCCCATGCTTATAGCAGTATCATTTATTTACAATAACTAAGGTATGGAAACAACCTGTGTCCATTGATGGATGAAGGGATAAAGAAATGATAATATAATGCAGTATACAACATGATGACTATAGTTAACACTGCTGTAGGAAAGTTAAGAGAGCAGATCCTAAGAGTCCTCATTACAAGGAGAATTTTTTTTCTTTTTATTGTATTTATATGACACGGTGGATGTTAACTAAACCGAATATGGTGATCATTTCACAATACAAAAACCAACTCATCAGGCTGTACTCCTTAAACTTATACAGGGATATATGTCAAGTATTTCTCAATAAAACAGGAAAAAAATATCCCTCATAAGAATTCGTTTTTAAAAACTTAAGAAGGAACATAGATAAGATCCTTCTGTCTTGGTTCAAGGTGGTCTGGGATTGTAAATTTCCAAAATCTTGGATATTAACAGATTTCCTGAGTGGCCAGTTTCCACATCTTGTCCTGTGGTGGTCTTTCTGTCTGGATGAGAGACTGTACACCAACATTCAGAAAGAGATAACTTGTCTTTAGGGGTGAGTGAAAGCCTTCCAGCAGCTGTACTGCTGCTATTTTTATGCAAACTCATGGACTAGTAGAGATAAGGGGAGGTCTGCTCTGCTCTCTGGGGAAAGAATCGTAACTCTAAAATGGCCAATTAGATTAAATGTCCCTTCTGGAAAGAACAAACTAACAACTAAATGGAATTTGTATTATGTAAAGAAGAGCAAGTTAGATTTTGTGTAAGATAACTTTGGAATTCATTTATAGGCCTCTCCTTCATAGAAACAATTAAGCACGACTAGCACTAAATATCTCAAGTAGCGATAGAATGTATGAAGTGGAATAAAAAAATTGACGTTTTAGGGAGAGAGTACAAGTCAAAAAATATTTTAAAAACACTTTTTCCTACACATCTGATCAATGTTTCAGATGGTAGAATGGCAAAAAAGGGGGCAGGGAGGTCATTCGCTCAGATCTTCAGTTGGCTTTGCAGTGGACGACTAGATAATCCTACTGATACTTGTCATAGGCTTAACTGATTTGTGGGTAGCAAAGTGTCCCCCCCATACTCTATATTCTTGCATTGCCACACTATCTCTATAAAGTTACCGGCAATAGTATTATTCCTCCCATTTCATGGGTGAGGAGACTGGAATAGGTAATTAATATAAGATCACAGAATTTGGAGTGTTAGTTGAACTGTAACTAAACTGAGATCTTTCCTTCCTAAGAGAGAACTCTACTAAATCACAGAATTTTTTATAGTTGTTGATATATTGTGAATATACGTTCTCAGTAAAGGTTATAAATATCACTCTCATGAAACAGCTTGTAAATTCTAAATGTTCATTTGTAATGAATTTGATATTTATAGGCTCCTAAAAAATATAAATTTGAGGGTGTGGAAAATGTGGCTCTGTGTCATTCAATTAGATGACTCAACGAGCCTGTGGCTGGTGCAGGCTGAGCAAATGAGGCCTTGGGATGGTGACGAGATGAGTCAGGGACAGAGTCTGAGCAGTTATATAAATAAAGCCAGTGATCTGGAATTACTAGCCATGAATTAACGTGCTTTGGAGGGAGAATGACATTTCAAGTTGTAAAATATGGTGATGGTTTTACTCAAAGTGGCTTTTAAGTACTACACTTGAATTTTATTCACTTTATAGACCTAAATTAATTCATTTTAATCACATTCCACAATAAAGTGTTATTGTACCATTTTACTCCAAGGGAAACTGAATTTTTTTTTCTTTTTTTAAAAAAAGGTAAATAGCCTAAAGTAGAATGTAAAGGGTTCCACTTTAAAATTGATTAATTGTGAGTTATTGATCAGGAACAGTATTCAAGAGACAGAAGTAAATTTAACTCTTGGCTTAAACCTCATTTAAGTACACAAAGCAATTTCAATGTTAACTATAACGAAAGGAACTATCCAATGAGGTTTCTCTTTCTTGGCTTAATAAAAGAGGAGGAAAATTTAGCTTGGGGGAGAAGCAGGAAATAATAGCTACGATGAAGGAAGGAGACGGCAACCAATGTTGGTGATCACCATGGCACTTCATACATCCCAAAGTGACCAGAAACTCTCAGGTGAAGGCAGGAAGTTTAAAACCTACCCTCTGTGAACACACTTTGATATTTTAAATTTCTTCTCCCCTGTCCCACTCCCATCCTCCCTAATGCTTTCTTAGAATGCCAGCCAGTCATGCCGGTGAAGCTCAGAGACATGAATTAATTACAAACTCAGGTCATTGTTTGGACCCAAACAGAAAAAAGCGCTGGTGTAGTGGGAGGTGCCAGAGGAATGTGCTATAAAAATACAAGTAGAATTTACTGATGAGAAGCAGGAAAAAAAAAAAAAAAAAGCAGGGAAAGGAAAAACTGAATAGAGCTCAGGGTCTGCACAGAAAGGGGGAAAAAATGGTAAGCATGAGACTGCATGCAGGTTGCTATTGATGTTTTAATGATGAAAGAAGAATAAACATTAAGTGTACAAACTTGCAACTAGCAGATACATAAGTCCTGGAGATATAACGCACAACAATGTAATACCGTATTATAAACTTCAACATTGCTAAGAGAGGATGTACATTATTCTCACCACAAGAAAAGGAAATGTTAGGCGATGTGATAGAGACGCTAGTTAATGCTACGTTCGTGATCATATTACAATACATAAATTGGATCAAAACAACAACACTGCACACCGTAAACTTACGCAATGTATATGTCAATTCTATCTCAATTTTAAAAAGAGGAAACATCATAATTTCATCAAGAATCAGGAATTCCCTAATAAAACACTCATAATCATCAACAAAAATTTCTTCCATGTCCAGCTCTGTGTTGAGCCTTTTCCATGCATTACCTCAATGAATCTTCACCAGAATCCCACATTTTTACAGCTTTGAGGATGAGGAAAAAGAGGCCCAGAGAGATCAAATAGCTAACTCGAAGACATACAGCCACTCAACAGAAAGCTTTCACTGGAGGAAAAGGAATGGAAAAAAAGAAAAATGAGCATACTAGCATTTATTGACATTATATGCCAACGTTGTTCTAAGCGTTTCACATCTACTGCCTTATTTAGTGCCACAACTCTATGAGGCAACCACTGTTTTGTCAATGAGGAAACTGAGGCACAGAGTGACTGAGTTGCCCACCAGCTCCCAGCTAATACACAACTGAACCAGGGTTCAAACCCTGACTGAAGAACCCTTGCCCTTAAAATAGTTTTGACAATAATGCCAATCCCACAGGGTTGTTTTGAGTATCAAAACAGTTGACATGTGTAAAATGCTTAGGACTATGCCTGGAACATAGTAAGCGTTTAAGGAATACTAATTGTATTATTACTAATGAGATTATAGTAAAGAGGCCTCTTCTCAAAATGGAGAATACAGAGCCAGTGAAAATATAAACCCGGGATGATCAATGTTCTAAGAAAATTTCATTGAAAGAGAATAGGTGACATATACAAAATGGTGGGATTTTTCAAAGATAACTCAACTTAGATTTGAGCACCAGGCAGTTTTAATGCACAGGGGAAATGCATACCCTATACCAGGGCATGAAATTAAAGAGAATAATTGGCCAGGAGGAAACTGGACCAAAAGTTGCCTGGGACAGAGCCCATAATTGGAAATCTAGCACAGCAGGAAAATCAATTTATGCCAGCATGTTGTTTGTGGACGAAAAAGAAAGCAGTATAGCATATTTCTAGAACTCTCCTCCCCACTGTCCTCTAAGCTCCTTGTCTTCTGAGTGTGCAGAAAAGAGAGAAACAACCAGGGACCCTCATTCTTTCCTTACCCTAATATTAGCAATGAGAAAAATTTGAGCCAGCCAGTGCAGGAAACCTACGGGGTGGGCAGGAGGGTCAGATCTTGAGTCTCCTGTTCAAGTTCGCACTAATACATTGTGGGCAATGATTTATCCTTCCTTTTGAATAATCCGTTTGTACTCCTGGTTTGGACTTTTGCAAGGCGAAGGATGGTTGATATCTCAGCCTAAGAGTCGAAGAGCAGAGAATTCCTGTTTGATCTTTTGACCTTGCTTTCTTGTCTGAGATGAAATTGTGTTGACAGCAAGGTCAGCTTCCCGGCCTTGCAACCTGTGCGATCACCCTGGACTCCCTGGGCTTGATTTAATGCTCTGCTGTCACTTCTCAAAATTCTTAATACTTTTTATCTTTGAACAAGATAAAAATCTTGTTCAATGAAATCTTGTTTCATTGTTTTGTAACATCCAGTGAGACAATGGAGATGTGTGAGCAGAGGCATTACACACGACATGTTCCTCCATTCCCTGTCACCCCCTTCACATATAGCATTTCTGATGTCCCGTGACCCCTGACATATAGATTCAGAGAGACTCAAGAACATAAGATAAGCATATTGTGTTGCTAGAGTGTGCATGTATCAAGAAGTGAAGTTAAATAGTTGAGTTAATTTTGTGCAGCATTTTAACTGTTCTGGTAAGAGTAAACTACATATGCACATACAAGCAACAAAATATGCATTGTGTCATTTCAAGGCATACTAGTTAAATGCTCTTATATTTGCACTGAAACCTGACATTGCATGATATAAAGATAAATGGTAAAATTTATGCTAATTTTTTACATTTTGAAGTTTTCTTTACCTAGAATGACAAATAACAAATAACGGCAAGAGATATAGAGATAAAGACAGAGATAGAGATAAAGAGAAGCTTTACATTTCAGTGCATTTAATGGTACTTTTTTTTTCTATTTTTTTGAACTAGAGGTCCTACATTTTTATTTTGCACTGGGTCTACAAATTATGTAGCCAGCACTAGTTGACAGATTCTGCATGCCTGGAAGCAAGAGTCTTTCCGAGGCACCCCTTTCATGTTTGAGTTCATTCCCACATGTCCTGAGTCACTTGTTAGCCCAGGGAACTCCTGGTGTGTTTGGGCAAGACCAGTCAGACTGCCACTGCTTTGGAGCAACTGGATCCCTCATTCCTGCTCCTTCATCCTCTACACCTCCCTCGCCTTGGCTGACTAAACCACATTAATCTGTGTTCCCAGAGTCCTCGGGGAGCTTTTTACTAGATCACTTCTTATTCTGTGTTAGCGTGGTTCCTGTGTTTTTTCTTCCTCACCACGCCGTTAAGTAGCTCTTGGAAGATGAAGAAAAGCAACCTGAGTCTTTCATCTTGTCATGTCCAAACCCTGAACCTGGGGCCTTGCAGGTGGCAGTCTTTCACAAACATTGTTAAACTGAATTACACCTCGTCCTCCCAATGTCCACTTCCTCATTCCCCTTCATACACCTCCCCACTCACACGAGTATGTAATAAAACCTTTTCATTCCTAGTCCCTAATGGTAGAGAAGAGAACTGTTTTCTTGTTTTTTCATTGTCCCATTGAACTAAGTACAAGGGCAAATAGTCTGATTCTAAGAAATGCTCCATAGCAACTAACAAAAAAAAACCCTTCTTCCATCTCATGGCACCTTTCAGTCAATCACACCAACTACCAGGTCTGACAATTACATTCGCAAACTTGTTGCAACAATGTTGCTAATCTTTTTCGATATCAGAGTGATTATTCATTATAAATTTGTACCAAGTAGACAGTTAACCAAGTTTACTATTTGGAAGTGCTGAAAAGGCTGTGTGAAAAAGTTAGACAAAAATAATAGGGGCTTTTCACCAACAATTCATGGCCCTTTTATCACGACAGTGCACCAGCTCACATGGCACTGAGGGAGTTTTTAGCCAGTAAACAAATAACTATATTGGAACACCCGCCCTACTCACCTGATCTGGCCCCAATGACGTCTTTTTTCACCTGAAGATAAAGGAAATAGTGAAAGGAAGACATTTTGATGACATTCAGGACATCAAGGGTAATACGACAACAGCTCTGATGGCCATTCCAGAGAAAGAGTTTCAAAATTGCTTTGAAGGGTGGACTAGGCACTGGCATCGGTGCATAGCTTCCCAAGGGGAATACGTCAAAGGTGACCGTAGTGATATTCAGCAATATGGTATGTAGCACTTTTTTTAGGATGAGTTCACGAACTTAATTGTCCGATCTTGTATATCAGAGGGAAATGGAAGAGATAGACAGCAGTAATGAGTTTTACAGACCAGAATTTGATGCCCAGATTGGCTTTCAGCACATGCCTCTAGCCAAACCACTCCAGTTTTCTGAACCTCAACTTCTTCATTTCATTAAATCGGTGTGACAATAGTATGCCCGGATAGCGGAGTTGTCATATAAGCAAGTTGTTTCTATAACATGTGCCGTATATTTTGTAAATCCATAATACATAACTGATTTTCTTATCATGATTCCTGTCTTCAAGGAGTTTATATTATTAGGTTCTCAATTGAGGTTCCATCCTCCGACTGTTTAGTGAAGACAAAGGTCATCAAAGGCTATAAGGCACCTGCTCCCTGGAACAGTCAATAGGTGCTTCTCTTAGTGAGGAAAATTTCATGGGTGAGCTGGAGCCTGAAATAAATAGTTCTAGTCTGTGATGAGACATAAAGGGTAGGCTCCCCAGGTTTGGAGGGAAATGTCAGCCAAATATGCCCATGACTGCTGTTTTTGTGGCCAATCTATGTGCACAGAGTGGGCGCTGGGCAAAGGGTGAGTAACCCAAGGACGTTTTGTATGAACACTGGGCTACAATGTCTAGGCTCCTATTCGTTTGGACTTGTACGAACCAGTCACTACGAGGTCCTGATCTGCTGGATGTGCGTACGTGTCTGTCGAGAACTTGGTTTGTATTTGTTTAGACGCTTTGGTCTGAATCTCAATATGGGATACTTAGAAGTGGGGACCGTTATTCTACGTAGACTGTTATTCTACATTTCCCTTCTCCTGGCAGGCCACGAACGGCTCGCTTGATGACATCGAGAGTGTAAGCATCCATGTTCAGTGACACCCTGGTCCTGATGGCCAGAGATTCACCTCCTCAACTTCTGCTTCTCAGAGGAAAGCATTTTTAGGAGGGACATTTTATTCTTCGCTATTTAGTGAGCAGCTCCTTCTATCCTTTGAGGATAGAAGGAAAATAAGCCAGTCTCTCTGACCTGAAGAAAACTCCTCTTGTCAGAATAAGGTACCAATTCCTTTTACCACAGAGAGAGGGGAGTTTTTACACTTAACATTTGGACTCCTGTTGCAAACTGTGTAAAATTAAATTAATATTTAAAGCCATGGACTCTCTGTGTGTGTGTGTGTGTGTGTGTGTGTGTGTGTGTGTGTCTGTGTATGAGAGCTGAGGGAAGAGTGAGCAGAGATTAGGAGGAGATAAGGTGACAGTGCAGTTAATGAGTCAGCAGCTGGTGGTGGTAAGCACTTCAAAAACTGGACACAGAAACAGAAACTCTTCTTAGGCTTACACTTTCTTTTAGTGCCAACCCTTTTGCAGAAGAGCATAGATTTTCTTGACATATCGTGGGCCTCTTTTTCTGACTTTTCTCTTCCTTATCTGTAAGTAATCTTGGAACAACAAATATTTAAGACCTATCTCAGAATTTTTTTCCAGAATCTAACTTTGCTGTGATTGGTCTGCTCCTTCCAAACACTTATCTTAGTCATGCATTCGGTTTTCTTTCTTTGTCCTCTCCAGGTCAGCTCTAACAGTACAGACTATTCCTGAAGGCCCTTTTTGACCATATGAAGAGAAAGTTCTCTGCAGACTCTGTTCCGTGTACACTCACCATTCCTATAATGGAATGCCAGCTATGTTGCCCGAAGCAACCTGACACATGCAACAATATGTGTATTCATTGAAATATTTAACAGCAAAACAGTTCTACAGCACAGGCTTTGTGATCTGTTGATCACAAGCTCTTAGATTCTCGCTTCATCCCTCGCCACACATCACCCTCTACCCCCAGAAAATGCATTTTATTGAACATTTTGTGGCAAGATTTATGACAATTATCATCCAAATCCTTAATTAGCAAGTGGTAACAGATAGGCAGATAGATCCACTTATAGTGACATCTCTGACAGATTGACACCTCCCCCTTTAAAAATACCTGCAAGACTTCTCATTTTAAATGTGACCAAGCTCAAACACAGTTGTTGGCAAGCCTAGTCTCGTGTTTGTGGAGGGGGAGGGGGCTATAAAAGCAACATGTTCTCACAAGCATGGCAGAGCCCATGCATAAACCATTTGGCTTTGCAATTAAAAACAGGTTTGGCTTCCCTCTGCATCAGTAAGACAACGTCAAAGCAACATTCATCCCGAAAATTTTCCCTTGTGAATTCAAATGAACTGTGAGTCTTGGATTTCTCTTTGTTTGCATGTGCATGCCTTGAGAGCGAATTTTTGGAAGGGTTCTCTGTGTTTCTATTTGGGTTAATGCCTTGATATGTATATGTGTTGAATCACTGCTACCAGATTGGTCTCAGTGACACTTTCCATTCTGTGTGCCTTGGATATGTGGTTAGCATTTTGGATTCGTTCCGTCAGGCTTATTACTGCCAGTAAATTAACTCTCCAAGACCGACCCTCTTGCCCTAGGAAATGATCACTCATTCTAAAAATCTGCCTGAGCAATTGCCTCTCACAGACTGGACCTGAGTTACAAAGATACTGAAAAATATAAACATGTTTACTACTAGAAAGTGTCGTAAACTTGACTACAATGATGTCTAATTGTATCTTTATCACTGTCATTCTTGAACTATTAGATCCCATCCATCTCCTGGGAGAAATCACTATTTTACATCTAAAATCTTCCCTCTCACTGTACAATGAAGAGTTTAAAAGAATTCTATGAAAGGTAATCGCAGTTCCAGTGAAATCAATTTTCCACACGGTAGTTTGCTTCCATTTTCTTTCCCTCGTTCTTTTTCCCATCCAATTGCACAGAAAAGAACATTCCCCTTATTTGAGAGTTTACTGTTAAATGATAGGTTGGACTGTTCTGCCACAGAAGAAGTTGCAAAGTAATAAGACCTAAGCCATGAGTCAAAAACTGTCAAGAGTCCAGTCCACTCTGCCTATGAAGAGGTTTTAGCAGCAAAACAGGTCACCAGTACTCAGGCCCGTCCACTGATGTACAAGGAAAGTTCTATGAAAAGCCAATGCATTAAGAATGTCAATTTTTTAATAATAATGATGACAATCAATATTAATTAAAATAGAGAGACAGATAAAAAAGAACAATTAATCTCGGTGCAGTACACTTGATCTAAAAGTTATCATAGAATGATTCTGCCCCTATTTAATTTATTAAAGTCTCATCAAACTCCACTTAAGAAATTTTAGTTTATTCATGTTCCTTTGGATGAAATGATCTTATCTCACACTATCACCACAAGAGTTATTCAATAGAATAATTACTAAAATATAGATTGACTTTTTAATTGCATTATTTTGCTATTCCTAATTTGACATAAATATAAAACATAGTTATAATGTGTGAAATAAAAATATTATCAGCCCAAAGTAAATAAAAATATACTAATATACATGGTAGTATGAATAGATGTGCTGAAAAATTTTTATAAATTAACCTATTTTGTCATGTTTACCTTTCTATAAAAGTATAGCTATATATTTTTATATATAATTTTTATATACTTTTATATAAAATTATTTATATTTCTCAAAATATGTTTTGCTTGCTTTTGATCTATGGACTCAGTGAATAAGAAAAGAGGAAGTACATTTTTCTAAATATAAATTTTTATTTTTGCTCTGATAAAGGAAATAAATTCCCTCAATTAACACGATATTAACTAAGCAGATGTTTTCTATTTTTATTAATTCCATATATTAAAGATTTTTCATTGACTTGGGCTCCCATTGGCTAGACTGGGTGTTTTATAACCTTGTACAAAAAAGGCAAACTATCAGAAACAACTTTAAGTTCACTCCAACTAAGATAGAAATAAATTGAACCTTTAATGACACAAAAATTACATTATAATTTTATTAAAACATATCATAGACATAAAAATAAAGTAGAAATATATATGTATGAAAATGAAAATAATTTAACAAATCTTTTTCTAACTTGAGTCTTCCCCTCCACTTACCAAAATATTGCTTCTTATTGAAAACATTTTTTTAATGAGTGAGGAACTGCTACCAATTAATTTAAATATTGATTGGAGTGAGGACAGAATCTATGCTTTTTTATAAGCTTATAAATTTTACTTGAGAGGCTACTTTATATGAGTATATTCTTTATTAATTCAGTGTTAATAGCTTCATTTCCTCACAGTTAATGTACCTGAAGTGTGGTAAAAGAGAAAAAGGAATAAAGGGCGTTATTAGGTCTTTAAACCCAAGTTTTCAAGTATCAGTAAATGACACGATTAAGTGATTAAAGAAGGTTTTGAGTTAGAGAAGGGTTAAAAAAATGAAATATTCAAAACTCATTTGACATTGTGATCGACAGTATTTGCGAGAGTTCCAAGAGGCCCAATGTAAAGGATTGCTTCTAGGAGTAGGTTGAAGAATCAGAAAGTTATTAATGAAAATTCTTAGATCTTAATCATAAGCTTCCATTTCAGTCAATTAAACACCCGCCGTGTAAAGAAAAAATGTACAGTCATTATATCATTATACTAATTTGTCATATGCCTGAACTGAAAAATCCCATTGCCGAATTTATTCTCAACAACTAGAATTATTACATACTAGTTTTTAAAAAGAGTATTGTTGTTGTTTAGTTTTGTTTTTAAGCCATTCTCCAAGTTGGAGAACTTACTCTCCCAAACTTACCATGAATCACATTTAAGAGGAGGCTTTCTTTATGGAAACAAAATGAAACTAAAGCACCTGCCTATGGAAACCACATGACTTGTGCCGTTCATATAATGCTAAACATGGATAACAATCAAGTCCTCCGTTTTTCTCCATGTGGTTTAGAGCCAGGGACAGAGCTCAAAAAGGAAATTCTGTCTCTCCTCCTTGTATTTTTGGTGACAAGTGTCCTGTAAAAAGCACAGACGTGCCACACAGGTGTGTTTTAGAAGTCGCTAGTAAAAATGGTTTTAAAACATTCAGAAACCGCCAAGCTCTGAGCAAATGCTTATTAAAGAGTAATAAAATTGTGAAAATTGAGGAAAAAACATCCAGTAAACTTTTTTTGTGCGCTTTAAGGAAGTCGGTTTAGTCTCTGTCCACGTGGGCTTGGCTGTGGTAAACTCGGGCAAGAAAAACAAGCTTGGCCATGATTTCACAACAGAGTGCTAAGGAGACTGAAGAACAGCAGTTCAATATTCACGAGGTCGCCCATGAAGGCAGAGAGGCATTTCTGTCGTTTGCTGTCATAATTCTAGATTTTCATAGGTGATTGAAAGTTCTGCAAACTAATCTCCCAGATCATGCCCAAGCTCTCAAGGCTAAACTAAGTATGATGAAGTGGAAAATGGTCATTGAGTCTATTTCTGCCTGATTTCGGGACCATGAGGCAGGTGACTGAGTAAATTTGGTCATTTTGACAAGCAATGTGGGGTTGTTTCCTCTCTGGTAACTGTGAGGAGAATCAGCGTTGCGTGTGTGGTCTTAGCGTTCCTGATGCCGTCGTTGGGTACCCCTCCAAGATGTTATGGTTTTGCAATGGCCAAAGGGAAATATTTTCCCCCCATTTTATGACATGTGTAGAATGTTTAATTTTTGTATTTAAAAAGTTATTTTAGGTGAACTCAATCAGCTAAATTCGGCATGAGTATACCTCAATTCTGAGAATGTAGTGACTTTACTCTTTATTCAGTAGCACTGTTTTCACACTGCACTGATGCCTAAGAATCTTCCAGAATGCTTGTTAAAGATGTGCTTCCTGAGCACTGTCCGAGACCTAAGGGATCAAAATCTGTAAAGAAGAGCCCTGAACATAAACAGTTTTTAAGTATCCCAGATTGTGCTTACGATCAAGCAAGTTTGGGAAATCCAGCTTAATTGGAATAGATTTGATGTTGAAAAAAAACCAAAATGCCCCAGAAGTATAGAGAGAGGAATCTTTATTATGTAGCCCCGAGAAGTACAGTCATCTCTTTCCTTAGAGCCTTTCTGAGGTCTGGTGTACAGATTTAGAGATAGCACAATAACCAGTAGTTGGTGTCCAGTTTGAACACACACAAAGACACATACACATTTTAAAAGCTGTCTCAAAGGGGATCAAATTTATGGTGATGGAAAGAGAACTGACTCTGGGTGGTGAACACACAATGTGATAATATAGATGATGTATTACAGAATTGTACACTTGAAATCTATGTAGCTTTACTAACCATTGTCACCCCAATAAACTTTAATTTAAAAAAAAAGAGCTGTCTCAAAAGCTTAGGGAAATAACAGCTTAAAAACTGTAACTAGAGAACCTCAAACATAGTGGTCAAAAATTTGTTAAACGAAAGAGAAAAATTATTCAATCACGTAATTATATCTAATTATCCAGTATCTACTTGACATTTCATTAGAATAGATCCTGGGGTAGTGAATTTAATATGCCATATAGATGAGAGGCTAAGCAAAGTGTGTATAGATATTCGTGGGGTCATCCAAGAGTATGACTTCCAAAGATAAAAGTTGCTTTGAGTGAGATGGAATAGTGCAGTCATAAAAATATAGTGCTTTTTTTCTGGATTATTACTTCGATATTGAAAATAATATTCTTTACAAAGCGAAGAAATGGCAACAAATGTAGCATAAGAAAATGATTTTTGTTTCACCTTTTGACTAAGAAAACTGTACCCAACCACACCACACACCACAATGATTAACAATTGATTTTTTTGTGTTGAATATATGAAATTATCCAGGCTGCTTATGTATTAGTTTACATAACAAACAAGTAAAAACACAAATGGGTTCAGTTGGACCAGTTCATACAAACTCTACGTAATATAAGCTCCTCCAATGTAATAGCTCTTATAGGTCAAATGTCCCTTTCTACTCCCCATCACCACCAAATACACAGTGCGTTGAAGTAGTGGGGTGTAAATGAACAAGCTTTTATCTCATCATCCAATTAATGTTCTAGATATTTTTCCCAGAGCATCCTTCTGAATAAATTGCTACCACCACTAATCATAGTAATACTCTTGTTTTTATGTATCTAAAAGATATTAATATTTAATAAATCAACACCTTCCTATCACCTTAGTCCACACAAAGAAACTGAGGCACAGTTAGCTGACTTGCCCATACTCATAGGAGCCGGAAGGGGTTTTCGTCTCAGATCAGTGAGACTGGTCACTGTTCCAGAAAGACCAAGACCTAGTGGCAATCAGGGAGAGAACAGCAATTACTGTAATTATTAGTTTCATCTGTATATCCAATTAAACAATTGTCACTCCCATAAAACTTCACAAAGGAAAAACCATAATGAATAATTTAATGCAAAAGTAACAAAACGAAATTTCCACCTCCAGAAATTTTAGTGACTTTGACTGAAATTGCAATCTGTGCCACAGATCATTGCTTGCCCTGTTATTTTGCTTAAATGCTTCTAGGGGATCCTAATAGCTATATGATATGTTTGCTTTGGAATCAGATACCTGGAACAGTTAGCAGATGACCTGAACACTCAGTGATAAATTCAACCTTGTCTGTTTGCTTATTTGTTACCTGTATGTTGTGATGGAACGTTCCCACTCAAAGATTGGCTTTCAAATTAAAAAGCAAGAATCTGGAAAATTGTCAGATGATATTCATAGGTTTAAGCCAATGATAATACTTTCATTCTATTTCCAAACGGAGATAAAAAGGAGATGTAGCTGCCTCTCCAATTTTTTTTCTTTCCCTCTAGACAGAGAAAACACTTCGAGACTTTCAGAGAATCTCATCTGTTGTGAAAATAAGGTTTAACCCTCAAGCTGTGTCTGTCTCTATCTCACCTCCCTGGGTTTGGCTGCAGGAGAGTGGGAAGGAGACCAGACCAACGAGCTTATTCTTCATTCAGTCTCATCTCCTGTCCCCATCGCTACCAGGCCACCAGAGTGAACAAGGCAGAGGTGTCCACCCCCTGAGAATTCATAGGCAAAAATGAAATTTTTTTCCTGGACTCCCAAGTTAAACAAACTTCAAACTGATCCAATTATGAATAGTTCTGTGTGGAGGGACATCCCATGTCTAGGACAGGGAAAGGTTGAATCAAACAGGAGACCCAACATCTCATTCTCCTTTTGTGGACAGCAGAAAAGTCCCCTAAACGGCAACCACACAGCTCCTGGAAAGGAGACATCTATCCTGCTGTTATTGAATACAAACCCACGTGGAAAAGAAGGTCTAACTATCCACTATCTCTCAGACATCAAATGTCTATATGTAAGAGACTGCCATGTGGACAAAAATCAGTACAAGATGTGCTGTGGCCTTCAAGCGTTCATAATCTCCATGAGTAGACAAGACTGAAACATGAGAATGTCTTTGCCAAAAAAGTGCCACATGAGAGGTATACAATTTTAGCATAATTAGAGCAATGAATACATCCTACAGGATTTCTGAAAAAAATAAGATCACGGGCCCCTGAGATGACTGGGAAAGAAATAAATCATAGATGGTGAGCAGTTGAAGATCTGAGAGAGTTTGGAGGTAGGACAATAACTATTTCTGATGTTTAGAATTTACCCTGACATCTCATTGTTTCTGATTCTCTTTAATTCGTTTAAAATACTCTCTAGCCAATGAAAAGCTGAGAGATGAGATCATCATCATAGAGCAAGTGGCAAGAGAAACAAATGTTACAAGGTATTTTTCTTTTTGTTAGGTCTTTACTTTGTTTGATTTGCTTTATTCCTTCCCTGTAAAAATGATTGGTGTTGAATTTGCTGACTTCTGTCCTAAGGATGAGGCAGGGGTGTTGAAGAAATCTCTGAGCACATTGAATAATTATGCTCTGTTTTGCTTTGTGTACCATTCCAATATTACAGTAATGGTAGTTCTAACAAGTCAGTGCAGATTCACCAAAACAAAGTTAATGAAGAAGTGAAGACTACATTCAACTTGTCTTTTTTTTTTAAGTTTCTTTGTTATGTCTAGATCTTTTAGCCCAAACTTTCTCCACAATTCTATACTTATTACTCACATTAATTTGATATGTTCATACAATTTTCCCACCGTAAATTTTTCACAATTTAGTGCTAACAGGATTGTCTCTTTAACCCTGTGCCAGATAGAAACCTACACTCTTGCCGGGCCTACACTGCATGGGTTACCAAGATCATTTCCATGGCTGACGCAAACGTAGAAGAGCGGACTTCCCACAAGGGGAAAAAAAAAAAAAAGGCAAGGAAGGAAAAAGGAAGGGAAGGAAAGGAAGAAAAAGTTGGGGGTGGGGAAGAAGAAATAGGGAAAGAGAACAGTAAGCATATATTATTTTAGAGCTCTGTCTTGGCTTGTCACAGAGATATTTCTCTTGACTGAAATAATAGTGCAATAAAATTATAACATCAGTTACTTCAACAACAAGCCTCCCACCCACACAAGTTTGCCAGTCAAATGTCTTGCTCGTTTTTCTTGTTACATTATTATGACCAGCTTCTTAGTCAAGTCTCAGTTTGACTAACTTGTTGCCGTGGGCAACTAGTTAGTCAACCTTCATCCCATTTAACAAAAGCAATGAAATGGCCCTGAATGCTCCTGTTGCTTCCACTACCAGCATGAGCTCAACCAGATCATCTAGATAATCAGCTATGTCTGAGATTGAGGGGTCCTTTAGGACCACAAGCTCTTTTTCTTTAGTCCTTCCTTTGCTGCTTGGGATATGTTCTCAACACAGTATTCAATCCATTGAGACGGGTATTTTAAAACATTTTTTTTCTTCTTTGCATTTACATTTGGAGAAGGGACATTCCAATAATTTATAGGGGAATAAGGAACCAAAACTGTGATAAAAATAATAATGATAACTGACACTAACATGTCACTTACCACATCCCAAGCACAGCTCAGAGAGTCTTGCCCAGACAGACTCACTAAATCCTCGTCACAATTCACTGAGGTGGGTGCTATAACTAACTACCCCCGTTTTAGAGACCAGAACATTAGGGCACAGAAACGTTAAATGATTTGCCCAAGGTCACACAGCAGGTGAGTGGTGCCATCAGAATTAAAATCCAGCTTGTCTCCACATAAACACTCTTAACTACTGTTGATCCACTGAAAACAATGCAGGAACATCGCATAGTAAAGTTCTGTTGCAGTCCGTACATTTGTAAAAATCTAATCCAGGTTTAAAAAAAACTCTAAATATAAGAGTTATGGAAAAAATGGCAAATGGGGTTGAGGAATGATTTCCCAAATCCATCCTTAAATTCTGAGAATCTGAATCCATGTGTCAAATTTTCTACATCTAAAGACTCATGTGAACAAATATATCTCCCATCCAAGAAGCACTGAGCCCCAGTTTCCTCGTCCGTGTGATGGAAATAACACTCTCCAGCCTTGTAGGGTTGTTGTAAGGATTAAGATAAAGTATGCAAAGCCATGGAATAGACACCAATATACGATGGATGGTCGATAAGTTGTAGCTACCCTTTATATCCAACTATTACTGGATTTCCCTCATCTTCCTCATTATCTTGTACTTAGGTATCTACTCTTACTTCAGGAAGCAAATGAATGTCCCCACTCAGCCATCAAAACAAACCACAATGCTGTAAAATGATATCTTGAACAGAACGCCAATTGGGAAATAGTGAACACATTGGACTTAGCAACGAGCTTTGAAAGGAAGCACTCCTATGTGACGGTGAAAGTTGTTTTAGAAAGATCTGCTACAGCAGATATGGAGATGGAAACTTGGATAGGCATGCCGACTGAAAGAAGCAAGTTACAGCGACGTAGTTGTAATGAGATAAGGTGCCTCCAAATACATTTATGATTCAGAAACTCAACTCCACATGTTTTGGGAACCACCCGAGCTTATGTCTACTGCGTATTCTTCTCCTCGGTCTGACCATCTCTGCCTCTCTCTTCCCTTCGGAGGAGAGCAGGCCGTCGAAACGTGTGAAAGGGCCCGGCTCCCAGATTTTGCAGAAGGAGGCATGGCGGGGCCAGCCGCACACCTTTGCAGGTGTTTGTCCCGTTGCTCTGGCCATGGCTTCACTGCTGTGCTTCTGAAACACAGTTGGAGTCCTGCTTTCAGTGATCACAGAGGCCACTGGGTTCTAGGAGCAATCCTAGAGGGTGTTTCTCATACCGTGACATATAAAGTTAATTACAGTGCAAACGGTAAAAGGTTACACCTAACCTACTTCATACATCCTAATTTCTGGCTGCCACTACCATTTCCCACACTGAGAGACATAAAAGTTTCATTTAAGTAGTTGTGACCCCCATAGGTTTAATAGGGAGGGCCTATACAAGCATACATGTGTGTCTTGGTCTTTATTTGTGTATTTCTGTGTCTGAACTTGTATGTGTCTATATATGGACACTTGTATGTGTCCAATATATGTATCTAAATATACGTGTGTCCATCTGTGTCTGTGTGAGCCTGAGGGTGTGTCTGTCTATATGTGTATGTGCATTTCAGTGTATCTCTTTGTAAGTTGTGTCTGTAGGTGTTTGTATGCTTCTGTACAATGTGTTTCTGTTTGTGTCCGTATGTTTGTGTGCTTGTGTGCGTGTGCACACCTGTGTGTGTTTGAATGTGTATGCCTGTCTGTGGGGGCATGCTTAGGAGTTATGCAGGAACCAATGCCAATTCATTCTAGAGGACAATGTTTCTGTTTAGGCACCAGCCCTTAATACACATTTGAACTGTGTGTGGATGTAAATGTGGCCTGAGCAAGGTAGACAAGAAGGGAAAAGAAGAAAAAAGGGAAAGAAGAATGGATGTGAATTGTAAGAGCCAAAGACCTGTTCTCTGATGCTTTCATGGTGATGCCTGATCTATGCTCCTATTGGCCACGCTGAATTGACCACTTTTCTGCACAATTTTGAAGTGATGTATGAGAGCATATCACGGGGCCCACAGGAGTTCCCACATAAGAAAGACAGTCTTCAAGGACAGAAGGAAATCTTTTAATCTCCCTCCTATAACACATAATACATG
Source organism: Rhinolophus ferrumequinum (assembly GCF_004115265.2). Taxonomy (NCBI): domain Eukaryota; kingdom Metazoa; phylum Chordata; class Mammalia; order Chiroptera; family Rhinolophidae; genus Rhinolophus; species Rhinolophus ferrumequinum. The sequence goes on along the minus strand of NW_022680355.1, from coordinate 14,003,704 downwards.
ACAGCCCATAAGCTCAAGAGAAGAACTGTGTTCAGTAATTTACTAGGTGACTACTAGAGGTTTCATTGATTTTTTCCTTTTTCCAAAGCTGGCATTATTGCGTTAATCACATTAGCATTTCTTAATGGCAACAATATAAACAATGATATTTGAGATCAGAAATACCAAACACATGAATCCTGTATACATCTTAAACTTGGCCAAAGAAATAGTTTATTGGAACTCCCTGCAAAATTATAACACTATTAACGAGGAGCAAAGAAATATGCATAAGGTTAATGCAAAATACTGATTTGACAGAACGAAACCTTGCAGAGTTGCTAACTTAAATGCAATTTTCATGAAGAGCGACTATTATCCTGTGAAGTAGAGATCTGAGCAATTGATAAAAGATACTGGAGAAATGTCAATGGTGGTTAACTGCCAGTTACTTTTACAATGAAGCTTTAACTTGACACAATAAGCCTGAAGATACCTAGCACAGCTGCTGACAATCTCAGAAGAGAAAGACGTTCTGATACACATACTGCCTTTACGTTTTCAAATGTGATAAAAGAAATAAGGTGACACCTTGAGAGACGTCCAATCAAGAAGCTTTCAGAAAGACAGGAATGGCTTAATTAACTGCTGATTAACTTGGCTAGAGATATCTTCTTAAAAAGACTGTATTTGAGTTAACTAGCTTGATGAAAACTTACATGCCGATTTTGGTGTTTCATTATAAAACTAATACTCAGGATGCTTTCTCTAGATAGTTTTCTTCTAAAATGTTTACTGATCACTATCCTTGGGATAATTTTGCAAAAGAGCCCAGCTCTCCACTTGTACTGAAAACTAGTATGGTTTGTATGACAAGGGGATGAGGGAACAGAGAACAGGGGATTTGAAAGATAGTTTTGGAAAAGTTTATAATGAGTGTGTGTGTGATATTTCACTGCGCTTAGATATCAGGGCACAGTTTACAACGCCCTGGGCTGATAATCAGAAGACCTGAATTCTAATCTCTACCCTTCACTGATTTCCTAATTAACCTCAGGCAAGTCACTTCAGGTCGCAAGGGCCTCTCTTAGCCAAGTTGTGTTGATCTGAATCCTTTCTCAACCATTCATAGCTGCGTAAACTTTGGGCAAGTTACTCAACCGCTTGTAGCTCCATATCCTTATCTGTAATAGGAGGATAATAGTAGTTTCTAGTTCATAGGGCTGTGCTGAAGGGCAGATGAGATAACAAGTGTAAAATATTGTTGAGACCATCAAAACTCCTCAATATATACTAGCCTTTGTTATTAGCTCCGAGTCACAGTGTCCTCATGCAGACCAGGAGAGGGTCAGAGTGGGTGACCTCATGAATTCTTTCTCAGTCTTTCTAGAAAACTGCCGTATGGATGGAGCGCATAGCCCCACCTCCCAAAATCTCTGTGGCCACATGGAACCCTGCTCGGTCTCATTTACCAAAGCTCACCCACCATGCTGCTGGTTGGTCCCACAAGCCTCACTGAATCCCATTTTCCATGCAACTCTAACAACGGTGTTTATCCGATTTCTCAGATTACAGCAAATTCACGGCTCAAATTAGAAAGAAGAAGGATTGTTGGAAGAAAATCACCTTGTAAGCAAGAGTGACTGCAAACAGTCTGACATTAAGACGGTAAAATAAACAACTGTGATCGCAGAATGCAGTGTGTGGGCCCCGCCATGACACCACGTCATCAAAAATTTTTGAATTACATTTAGTAAACTGCTCAAGGTAGCTTCTAATTCTAGGACAATTTCTATCAAAAATTCTTAGGATTAATATGGGCTGGTGGATTATCAATTTTCTGATAATTTTCCTTATGGGAAAATATCACTGGTTATTGTTTGATTTGCTGGCCCGCTTTTATCTCTCCTGCGATAGCATCACCAGCACAGTGCTAAACACACAGGAAGGTGTCCACAACTTTTCTTGTCTCCCAGTGGGGATGTGGACGTAGGGTGAGAGACTGTCAGGCCAGGTAACCAGCACTGACAACAGCAATGCCTTCTGGGTAAGCCTGGCTTCAAACTCCTGCCCCATTTGCTTCTACACCTCAATAGTACTGACTTTTTCCTTTGGCCTCACATCCCCTGGCTCCTTTTCAGCTTAGACAGTAACAGGTTCAGGAACTAGGACTCAAGCAAACCTCAAAGAAGGTTTCCATCATGCCTCTGCCACTTGCCAGCTAGGCCACTCTGGGCAAAACATTTTCACTTCTCTGCACATGATTGTCTCCTCCACAAAATGTGAATAATAGTGCCTCACTTCCCAAGGCTGTTAAAGAGAGTGAGATTGTGGGGGCAGAGCACAGTGCCTGGCATAGAGGGCACACTTCAGATGGATTGGCATTCCCGATGCCATTTTAATGGCATCTAAATTCTTAATGGGTCTTCCCCAATCATAGTTCGTCACATCACATAGGTTGTGCAGTGGGCGAAGCATAGGTTTGGAGTCAGTCAGGCTTGGGTTGGAATTCCCATTCCATCGTCTACCACCAATGTGACCTTGGCACATTATTTAGGCTTTCTGAGACTCGGCTTTCCCCATCTGCATGTGGAGGACACTACCACTTACCGACAAGATTGTCTTTTTTTTTTTTCTTTTTCAGTAACAATTGACATTCAATATTATTTTATATTAGTTTCAGGTGTTCAGCGTAGGGGTTAGACATTTATATACCTTATGAAGTGATCCCCTGAGTAGTCTAGTATCCATCTGGCACGATACATAGTTATTACAATATTATTGACTATATTCCTTCCTTATGCTCTACTTTATATCCCTGTGACTATTTTGTAACCGCCAATTTGTACTTCTTAATCCCTTTACCTTTTTCACCCTGCCCGCCCCCAACTCCTCTGTCATCTGGCAACCATGAGTTTTTTCTCTGTATCTATGAGTCTGTTTATGTTTTGACCTGCAAGATTTTGTGATGGGGATTTCGTGAGACAACATATTTAATTAAAGAGCCTGATTCTTGGGAATGGGTGATTAACACTTAAAGTATCTTATCTTGTGCTTTGTGGTCTTCAAAGTAGTTTCACATACATTGTCCTATTTTATTCTCACAGAAACATGGTAAGGCAGGCGGGGCAGGTGTTTTTATGCCCCTTTAAAAGAAAAAGAAAGAAACAAGGTAGAAATGTTAAGCGGTTCATCCAACACCACTCAACCCATAAATATATCAGGACGGGGACTGGCACTGAGGCATCTGCCTCCGAGACCAATGTTTCCACTCTAATTTTTTGTTACTATGCTTAAAGTCATCCCTGCGCTGCACATTTCAGTGAGAAACATCGGGGAGAAGGGAATACAAGTAAACACATTTTTTTCATCATCTTCCAGCACCATTAGAAGATCTGTTATGATGTCTTCAGAAGAAGGTGATAGAAAGCCCCATCACAAAGTGGCTTCAATAACCAGGATTTGTACTGTGTCACATAATTGGAAGTCCAGAGAGCGACAGGAAGGTTCGAGATGCAGTATGATGGGTAACACAGGAATGTTAACAGACATACTTTCTCTGTCCTCTCTGTCATCCTCAGCGTTGGTTTTGTCTGAAGGGTGGTAGCCCTTATGGTCATCAGATGGTTGTTGGTAGAAATTGGAGCTACCAGCTCTCTTGTTCATGTGCAGTTGGTCCTCCCCCCAGCATCTGTCCTTTCCTCAGTCTGCTAGGGCCATGCATATCATAGGTTACCCACTGGACCAATAAGAAGAGGCAGAGATGCCTGCACTTCATTACTTCAGGTTACACAGTGGATCCTAAAGTGGAGATTGAAGTCACCTGCTCCGTTGTCACCAGAGAGAGGGCTGAACACATAAATAATTAGGAATTTTACGAAGGAATAGAGGGGAACAGGTGTTGGGTGGGTAATGAACAGTATCCACTCCACGGCGTAATAATTCACTATTGATTATTAAAATGGCATTCCCCTTTTAATCTACCTGACTCTCCTGAAAACATTGATTTCAGGTGATTATTGGAATAAAAATTGTGAAGAGATTTTTCCCATCAATTTTTTTAGAATTTCTCTTACGACCCCATCATTTTAACTTAAAATCAAGCACCAAAATCTTTCAACTTTTTATATGAAACCTAAGAAAGGTGATGGGAGTTCCTATAAAACTAAGTTTTATCAAGAGAAATCAATTTGGAACACAGACAGGTTTTACTTTCCTAAAAGGGAAAAAAAATTTAATGTAGTAGATCCATTTGATAAAGAAGAGATACATAGAATAAAATTGAGAGCATGATAACGGTGGGAAAAATGAAGGCTGGACAGTAGAGGGCCTCTGTTTTTGACCCACTTCTGCCCTAACCTATTATGTGTCCCTGGGTTAGTCACTTAAGAATAGAACTAAATTGTGGGTTGTAAATTGTCATCCCATCGATCTGGCCCTGGATGTGATTTTATTTTATTTTAGTATTATTTTTTAAATTTATTTTTGCCAGCACCTAAATACGGTCTAACTACCTGAGATAACCCTGCTGTTGGGAGCATAGTGACAGAGCTTCTGAGAGCAAACACAACCAACCACCAAAAGTCTAGGGCTCAGATACCACAGGTTCAGAGTCACATACAATGAAAATGTGCTTACGAGTTATCCCCAGAGCCAATAAAAATCCATCACGTTATCAACATACCAAGAAATAAATGCCTTGACTCAGAATTACTGCTTGCAAGTTATAGCCTCAAGATTGCTTATGTAACTCAAAACTCTTTTTATTACCTTGTATTATATGACCCAGATCTGTTAATAGAAAAACACAGGGTAGTGTCTTAAGGAGACAGTCCCCAAATTGGCTATTGTACAGGTTTTTCTTTTACCTCATGTTTGAGTAGAATGAAGTCCATCCATCTTAAGAGCCCACATGTGTCCCAGAAATGGAATTGACGGTGGAATCAGAATGACTGGCCGTTTATACCTACGGATGCCTCTTTGACTCAGTTGACTTGCAAAATAGCACCTGACTCAGTTTCATCAAAAGATAGCTAAGCCTTTGTCTAGCTGGGAAGTATTTTCTTTTCAGAGAAGTACTACCAACCACAGAGCTCGTGTGAGCCCATGAAATGTGTCTCCTGATGCCTGTGCTCCTGGAGGTAACGACTTTTCCTTTTCACTGCTCAGAACTCATTCGTCTGGATCTCATTCGTTTGGCACATCTTGAACATTACACAATCATATGTCAGTACAGAAGATTTTAGCTTCTTGTCACTGCTCATGCTAAGCCATCCTCAATGTTGTAATATCAGTGATATTTCCAAGAGATAACCCAAAGGTGTCTACTGGCTATATAATTTGTCAGGCATTAATGGAGACAGGAGCTACAGTAGCAGTAAACATACGGTATTTTTGTCATCTTTTCCTGATAGGGGTTTTGATAAGATTTAAGAGTAGCCTCAGGTTTAGCTTCCTTAAATACTAGTGTATGTATGTGTGTGTGTGTCTTTGTTTATTTGTTTGTTTGCAACAAGTGATTTAAAATACCAGATGTGCTAATCTTTGTCACTATATGCCAAAGAGTTGCTAAACTCTCTGACTTTATGGTCAGCTTTGACAACTGCTTTCTCTTGCTGTAAAATGTGCTGTTTTCAGTGTTAGTCCTTGATGCCAGCAAGTATGACGAGAGCTAACCTCAAGGAAATTCTCAGGAAAGTCCCAAGAAATGTCTGAACGGTGTGCCTCCATTAGCAGATGAAACAGTTCCCCAAGATCCTCATTAAATTCCTTTTTGAAAATTTAGCAACTTAATAGAAAATAGCACATACATCCTACATAAAATTCTGATTACTTAAATTCAGTTGATTCCTGCCAGAGCCTGAAGGTTTTCCCAAACTGTGATTAGGAAAATGAACAAAATTGATCAACTTGACCAACTTAATCAGTGCAGTGGAATTTCAGAAATCTTCCACAGAATTAATCATAGAACTTTTAAATTAATATGATAAGATAATTCAGAAAAAGAAAACCCACAACTTGACTGAGTCCCTGAAGTTGATGTTTCAAAGCTGTTTGACATCTGACCCACCTGACCTTTACAGGATTTTCAACATGGTATCGTTGCATGAACCATATATCCCAGCCAACCTAGTCGACTGATTGCCAGGCATGTCTTCTCTTTGCCTTTGTCTGCCCTGTGTCCAGGGCTGAAGTGCTTTCATTTTTCTCTCTGCTCATCTCCTAAGCTAAATTAAGTCATGCTTCCTTCATGAAGTTTTTGCCAATGACTCTCTGAACCCATGTCGTACTGATTATGCATCCCATACATTGGGTAAGATCTCTTGGATTATTGCTATCATTTTGAGTGATTATTACTATTCCCTACCTGACTAGGCATTTCCATTTTATATGCCTCAAGTAGATTATCATTTCCCTGAGATGTTATATATTTGTCTTTGTGTCTGTCCACTGCCTTATGCAATGCCTTGCATATGGCTGACATGGATTATATTAGCGAATCTGAATAGTTTAACTGATTGAGTTTAAATCATTCAATCGGAATACAAAGGTAGAGCAACGGACTGTTAGGGAATAGTTGTAAAAATTGTAATTATATCTGGGGCCCAGACACCTGAAATAAATTTCCAAATCTGCCACTTACTAGATTGTGACTTATCTTGAACAAGTCCTTTCACCTCCCGGCTTTAGTTTTCTCATCTGTAAAAATGAAAGAATAATGATGACTCTCTACCTGTTTCACAAGGTTACTGTGAGAGCCAAATGATGTAACGTCTTTGAAAGTGTTTGTACAAAGTGAAGTACCTTTCAAATATGAATGTTCATTGTTAGGCAAACGAAACACTGCCTTTAGAAATCCCATATCAAATGTAGTGAAGAGCTCCTGAATTATCAAGACTCCTGTTAGTTTTAGATACATTTGATCAATTTCAAATACTGCTATAGATCAGGTTGAAAATAAGATATTCTTATTTCCACTTACAGATGAAAGTTTGAAGTTATCTCAAAGCTCATGATTGAAGTGAGATTAACGATGGCTCCAAAATGAGAATCTTCATTTTTTCTAGTTAGTAGCTTTAAGCCTAATGAGTACTACTACTTCTTTCCAAATTTTTCTTTAAGCACCATAAAAGCTCTGAATCTTGGGAATTAATATAAAGCAACATGCTGAAAATATCACTCTGTCCTCTCTGCCATTCCTGACACCTTATATTAGCATCAATAATATCCCTGCATCCATAATTTGACTCTATCTTTCTTCAAAATCCTCCTGTATTTTTTCATAGTCTTCAAATCCATGCCTCTTATTTTGTAAGTCCATATCATTACCATTTCTTCATCACTGACTTCCTTTGAGACATTTCTATTTGGATGACCCACAAAAATCTCAAAATTAAGAAAACCAAAGCTAAACTTGTCATCTCTTCCTCTCTTATTCACCACCACCCCTCCCCCCACATCCCGAAACTTGCAACTCTTTCTATGTTGGGACATGCTCGACCATCTACCAAGTGGCCAAAATCCAAAACTTGGAAGTCATCCTTGCCCTTACCCTTCCTCAAGATTTACTAATGTCTGCTAATTCTGTCTCCTCTCCATCTCATCAATTCATAAACTTTCATAAATCTCCATGTTCAAAACCAGGGGTTAGCCCATCCGTTGCATATTATCACCATAGTTTTCTAACTATACTCCCGGTGTTCAGTTTGCCTCGCTCCAATCCATGGTCCACTCTAGAGCCAGAGTCATCCCTATAAGATGCAAACTTAATCTCGTCAATCCTTGGCTTACAAGCTTTCGCTGGCTCCCTATTTCCATCTGCATAGTAGATGTACAATGGAAGATGAACCATGCACCAAACACTTTCCTATGCAGCCAGTGCCTCCCTCACCCAGATCATCCCTTCTCCTTCCTTCAAGCCTCAACTTAGATGTCAAGGTAGCCTGGACTATTTCCGTATTAACTCTCTTCCAAAAATTGACTGCTTAGCACCCTCCACTTAGCCTGATTGGACATTCTCCCGCTCTCTTGTAATTGCCGTCTGCTTCCCTATGCACTCCAGTAGCTTGAAACCTCCTTCCGAGGAGGACCAATGTTTCACCAAGTTGTCTCGGTTACTCTTGCCATCCGAGCAATCATCCATGCTGTCTGGTACATAATGCACTCTCAATAAATAAAAAACTCAACTTACTCCTTTTCCCTCTACACATACTTTTCTTTATCCTGAAATACCCCTCTACCTCTTCAGCTCTGTTGGATTTTTGAATCATGCTTATTTCAGGAAATCTTCCTAAATTAATCTGCTCTAGTCAGTCCTTACTCTGCATCCCTTCTCAATGTATTTATTAAATGGATGTTTATCGTTTTCACTTTTTGGAATGTTGTCGATAAATACCACGAAGTTGATGCACATGTTTATAATGTCTCCCAATACCAACTTTGAACTCCTTGGGGAAGCACCGCTCCTCATAAATCTTCAGTTACCCTGACCTTCACTAGCAGTCAGATAAGGCTCATTGAAGTCTATGTAGGATGTGTCATCATCCTTTTCAGTGTTCACACCCCAAACTCCTGTGAATCATGGTTCATCATGCATCTTTCTCCCTCACTCTCACATAACACTGACAGACTGTTCATTATATTTCCATCTAGCAAGAAGCCAGAGTGGTTATTGACAGGAAGGCAGAGTGGAAGGTGCCCTACTTAGAGGCAGTCAGGACTTGAAGACCCAAGATGTGCTATCTCCCTAATCTAGGGCTCCTTCTTTTATGTTGGGTGAGCCATTTCCAACACTTTAGGGTTTTTTTTCATCTACTAAGAGAAGGATTTGTAAGAGTCCTACTAGATCTACACAAGGCTGTATCTCAAAAGTAATAATAGTAACCCAAAGGACAGATCCATGAGAGTCAAAATTGACTGCACCATAATGAACAAAAGTCTCTTTAATATGTTTGAAACATGTTTTTAAAGAAAGAAGATGCCAAGGATAGAGCTAGAGCATCAAACATTTTAGTTTTGTATTCATACAGTCTGTGCCCTTAGCATAAATTTTCTTAGGTAATGTCACTCCAATGCTTGCTACATAGAAGACATTTGAAGGACCCTCACCAAACTAGTGTTCCCAGAAGGAGCAAGGACCTAGAATGAAATAGAAAGCAAATATTGAAGAAACCATGAAAGAAACCTTGCAAAGAAACTACACTACTCTGATCCCCATTGTCCTGTGTGTTTATTTTTGGATTAAAGTCCATACTTTGTTAATTTGTTTAAACTATTTTACACAAAATGTCTGGTAATTGAGGTAACCATATACATGACAAAAGAGGTAGATAAGGAAGTTGACCTGAAAAATGTGTGAAGTTGACTCCATTTTCTTTTGATTTGATACAGTCACTACCAGAGCGACAATATCAGATGGTGTGGTTTGTGTCCCAGGTGTTCTTTTGTTCCAGCATATCCATCTACATTAACATCAGAATTATCACTGCTGCAAAGAGATTTTTATCTTACTTTAGTAATAATATTTTAGTAATAATATTTAATAATAATAATTGAGTTGGAAAAAATGTGTGTATAGCTACAATATAAATTCAAGGTGTGATAAAAAGATAACAGTGAATGTTTAAATTTTAAAAAATTATTACAGTAAAAGACACATTACCATTAATCCCCCTCAAAATGCTCCCTTTCACTTTGAACACACTTATCCCATCGCTCTTGCCATTTTCTGAAGCACTTCTGGAAGTCCTCTGTCGTGAGTATCTTTAGTTGCGCTGCTGTGCCTGCCTCCATGTCTTGGATAGATTCAAAACGTTTACCTTTCATGGTCATTTTGACTTTGGGGAGGAGCCAGACATCTCATGGTGCCAGGTCTGGAGAATAAGGTGGATGAGGACACATCGTAATGTTTTTATTTGACAGAAATTGCTGTACCAGAAGCAATGTGTGACGTGGAGCCTTCCATGGTGATAAAAACAAATGTGGTGAATGCTGCTGAGTGCAACTCAAAGGCAGGGATCTTCAAAACGGGAAGTGGCGCGTCAAATCTTAGTAACAGTGTGTGACAGCTTTCAACTAGTTTGGTGCAATATGTCAGGTGTGAGCTACGGTTGAGAGAAGGTGTGTTTTAAAGTGTGCCATAAATCATTCTCCATCATGACAACACTCCGTGTCACATATCACTTCTGGTATACAGCAATTTCTGTCAAAAACATACAGTGTGTCACCATTCACCTTATTCACCGGATCTGGCACTGTGAGACTTCTGGCTCTTCCCCGACATCAAATTATTTGGGATCTTGAGGCAGCCACGACAGCATAACTAAAGTCACTCATGAAAGAGGACATCCAAAACTGCTTCAGAAAGTGGCAAGAATGATGGGATAAGTGTGTTCAAAGCGAAGGGGAGTATTTTGAGGGAGATTAATGGCAATGTGTCTTTTACTGATATAAGTTTTATTTTAAAAAAAACATTCATTGTAATTTTTGATCACACCTCATATGACTTAGGGAAAGAACTTTTCAAAATATATATTTTTTTTATTACAAGCTGAAGTAGTTACAAATTTTCAAAATTACTATAACCTTACCGATCCTAAATCATTTTGTTCTCCCTTATTTTCATATGTTTGTATGTAACAATGGTCATATTATTTTTACTTTTAATATACATAGTATTCAGTTATGCTGTAATAGTGTGGTTAGCTTATATATTTCCTAATTTTCAGACTGCATATCATTCACCATGATCCTTTACGAACTCATCCATACAATGGAAATCTACGGAGCTGTGTGCTAAGTGCTGTGTCAAGACCAAAGATCAGAAACAGGAAGGAGAGAAAGGGCACCCAATTTAAAGGGGGCTACAAACATCAAAATAAGTCACAGAAAAAAATAAGTTACTTCCACACAATGGAATGCTACATAGCGATAAAAAGCAATGAAGCACTGACACATGCAGCAACATGGAGGAATTTCAAAAGCCTGATGCTAACTGAAAGAAGGCAGACCCAAGCAGCCGTATACTGTCTGGTTCCATTTATATAATATTCTGGAAAGGGCAAAACTATATTAACAGACAACAAATCAGTGGCGGCCGGGGAGCAGGGGCAAGAAGAGAACTGACTCAAAACTGCTGGGCGGAAGAAGTATTCTGTAACTTAACTAACTGCATGACTGTATACATGGTCAAAATGCATAGAGTTGTATACCTAAAACAGATGAATTTTACTAAATATAAATGATATTTCAACATGCCTAACTTTAAAAAGTGCTAAGTGAAACAGTTTAAGGTATTTGATAAGAGTAAAGCTCTTGAGTCGGGCTGCTAGAATTGGTGTTTCTTCTCCATCCCTACTGACTATGTCAGCTGGAGTGATTATTTAACCACTCTGTGCCTCAACTTGCTGGTCTTTAAAATGGGTATACGTGATGGTGCCTACTTCGTGGCGCTACTAGGAGAGATGATCAATGCAAAGTATCTAGAATACTGTAAGAGCTCAATAGATTTCATTTATTTATCTACTTGAGCGTTAAAACAGAATAGCAATCACTGTCCAGCAGAAAATGGGCAAATGACCAGAAAGCCCATTCATAAATGAAGGAATACAAATGCCCATTAGTCATAGAAAGATAACTTTGGCCTAACTACTAGAGAACTATATATGAAATATAAACATCACTTTTGTTTACAACAGAAGCAAAATGTTTCTTTTCCTTTCATTCTTTCATTTTTTAAGACTGAGGCCCAGGGTAGGGGCAGATCTGTTGAAACAGTACTGTCATATTATCGGTAGGCAGTAAATAGATTTACCTTTATAGAAAGCAATTTGGCATATGTACCAAGGATATGAAAGTATTAAAACTCTTCAATCCAGTTACTTTAAGTTAAAAACTTTTTTTCATTAACAAGTATCAGCAAAGTTCAGAGAAATTTATGTCAAGGTTATTTATTGTGATATGTTTATAAGAGAAAAAAAATGGTAACTCCATTTTTTCTAATAGGTAGCTATTAGAGAAAAGGTGAAATAAAATTTAATATATGCTTACTGTTATGTAAACACACACACACACACACACACACACACACACACACAGACGTTTTTGGAAATTACTAAAAGGGTACAGGAAGAAATGCAGCCAAAACAAATTTTTTCAAAGGGTCAGTATCTGGCTTCTGGAGAAAAATAGAAGTTCCTCAGGTGGGAAAAATTGGGAGTTACATTCCAGGCAGGAGTGTTAGGTACAGAGAGGCCAGTAGCCTAAGATCACTTAGGATGGCCTGGGAAGGTCAAGTACCCCTGAGTGATAGGCATATAGAATTTGCAGGAAGGAATGATAAAATCCAAAGAGAAAAAAAAAAAAAAGAGCCATCACCAGTTTTTAAAAGATCTAAATGCCATGCTAATAAGTCTGGACTCTATTTTGCAATTGCAAGCCATTAGAGCTTTTTAAGAAAAGGCTTAACACAATTGTTTTATGCTAACTGACACCTCTTGTGAGTAGTAAGTAAGACCATCCCACTTTCCTCTTTGGACATTCACCGAATAGAATTAGATGTAACAAAAATTAGCTTAAAATTAATAGCAGGGGATCTCGCCCAAGATCAGTACACTAAATAGGTGATTACAAGTACAGCAAGAAGCACAGAGATTTGAACATCTCATAATAGCCCACAAATGCTTGTTGAATCCATCTTTTTCACTGGAGAGCAAGTCCATTTTTGCCATCACCTGTTTTTTGTTGTTGGATTGAATGCTTTTCTAAAAAGGACTTGTTTCCTCTGCTTTGATCTGTTTTCTCCCTTCTGGGTTGTTTTGCCCACTTTGAGAACACGGTTTAGCTCCTGGATATGTTTAAATCACATGTATTTTTTTTAATTTTTGATAGAGGAATCAGCTAAAGTTGTAACATTTGGAATCCTAAATCAGCAGCCCAGTTAAAGAGAGTCATCCTCCTTTGCTTTTCAATCTTTGATCATCATTTTGCAAAATGGCAGTCACTGCTCCTAATTAGTAATCAAGGCTTGGAGTGGTTACACCCTGAACAAAATACCATCTTCTTGGCCAAACTTTTATCAGAAGGCGTTGTAGAAACTCATTAAGTCCCTTGAGTCAAAGATCCAGGTGAATCATTCTGAACCTCCACCCAGTTCACCTTTTTCCTCCGGTAGCAGTTAATTATATTTTTCCTTTTTCCCACTCCCACCTCCACCAACATTCAATCACACGTTCCACGTGTCCACACACACTCACTCTGAGTTTACAAGCTCACATAAGGTTCACTGCCTGGCACTCACAGGAAAGCGATAAGAAATAAAATGTCTATAGGTTTTCTACTGAATGCCTGGCAGGAGGAAAAAACAAAAATCTAAGAACTTAGTCCTAAAAGTCATGTAGCATTTACTATTGAAATTCAGATTTTAACTTCATAATACAAAGAATGTAAGGCAAACACGTTACACGAAAACATTCAAGTGATAGTGTGCCGCCTTATTAATTATTTGAGTAATTAACATAGCTCGCATTACCAGACTCAGTCTGAGTATAGGATCAATGCATCCTATCACTGCAAGAGTGCCTGCACTGATCGGGCTGGGTGTGAAGACCAACCCTCTCACTTACCATCTGTGTGACTTTAAGCAAGTGACTCAACCACACAGCGCTGTGCTTTCATCTGCTGGACTAATACCTATCTCCGAGGGCTGCTGTGGGGCGTCATTGTAATAATATATTCACTGCTAAACACAATGCCTGTTCTTTGGGAGGCAAAAATGCAACAATAGCGAACAGCCTGATAACATTGACCGTTCTAATCATTCTACCTAAATGAGCTCACTTCTTCTCTCAACAACCTCATGAAGGAGGCACCACCATGATCCCATTTTACAGATGGGGAAATTGAGACACAGAAAAGTGACTTTCTTTCTTCAAGATCATGAAAATACGAATTGGTACTAAACCGGATATGAACCCAGAATGCATGCATTTAACCCCTGTGAATATGTTCCCTTCTCTCCTTAAAGATTTAGGAGAGGGTTAACTGACAGTCTCAAAAATTCAATGTCATCTTGAAGGTTAGTAACTGAGTTGGAAGCTAGGACCTATAAACGTAAGTCTTCCGATTCCATTCTAATATAATAAAACGAAACAAAGATAAACAAAAGATAGAATAAAGCTTGGATAAATGTACGTGGCAGGATTTGAATAAGAAACGAGAATGTTTCACTACTACTTTGTGATAATGAGAAGTCCAATTACAGTGACTAATTAGTTGGTAACGATCAGTTTTGAAATAGTCACTTCAGGTCCTTATCCTACTTAAAAGTCAGATTCATAACGCTCTAGAAAGATCCTATCTTAGGAGTTGTAAGGAGGAAATCATCTTTGCTGCTCACACTTCACTCCTCAGTAGGCAAAGCTGGATTTTGGTGCTTTATTCCTCTTTCTTCCTGGTGTCCCTCCCTCTTGCCCACGAGCCCCTCGTGCACACTGTCCTTTGGTAAGGTAATGAAGCCCTGAAAGGGAGAATTACAGTCAGTAGAGTTGAGATGGACTAACTGATAGTGGAGCCCCTAAAGACACCTCACAGAAACAGCTACCCACCCCTCTCACACATAAGACAACCCACTTCCTTGGGTATTATTTGTGGACCCAAGCAAAACCTTCTAAGTCTCCTAGCCTTTTGGAGTCGAGAACACACTTACCAAGTCATGCTTTTGCCTCCAAATGCACAGGGATTTTCCCACACCCACCCACATAGCTATACTGGCCATGGAGCTCAAGGCCAAGGGCAGTGAGGCTACAGCCAGCTGTACTTGAAGAGATGGGAGGTGTGGGTGTGTTATCTGTGCCTCACCAGCTCCTGACCTGAGGCAAGAAGAGCTAAGGAAACCTACCATTCCAGCTCTCATAAGGGAAGAGAATGTAGGTCAATGAGATGTGAGAAGAGACTCACCTTCCTTAATTGAACTAATCAGTGATGTGGCTACTAGGTGTTAAGGTTGATTAATATCTATCATAGGGAAAACTGATAGCATAGCATAATCAGGACAATAGTAGTTAACATTCATTCGTGCACTTGCCATGTGCCAGGCACTGTTCCAAACTCCTCCATGGATTATCTCATTTCGTATCCTTACTACAATCCTTGAGATTGGTGCCATTATCTCCATTGTACGGAGGTGGACACGGAGGTGGAGAAAGGTTACACAGTCTTTCCCCAGCTGCCGTAGCAAGTGAGGGAGAGAAGACACAAATCCAGAAATCAGAAGTGAAAGCCCTTGTTCTAAACTCCTTTCCCATGAATAATCAAAAGCAGAGGTTGCCAAGCTTTTTCTGTAAAGAGCCAGAAAGTAACTCTTTTAGGCTTTGCAGGCCAAAAGGCTTTGCTGTCTTTCAATAAAACTTGACTTAGGTACACTGAAATGTGCATTTCATACTACTTTTATGTGCCATGAAATATTCTTCTTTTGATTTTTCTCCCCCAACCTTTTAAAAATATCCAAACCATTCTTAGCTCACAGACCCTATGAAAACAGGCAGCAGACAAGTTTTTGTCCACAGGCCAATAGTTTATTGACCCTAGATCAAAAGGATGGAAAAAAATTAAAGCCAAGAAGTGTGGAGAGAAATATGAATCACCAAGTCCTTTTCCTGCCATTTTCACATTGTATGTATTTCAATCGGAAGATTATTGTCCATCATTCTTCTTTATATCATTTGAGCCCACACAGTCCAGCTCCAGAATCTAGTTCAGACCTCCACATCTAACGAGCGGCGTGTCCTTGGGCAGTTTACTTAACCTTAAACCACAACTTCCTCGTTGTAATAACAGGCGTTATCTCACTGGGGTGGTGGTTGTAGGCATTAAATTAAATAATACATGCTAAGCAATTACCACAGCTCCCTAGCACACTGTGAACTCTCAGTAAATGTGAACTCTTATTACTACAAGTGTTATTATTATTACTGCTACTGTTATCAACATTATCATTGTCATGTGGGGCGGCCTGCAGGGTCTCTGCTCCCACTCCCCACATAATGCAGGACATGGTGAGGCCAAAAAGGAACACCCACGGAGCCATAGGTAGGGGAGTCATATCTCTATACTCTCGCTGTCGGCTGGGTTGGAGACACAGGAACCAGGAGCCACACAATTCTCAACCCTCACTGCGCCGCTTGCAGGCTCAGCCACCATCTTCTTGCTAGCCCCCCCTTTCTTCTGCTAGCCTAGCCACGGCAGTTATATTCATGGCTAATGGCTCACTGGTTACAGCTGACGGCCAACTAGCCACAGCTGATGGCCATTTGATCACAGTCGATGGCCATTTACTACCTGAGCCAGCACCTTTCTATGTGAGGCCGAGAGCCTGGAAACTGCTTTTGGGGGCTCTGTCCCCACAATCATCACCCCAGGTAAGAACATTAAAAGCACCTCTGCTGAAGCTCATCTCTGTAATCCTCCATCGACTGGGTCTCTACTTAGGAGGTGAATATGAAAGGCTTTTAAATATCTTCCCCACTCTTCTCATGATACGGTATCACTCTATCACACCCCAAGTATAGCCCCTCCAGAAAAAAATCCCACTTAATATTCCATATTCTCACCATTCCAGAAAAATACATGTCCCATGCGCAACGCCTAACAGAATCCGAGCTGTGTGTCTCCTTCAGTCTCTCCTGCAGGACTATTCACCTGTAACCCTCCCCGACATCTCACTCGCCTGTCTTTAGCTTTCCTGATGCTGGATGCCATGCTCCTGGGTCACGACAACAACAAGGAGAGGCCAGACCCTGATGGAGAGCCTCCATGAATGAGAACAACCACATCTTATCTTAGTTCATCAGGCCACGTGTGTGGAACGCTCCTTCACTGAAACCACGGAGCTCAGCGCTTGTCACCCCTGCGAGCCTCTTTCTCTACCACGTATTGAACATGTATTGTGTCTCTGGCGCTGTGACACTCTCTAAGCATTTCTGTCCTGGCAGCATTTGCTGCGACAGGTGAAAGGTACAAATACGATGCTGATGAAAATGCGGAAAGGGCCACCATCGCTGTGTGGGCCGAGGAAAACCACGGCTCCGCTCGAAATCCTCTTGCGTCATTATCTCAGACTCTGGCCGTTTTCTCAGTTAAAAGACTTGCGGGCAAGTAACATCGGTAAAGTTCGTCACTTATCGGCTGGCGAATCAGCTGAGCATGACTTAGTTATCTGATTCTCTATTTCAGAGGACTGATGGGTTATGTTCTCGGAAGGGCATGCCAATTCGTCAGGAAAAGGAGTGAGCGAAGGTTTCCAGAAAATGCCTTACTTGTCATCTCGAGGTTTTCCATATCACTGGAGCCAAACGTTACCACCACCCCCCCACCCCCCGTCAGCTTGAGTAGCAAGAAATATCCTGGCCCTTTGGGGGAAAGAAATAGGCTCCTTGTAATTTTTAAAGTGTGCTGATATGAAATCAAATAATCATAGCCCAGATAATTGTAACAATTGAGTATCTCGATTATTGCACCAAGTACAGACTCTTCCGCGTGCATTAGCGCGCAACGGCCTGACTTCCGGGATCATTCCCCCATCATTTCAAATGTCTTCTCAGTATTTTGTGGAATGGTTAGTTAGGTAAGAGCTTCATCTGCCTCCCATGCCACTTGCTATAAATGGGACAACTCTGTTGATTACATATTTTATTTAATTTTTTCTAGAACCACAAAATTATCCAATGAGTTGAAGACATGAGATGAACCTACTGGCCCAGCTACTTTCTTGATTTGGCTGTAAAATTTAAGCACTCTAAGGCATGGACAGACAGATCACTGGACACAGCATTCTGTCTTTTGTTTCCCCCAGGAAATCAATCAACCGAAGGCAAAAATGGTGAAGTAAACACAGTTTATCTCTACACACCCCCACCTCTAAGCTGCAAATACTATTGTTTTCTTTTGCCCCCTTCCTCGTAGCTACTTCCTTGGAAGTTGCTTTCATGCTTCCAGATTTCTCTTAGTTAAAATGAATAAGCAAGGCTAGGGAATACATTCTCTCTTCTCTTTAAAAATTATAGTAATGTTTAACACAAAACAGTAAGCATCCTATAGCAGCATCTCACACATTTATAACAAGACAGTGAGGAGAGCATTTCTTAATAGGACACTTCCAAGGATCTCTCTCTTGCTACCAATAGGCAGCCACCTCCTCACTTATTCTAATCCCATGCATACAGCCATTTTCTGATTGGTTCACAATCTGTTACCCAATTTTAGGAGTTGGGGGCATAATAAGAGAGATTAGTATCTGCTGTAAACGAAGCTTTCTGAAATCTTCCAGGGAATTAACAGATAGTAGAAATGGAATTCACCATTCCCTGCCAGAAGATACACACACACACACACACACACACACACACACACACACACTATGAAGAAGTAATGGGAATAGAGAATACTGGTGTACACAGGCAGCAAATGTGCATCTTTGTTCAGAAACATCCTGGTCTCTTAACTCATTATCAGGAAGTGCTTAAAGAATTCCTGGTACATAGTAGTCACTAGATCAACAATTGTTAAATGACTGAAAAAGTGACTAATTTATCAAGTATCTGGAAGCAATCTGAAGACACACTTTGTTTTGTTCTGGGTGCCTTATGAGTTCAGGTCTAAGGAAATTTTTGTTCAAGACACTTAAGTATCAGGAGCCACTAATGATTTCTCCTGTGCCTTACATGAAGTGCTGCTTCCATCCTTATTTTCCCATCTGAAAAAAAGGAAAATTAAGTATAACCCTACTCAAGAGAAATGAAAACTTACATCCACACAAAAACCAGTGCACAAATGTTTATAGTGGCTTTATTTGTATTCACCAGAAGTTAGAGACAACCCAAAAGTCCCTCAGACACAGAATGAATGAACTATTCCACACCCATACAAATGTCACACTGTTCAGTGATAAAAAGGAGCAATAAAAATCGTGCTAACACATGCTATATAGCACAGCTGAACTCAGAAGCATTACACTAAGTGACGGGAGCCAAAGTTAAAAGGCTGCATGCGATATGATTCCATTTATATGACATTCTTGCCATGACGCAGCCATAGGGGCATTTCCTATGCCCCTATGACTAAAACGTGGCAGAGGGAATTGGCGGGGGTAATGGACTCATCTTATATCTTGATTGTGACAGTGGTTACTCAGCTGTCTACATTTGTGAAAACTCACACTGAAGCATGCCCTACAAAGGGTGAATTATACTGTATGTACATTACAGCTTAATTTTTTGAAGTGAAAGGAACAAGAAAACAATGTTTAGCAGCTCAGTAAGGTAGATAAATATTTTACAGGTATTGATTTTTTGGCCCTGCTAAAATACACGTTTTATTTTTGAGGTTTAAATTTGGAACCAGCAAAAGCAACATCAGCTTTCAAAGGGGAACATTATGCAGACTGAGTTACCATTGAAGGGACCGGGGACCCTTCAATATTGTGGGGGCCTCTGAATCCCCTAATATTCTAATCCACCATAAGTGTACCTCTTACCTGGCAAGCACGTAACAAGGATAAATTAGTTAATGTATGCAAAGAACTTTGAACATGAAAAGCACCAGGTGAGTTCTAGAGTGCTGTTGTTCACACTAAGACTGGACTGAAGGTGGAAGCACTTTCAAAGCTAGTGCCTGGGCCAGTCTTTCTGTCACTCTGTGTCGATTTTTCAGCTGACTCCGACACAGCGATTACACAGATCTGCATCTTTGTACTGAAGCAGAAACCACTAGAAAGAAAAAAGGTACTGTGCAAATGCTACCAAAACAATGATGAGGTGGCAGCTTGGCTGACCAGACATTTCAAAGCTAAGAACGAAGGTCTGAAAGTAATCACCATAGAAGTAAATAGAGCAAACCATATTAGCAATTACAGAACATCTCACTTTATAAAATAGATGTGTGTTTCAAAGTGCGCTGCACACAAAGCATTACTCTACTAAGAGTTTATTTTGGAGAAGTCAAGTGTCTCTTTACAGAGTAGGTCATCACATCTGGAAGAATGTGATGGTTAAGTTCAGAATGTTATAGATTAAATTTTCTTACCCAGGCCACGGTCTTCTTGGTGAGGTCTGCAGCTAAAGATGGATGGGCCAGACCTCAGCATCCATATCTCCACCTTCCACATGCCAGGGCAGTGAGCACAGCTAACAGGCACTCTGCAGATTGCCCAAACCCTCACACCGGTCTTGCCCTCCCAAAGGGCTCTACTTATTGTCTTGATTTTTATCTCCCCTGCCTTTTCTCTGGTTGAAGTACAAAGCAATAGTGAAGAGCTGGACAAAAGCCAACAAGTCTGAGGGAGGAGGAAGAAGAGAAAGGAGATGTTTGGCTAAGCATCTAGTGAGAGAGCCTGGCCCTGAGTCTTTAGGAGGCCTTCCCTGATAAGAGCATTACAAATTAACCTGTGGGTACATCTGCTTCATTGAAAAAGTAGAGCATAGGAACAGCCCTCATTTTTCTACCTAAATGTTGAATAAAACCATTGGAAGAATGGGCGCCTACACAATTCTGATGGACAACATGATATGTTGAAAATTGGTTTTGGACCAAGTCCTAGGGTACCTGAATTCTGGTTCCAATCCTGACATAACAGAGCCGGTGGACACTGTCCCTGGCATGTGGTCTCTCTGGACCTCAGTGTCTTCATCTGTGAAGTTAGAGAGTTTTATGAGATAATCTCTAAGATCCCTTTCAGTTCTAATGTCCAGGTTCAGTTAGTTCTCCTTTAAGCTAAAATAGCTTTTTAGGGAACCTAGAAATAACTCCAAGATTCGTCTCTCTCCATTATCCTATTTTCGGAGCAAGCTAACTGAAAACAGTACCATTAGTGATACTACAATTATTAGTTCCTTCATTCTTATATAGAGTGCGAACAATCTCATATTGAGCCTTAACTACACCTATCATTCAAAGACATGCCTGGGTGCACTACGGAAATAATGAAATGGCAAAAAAAATAAAAAATTTAAAAAAAATAACTTATTTGCACAAAGGCTGAGGAGAATCCTACTAGAAGATTATTCCACGGAGAGGAGAGAATCACGCAAACAAGGTTGGCCCAATTAGAAAGCTTTAATTTTAGAGAGGCAGCAATTCTGACAGCATGGTGTCTGGTCCATGGACTTGCATACTAGCTTAGCTCCCATAATCAATAAGACTCTTAGTCGACCTACAGAATGTAACACCTACTGTGGACAGCATCCTTCTCTAGCATTGTGCAGTGTAAGCCCCTTGAGGACACAAGTAGATTAGTAGGGGCGGTATTTCCTGGTCAAACTGAGTGCCTGAAAGCCATAACTGCCTAGCCAACTGTCATGGCAGGACCTCGAGGGGCAGGGACCCCAGCAGGCAAGAGGCGCCCAATCAGGAGCTGACTGAAGCTGGATGAAAGTTAGAAATTCCCCAACTCCAAGGGGAGGCATGGGTAGGGGTTTTGTGAGTAAGTGTGGAATGGTCCTCAAAACTTCTAGTTATAAGGGTGACTGGGAAGGATGGGAAGTTATTGGTCCAGGGGGCTAAAAAGGAGTGTGACCCCACAAAATTCAGGTTGTAAGTTGTGTTTTATTTTGTTTTTAATTCACCATGTTTCCATAATACTATTATTTTCACAAAGGAAATCACAGGAAAGGAGCTACAGTTATTAATCAAATTCACTGTGTGAGTATTGGAGTGTAGGAGATGTACTCCATGTAAGTATTATAAATACTAGAAGAATATCACAGAATGCCTTTTCTACTTCTCAGTTGAGACAGCAGTGAATACTAGGGATTTCTTTGTCTCTACTTAGAACGAGGAGACCTTTCTCAGCCTCACCTCTGCCTTTCCTCCCACTCTTTATTCCCCAGTTTTGCCACTGTCCATATGTATCATCAGATGTTATAATAGTAACTTGAAATTTTTTTTCAGATGTATATAGTAAAAAGAGCCATCCCATTCGATTGGGGATTGAGGACTTTGGATGACTTTAGTCCCTAACTTCAAAAATATTTTCTCATAATCTATATTGTAGGGAAACTTATCAAAAAGAAATTTGGTAACTGCAAAATGTAACTGCAGTCCTACTTACTGCGATAATTCATAGAATTTTTAGAAGGAAAATTAGGATTATCTTCCATATAGTTGGTGTTATGGTATATTTTAGAACTACAGCCTATCTGTCTGTCTGTCTCTCCTCTACCCCCTCCTTTTCTTTCCCTATTTCCTATCTTTCTCTAGGAAAATCTTTCCATAATATTTCCTGACATTTTGTAGGTTCTCTCGGTCTTATCCACACTAAAGATGATGCCAATAGATGTTGAAGTATCTAAATGGTCCAAATTACATTCCTTATCCTTCTAGTAAGGTCAACTGATTGCAGGAGACCTTCCATCTATACTCACAAACTGGAGTAAAAGTATAGCTCAAATGTTCTCCCTCCTATGAAATCTGTGATTCCTCGGTAAGAGATTACCAATTCCGTCTCTCTTTAATTCTGTTTATTTTTTCATTCAACCTTTTTTTTTAACAAATATTTTTTAAGTCCAACTATTGTTGAGGTGAAAAGTCAGGCACCTTGTGATTTTCTTGTGACTTTTATCATATTCAACTTTATTATCTTAGCTGTCCTTTATTTATTTATTTTTTTTACTGTGTGATTGCATTTGTTTATTTATTCATTCATTAGTTTCAGGTGTACAAAACAATGCTATATTTAAACATTTCACCCCTCACAAAGTGGTAACCCCCTCCCCCAATCTATTGCCCCTCTGACATCGTATGTATCTATTACAATTCCATTGACTCTATTAGCTGTCCTTTATTGAGGCACTACTATGTGACAGGAACTGACCTGGGTACTTCACATACTTTCATTCATTTCATCTTTACAGCAAACCTATGAAGCCTGGGTGCTTTTCACATTTGATAGATAAGGACACAGATTCAGAAGAATTAAATGACACCATGGTAGATAGAAGAGATGTATCTTTCTGACCCCAATGCCTATTATTTTTCTAGTTCATAAAATAGATAACATCAGAGCTACTCTGACTGAAGCAGGGTTGAGGGACCCAGAGACCTCTCAGCTCACTGTCCCCCACTCCTTGAGGAGCTCTGTAGATCTTCAGGGTTCCCCAGTTTGAAAACCACTGCACTACCATACTCCTTTAAGCCCTGCATAATTTAAACCTCCTCAAAGACAAGAACTGTATCTTATTAATTATACTAGTTTCCATAGCACCTTGTTTGTGCCATAAACATGGAGGGTGTTCAGTAGAAATTAGCAAAATTATTCAGCTCTCTATCACACAGAACATTATGCCAGAGAACAACCGTCATCCTTTATGAATTTCTACAGCCATTGGGTTTGCTCAGTGCCATCCATGAGGATAAGCAAATTCCCTTTAAGGTAAGACTTTAGGATAGAGTTTCTAGGAATAGGAACTCACAGCATCAGAGATTTCCAGAAGGCTATTCTCTTCATGACTTTTCGTGATATCTGTAAATAAGGAGAGTTTAGAAAGACCTAGAGTAGGGTGAAATAACTACTTTCTACTGCTATTTTGTAACTATCAGTGGAGCACAGGACTAAATACTTAAGGGAAGGACAAGCTAGCATAAGAAAAACAGCCATCAGGATAGGAGTCAAGGAAAAGTTTTACTCTAGTGGTGTCTGAAAACTGGGAGAATGATCTGAAGCAAGATATATGGCTTCCTACAGCAAAAACCCTATTGTTGTCTTGTGTCAGAGCAGAGAGACAATCTCAGAGTCTCAAATCTCCCTGGAGAGCCTACCTGGGCAGTGCTGCCCAAATTGGGTGGGTTCCAAGGAACTCTAGAATCCCAAAGAGGCATGCGCACGAAAATGTTCAATGAACAGGTTTAGGAAATAATATTGCCTCCTCCGTCTTCTCTTAAACATTCTCAATGCATTTGAAAAACTAAAAGTCCCAAAAAGATTTGCCCACATCACCAAACTTATTTAGCCACGGAAACCATTTTCAAGGTATACCAGTTACCGTTTTGCAAAGCGCTGGTTCTCATTGGACTCATTTTTGCTACTTATGTGTAGCAAAATGGTATTCCCTAGTAATTGCTTCCCTTTATACCCTTCATTGGTATCCATCTAGGAACATGGAAACAGGCTGAGGGCTTTTTGAAGTTTAACGATAGACCAGAGTAGTCTAGGACAGGGGTTGGTAAACTACAGCCTGCAGGCCAAACCCCTGCCACCTCATGTCATTATAAATAAAGTTTTATTGGAACAAAGCCACATCCGCTCATTTACATATCGTCTCAGTCTGCTTCCAGGCTACAACAGCAGAGTTGAGTAGTTGTGACAGAGATCATGTGGCCTGCAAAGCCTGAAATACTTACTATAGAGCACTTTACAGAACATGTTTGCCTACCCATCGTCAAGGATATCTCATGTGTACTTAAGACATGATTCACAAAAATTGAATTTTAAAAACCATTATATCAACATTTTCTATTCTCTCTCTCTCTCTCTCTCTCTCTCTCTCTCTCTCTCTCTCTCTCTCTCTCTCTTTTAACTCCAAACTCCTGTGCATATCTATTTTCTTGGGTGCCTTGCCATATTTCCAATGGGAGACCCAATTTTCGAGATCTATAGAAATATGCCTAGCTCTTACAACCCATGAATTCAACATGAATGAATGAACAAACTCATATTGTCTTCTCTCTCTCCCTATTTCTACTGTTGTTCAGATCTTTTGTTATTGCCTTCAGTTGTAGTTCCTATGCTAACCTTCTAAGGCTTTTCAGTTCAAAGGCATATTCTAAAGGAACCAAACAATTCCCACTGATCCTGACACAAATAATACCTTTTGCAGTGCCCTCTACAAATATGAAATATCACATGTAGAGTCTCTTTCTACATGTAGAGGGTGGCATACTCATGTTACCACCCATGCTAGCACTATTTTTCAAGCTCAATCCAGCCTCTATTTAAATGTGCTAACAGTGGTAACACTTTAGCAACAGAAATAGAAGTTGAATCCCATAAAACGCTTTTTCAATAGAATCCCTTGGGAGCATCTTTCTGTAGAAGACAGTCCCAAGATTGTTCCTTTAAGGAAACATATGTATTGTGTACTTTCCTTCTTCCAATATTCAAAATTAAGCCCCTCCAAATGGCTCACACACTGAAGTTTATAACCTCAGCCTACACAAGTCCAGTGCGAAAAGATCTACAGCCTGCAGGCAGAGCAAGGAAGCTCTTTAAAGATGAATCATTTTCATAAATGAGTGCAGAGGGAGGTCAGGCCAGGGGACAAGAAAGGTTACATGTGTGCCTGAGATAAGGCCCCATCCATCCTCCTCTTACTGTCAGGTCTTGATGGGTGAACATTGCCTTGAGCTCCCATAAAACATGTTGTTTGTAGAAAACTTGCAGGTGGTTCATAAAAAAGTCCAAACTGTTACCATGAAATTTATCTCCTACTGCGGGATCTGTTTATAATAGAAAGGAAGGATCTCAAATAGAAATTAAGTATCTCAGACTGACTTACATTGGCTAGGAGGATTGAAAAATTCTACCTGCTTCCCAATCATTGCATTAAAAACGTCAAAGTCTTTGTATTGATGACATCTTGACAAGATACAAGTATGTTCAAAAGACAAATCATGTCCATTATGTTCACAACCCTTTATCCGTGGGGTTAGAATAGGCTAGGTGAGATTTTATTGGGAGAATTTAATCAGACGACTGAACTCTTCATCACTTTTTATTTCTGAAGAGTGTCAAGGATCTGTTATTTACAATTTTCCCATCTGTATGGTCAAAGTGAAAAGGGCATCTCAATTTTTTTTTAAAAGTTGTTAGGAGGTGTTTATTATCTTGAAGCCGAAAAGAGATTGGGGGCACTGGCAACATTGACCATAATTTGAGTTATCTCCATGTAGAAATTGAAGGGAAATGCTGAGACAATTCATGTAGATAATTCAGACCCTAAAACCTCTGGTACTTGAAATAAAGAGATAAGTGAAAGAGAAGTGTTCAATTTTGTTCGTGTTTGTTTTTCCAGTGTCGGTTTATAATTGGCTCAATTCATCACATCACATACACATACACCTGTACGGTGGTTTGAGGTTGCTGAAAATAGTTGTGGCCATAAATTCCCATCAAATTGATGATCTTAGCACATCTACATGGCAGAATATTGTACTGAGAACAGTTTACAGAATCCAAGTGGCTTAGAGCTGGAGGGGAGCTGAGGTATTATGCAGCCCAGGATTTCAACCCCCAGCACAGACATGGAAGGCAGACATCTGCAGAACTTCAAGACATCTTCAAGGACACAAGTGTGCCCTCCACCTACAGTAGCTGTGGTCCAGGTCTTCATCCCTCCCACATGCACATCCAAACCTCTCCGCCATTCCTTCACCTGGGTGGAGGGGGAAGGTCAGACTGAAGAGGGGCTGAGAAGCACTGTTTCAATCCAACACCTTTATTTGAAATATGAGGGTCATGAGACCTGGCTTTATGAGCAGCGAGAAACCAGACATGTTTCACTTCAGCACCTTCTCAGTCCTCTTGTCTCTACTGTAACTCATCTCCAAGCCCACACTCTGGCTATCTGGACCACACTGAATCACTGCTTCCTCCCTGCAGGAAGTCCAGTGTTCTCTACCCAAATAGTACCTGGCTTTTCCTTATTTCATGTCAAATTAACATTTTCTCCATGCCCTGTTTTCATCTCTCACTGCTGAGAGAACATCTCTGAAGTCTTATCAGTTCTAGGACTGAAGGTTTCCCTCTTTGTAATAATAGCAAGTCAGAAGGCAGCAGATAATTCTGGTCAAATATGCTACCCCAAAAGCATGGATTTGTACTTATGGAGTCTCAGGCATTGTGGCAACCAGAAGACAAGTGGATTTGGAAATTAGGGCTCCTCTCAGCACGCTAAGTGACTACCTTTATACTATTTCACACGTTTTCTGTTGCCAGTTCTTGTCATATATTTCAATATTGAAGGGAAGTAGGAGCCTACTGTTTGGAACGTCAGGCTATAGAAACCTAGCAGGTGTCATGTCGCCAAAAAGGTTTAATCGATATTCTCCAAAGCAAATAAGTTGGGTGCGTGTAATGTGGTGGGGAAGCAGTACTGTCCACGTCATTCAATGACTGATATTTGCAATTTTAAAATCATAAAATACTGGGGGTGCCAAAAACATCTATACGCATTTTAAAAGATGTTATCGTAACATGTGATCTTAAAATGTGTATACCTTCTTTTGGCACCCTCTGTAGATAGGACTTTCTCTGCCCTCTAGTCTTCTCTACTGCTTCGAGCAGTATTCCATCTAAAATGATGCAAATGAGTCACTAACGTAATCCCAAAGGCCTCCATGAAAAGATCCCTCTCCAATCTGTCTTTCATTCCAGTGTTTCATGTCACTCACTGTCATGGATTGCTTTCTAGCCTAAGACCCCCTCCCATGACAAGGCATGAGAGAAGGCTTAGACTCACTTATTTCAAGAACAAATATAGCTTGAGCATTTCTAATGTGCAAGTAAAGTGTTTCATGTACCTTAAAATCAAGCAAAGATAAAAAGGCAAATGTAATATTTTTGTAAGTCATGGTATATAATAATAATAATTGTTAGAGCATAATATATAATGCTTAATAGCATAACAAAACGTACTATGCTAAGAATTGAATTTAAAATAACTAATTTACTCCTACCACCACACTATGGAGTATAAATATTACCATTTTACAGAGGAGAAAATTGAGGCTTCTGTTAAGAATCAGGGCCATCTAGCTATATAAAGTAGCAAAGCTAGGCATTTGTTTATTAAATAAAATTTTAAATATTCTAAAATATTTTTGGTATTTCCCATTTCCCTGACCTCCAACCACCCATTAATAACCTTTCTTTTAAATAAATAAACAAACACATAAATAAATAAATAAATAAATAAATAAATAAAATTGCATTTCAATGTGTCAAGTGAATGTCTTCATTTGTTATCAAGGCATCTTGGTCTTAGCTCAACTTCTGAAATGTGACTGTTCTGAAAGGTTACGAAGGACACTAAACTGGACTACACCAATTATTTTGATGTTTTGTCAATTGAAACTTAGTGTTCAATTGTTAATATAGAAATCTGCTTTGATCCAAAAGGAAACGATCAAAAAAAATCTCACAAGATGCTGTTCTCCCCTGCCCAATACAACAAACCCTGAGTTGTATTTCTTCCCATCATCACAAGTAGGCACCAGATAAAACATTCTTGAAAGTTTTTATTTAGAATTGTTTTGATAAAATTGATTTAAGTGACTCCTTGTCCTAATTTATAAACCTAATTTATAAACCTTTTATTGAACACCTATGATTAAGTGCAAAACATATCAGAAAATAGAACGATGAGCCCAATGCCAACCGTGTCCCCAAGCTGTCCAATAGTCAATGGAGGGGATAAGATATAAATAAAAATAATATAAGGTAAAAAGTTGGAAAGCCCATGAGAAAATAGAACCCCCAATTTGGAGGTGATCAAATTCAGCTTTATGGTAAAAAGGCCTTTGAGTTAGAACTTGAAGGAGAGGGGGAAAGAATGCACGTGATATCAAAGTCTAGCAAAGCAAAGAGAATGTTTGATGTCTACGGAGAACAAACAACCTTTTTATGTAACAAAAAATGTAGGCGGTATAAGATTTTGTGACTGTCATACAAAGGAGTTTGAATTGAATTCTCTTAGAGGGAAGAATTCATTAAAGATTT
Organism: Rhinolophus ferrumequinum; assembly: GCF_004115265.2. Taxonomy (NCBI): domain Eukaryota; kingdom Metazoa; phylum Chordata; class Mammalia; order Chiroptera; family Rhinolophidae; genus Rhinolophus; species Rhinolophus ferrumequinum. The sequence goes on along the minus strand of NW_022680355.1, from coordinate 13,974,963 downwards.
TGAACAGGGACGGGGGAAGAAGTTAAAGTTTTGCGTTAGTACTAATGGTCCATTCCAAGCTCCTTCTCAACATAGAATATACTCAATACATGTTTGGTGACTTGGGTTTACATAGGGATTGGGGAAAGAGGCTATTAGAGCAGTCAAGGAATATTTTATTAGAACCTAAACTAGGAAATGAGAATACAGAGGGAAGACCAGATGAAAAAGATTTTATAGACATTAGTAGGCATCAGATATCAGCTGATGGCGGAAGGTAAGGAAGAATCAAATATCAATCCCTCGTAACAGGTAGGAGAGTGGTAACATCATCCAACAGTACAACACATTAGCAATATGCTTTCTACTTACCCAAAGCATATTACTTTTGTCGATATTGGTCAGAAACTTCTTAGTCCACAACTTACACAAATATTCTATCTTCAATAAAACATCTTGATGTGTCGAGACCCAATCGAGGCAAACATGGCAGTACATATGTTGCCAAGGACATTTGCAGGTCAGTATTAAAATTCTATAATGATAAAGGACAATACTTGGGGAAATGAGGAAGGGGAAAACTTGCAGAAGATTTGGCTCATTATTCAGAAGAATCACTTGGCTCTAGCAAGTTATAATCACTCTCTTGGAGGAAACTAAAGAAAAAGTTAAAAAAAAAAGATAAATGTATTGAAAGGAAATAGGGTAATTAGACCTAATTCTAGCCTAATAATCATATTTTTGAGAAGAAACATGGGAAATATTATTTCAGATAAAATGAATGCAGCCAAGATGGAATAAAGGCAACTGAATTTCCCTCCCACCTGAAACAACAAAAAAATGGACAAAAATATATGAAAGAATGGTCTGTAAGATCATGTATATCAGACAGTGAAGGATAGTGATCTTTGAAAGATGAAAAGCAAACAAAGTGGAGCTTTCTAATAGCCCCAGACTTCTGCCTTGAGAGAGTTTCCTGGCCACAGTGCAGGGAGGCGTAACTCAGGTGAGGCTTGGTGTATTATATGAGTCACGGAGATGCAGTTGTGGTTCTGGAGAGACCTGGGCAGTCCTATTCTAGGGGCAAAGTATCAGAGAAGAAAGAGCTGCTGGGAGAGAGAATACCAGATATCTGCAGGGAACCCTGTAGTATCCAGCTTAGTACCAATCAGCTCATGCATGTGAGGAAAGTACCCACAGCCAGAGAAGGGACCGTCCAAAATTTGGACTTAGAAGGAACAGTGTCTGGCACTCACACAGAGGTGGGAACAGTTCCTGAAAGCCTGATGTGAGAGCCTCAAGATTCACAGGGCATCGGGTAGAGTATTTAAGTGGGTCTTTCCTCAGTAGTGGAGAGTAATTAGCTCTAGGAAAGGCACTGCTCTAATCCACCTGACAAATCTGTCAGGTGGTTCAGAGGTTCAAACTGTTTCTGAGTAACTCAACTGTATCCCAGAAGCAGGTTCAAGAACACTTACAGGAATTAAAAAATAGCACCCACTAATGTAAATTTCACAATATCTGGCATCTAATCAAAAAGTACCAGACTAGCAAAGAAGAGAGAGAATATGACCCATAATGAAGAGAAAAATCCATGTCAAAACAAACCCAGAACGGACACAGAATCTAGAATTAGCAGACAAGAACACTAAATATATTCCATTTGTTAAAAATATATATATTCCATTTGTTAAAAAAGTTAAGTAGAAAGATGGAAGATATAAAAAAGACCCATATCCAACCTCTAGTGATGAGAACATCAATATGTAAAATAGAAAACTCACTGGATGGAATTAATGAAAGATTAGATATTATAGGAGAAAAAATTAATAAACTTGAAAGACATTGCAATAGAAATGATCCGAAGTGAAACACAGAGAGAAAAGAGAATTGCAAAAAAAAAAAAAAAAAAAAAAAAGAACAGTACATCATGGAGCTGTGAGAAAATTTCAAGCAGCCAACTGATCCTGTAATTGGAATCTCCAAAGGTGAGGAAGGGGGAAGAAAGTTATTTGAATAAATAATGGCTGAAATTATTGAAAATTTGACGAAAACTATAAACCCATAGATCTCAATGCCTCCCCCTTACTCATCTACCCACACTTCCTTTTCTTGTGACATGATTTCAGGTCGAGGAATACTAAGTAAATGATTGTATTAGCATTTTAAACATACCACTAAGATAGCAATATGTGTGGATGGTTGGAAGATGAGAGATAAGGAATATAATTTGCAATATTACAGAAAAGAAATAATCCCCTAAACGAAAGCAATGGCCACGAGGGTGGAAAGAAGGATCCAAATTTGAGAAATACTTCAAATTGTAACATTGATAACGTCCCTGACTGCAACAGAATTTCAATCAATTATGGGATATGAGACCTATCCGAGGTAACTACTTTGGGGGCAATTCAAAGAAGACTTTTGATATCAGAAGTGTCATTTAGGATGGGTTCTAATGCTGAGACGGAGGGGAAAGTATTTTAGTTGGATGGACTAGCAGAAGAAATGGTACAGAACAAGGAAGGTACCATATAATATCTCAAAAAAAGCAACCAATCTGGTGGGACTTAACTAAAGGCTCCTGACCAGGGCATAACGAGAAGGAAGCTGGGAAGGTAAATAGTATTAAGTCCACAGAAGGCTTTGAAGAGCCAGGTAAGCTTTAGGAAATCATTAGCAGTGTCTGAACAGGAGATAGGACGCATGATTTAGGAAATTAGAAGGGAGGGGGCAGGGAACCTGTTTGTGAAACCCTCATCATGGGCCAGTTGCTGGTTAATAAAGAACTCAGCTGGCATGGATGCAGTTAGAGCAGACAGATGCGAGAGACATCACAGAAGCAATGTGTTGGGAAAGTGGGGGGGGGGGAATGTTGCAGGATTTCTGGAAAGCCAGAAAGCCTCAGGCTGTACACTATGTAGGCCCTTTTCGAGTTTCCTCTTGTTATCCATGAACTCCAGACTGGAGTTAGTAATCTGAGCTTATTCATGCCAGCATGTCCCATAAAGATATAAAAGGAGATATACAAGTTCACAAATAGACATACACATAGATATAAAGATACCCAGATAGACTGATACTGAGGTACATCGACTCATAGATACACGTACGATGGATACCTGTTTGTTATTCCAGAACTCAAAGATACATTACAAGGAGGGAGAAAATGTTCCACACTTTGGCTCCAGAGACTTCTTTAAAAATTGGGTGATAGGTCAGAGTGAGTGGGATGAACAAGAGTTCTAAGTTTTCCAAACCAGTTCTTCTCTCTCTCCACTACATAACATTACCAGTATAACAGGCTCACCTGTTGACTGAACCTAAGGACACTCCTACTCTTTCTCCAAATGCCCCAAGTCCATATGTGCACACGGAGATCCAGTTTTAAGCTGTCTTCCTAAACACACACAAAGAGCACAGTGAGTGACATTGCGTTGTTGAGTCAGCCAGGCTAGGGCTTCGAGCCTGTGTGATGTTCCAGCTGTTTCAAAACCTCAGGCTCAGGACACTACACTGGCCCTAAGGCTTTTATGAGAGCTATAATCCGCAGCTGAGTGCAAGCAACGATTTGATGGGTTACAATCGTGGTGATGGCAGTTCGCACATTTCATAAATGCTGATCACGCGTTAAGTCGCCAGGTTCTTTGTGATGCAATGACTCTTGAATTACTGGGTAGCTTAGTTGGGTTTATTAGTTAATGCTACATGATAACATAGTAATAACAATTAACTCTATCACATTCAAAAGGAAGTAGTGTAAGGATCCTCCACTGTGGTTTAGAAAGCAAAGGTAATTATAGCTCTACCCCATAATTGTATGGTTTATCTCTCTCTATAAGCTTGCCACTTGACGATGACAAAGGCAATGCTATGCGACTTGCATTGGGAAACCTGGGAGCCATGCGAAACAATGAAGGGATTTACCCATAATAAAAATCTCAACTTTTGCTGGAAACACAAAGTTTAGATCTTGTCCATGGCGATTTTAACTAGAGAGATAATAACAGGATTTAAAAGGAAGCAGATGGACAGAACAGGTATTGGGAGCTCATCTATGAATAAGATTCTTTGTTCTTCCCATTTGCTTTCGAAGCGAGTGAGGTTTAAGGTTTCTTCTATAGGAAGGCAGAGAAATGCCATGTGCCTGGTGGCCCCTGGCCCGCTGTGTCTGGCTGCCTACCTGAATAACTCTACCCCCTGGTCCGGTGCCCTCACACAATAAGAAAGGAACCTGATGTTAGATTCACTACCTGGGTTTGAATTTTGCCTACTTGCCAGCTGTAAGATTTTAGATAAATTACTTGTTTCATCGACCTCAGATTTCTATCTGTAAATTAGGACCGATAATTAACTTGCATTATTACTGAGATAGCATGTAAAAATGCTTTGCAAACTAAATATTAAAAAAATACCATCGTTGTACCATATATTTGTTATGTGGTACACTATGGTCTTAGGAACACAACATATTGTCAAAGAAACATGAAGATGTTTTTAATTAAAAGTTTATGAAATGAAAACTATCGGGTGTTACTTTCTACACCATCAGCTTTTGAAATTTTGCTATCATCCTTGCTAGAGGAGCACCATTTCAGCTGGATATGAACACAGATGCTACTTAGCAAGGCCATGTGAAGAAATAGTTGCATAGCTAAGTACAAAAATATTATGTAGTCAACCATGGTTACTGCCTAGATGATGAAACAAAATATGCCTGAACTGAAATGAAAACATCTCTAGCATTGTGCTCTATAATAACCTTTCATGTCCCAGCAGAGGAGGTTAAATGGGATTCTCTCACTAATCTTAAAATATTTGTCGATCAGATTAGAATATTTGTAATAATGTGTGGAATACTAATGTTTCCAGTTACAAAGAAACAAAACTAGCTAAGTCTCAATGTCCATTTCCCCCAAATATCTTACCCAAAGATGTTTTAAGTTTATTAAAGGGGACATGAAATGAAAAGTGGCAATAAAGCAAATAATAAGACATATCTGGGGTTAAGACGCTACAAATTTTCTTACGCCTTTGGAAATAGTACCCACGTCTGCTCAAACCTGACACCAAAGCGAACCTCTCCCACTCCTGAGCCAATCTGAATGAAAACCAGTTCCGCTTTAGCTTAACTATATCAGAACCTGTATTGTTATTCCTGGGCCTCTGTAAGCCCTTGTAATAGATCAAGTCAGGAGGGTATCCTCCTAATTTAGTGTCGTGAATAGTACAAATAAAACTTTCCATGACATCTAATCAGAACATGTTCTTTTCTCTTCCCTAAGACCATTATTCCTAGAGGTCCAGATGTCCCCAGCCTGTCGGCCATTACCACTGCAAGCTGCCCAAGCACATTTGAAAGCCATCCAGTCGCTAATTTGCCAAGATTGATTTAAAAGATATGAGACAGCTTACGGTTATGGTCTCTGTGGCTCCTCCAAAGCAGGGTTCTGAAGCCCCTGAGGGGATTCCTTTTGCTGACGGCCGACTATTGTTTAAACAGTGGTTTGCCTCTTTTTTCGATTAATATCGTTACACTTTTTCTCCCTCCGCGGAACCCCGCCATTCCCAGTCACAGACTTCATTCACAGCCCATCCGCTGAAAGTTCTGTGCTCAACACACTAACAAAGTGAGCCATTTACAGGTCAGAGCTAGGGGAGAAAAAATAGCACTCATAGATATTAACTAAGCCTTGAGAGAATTTTTCTGATCTACTCAAAAGACTTACATGCTTTTTATGTGGATAAATTCTGGCTGATGCCACCAAAAATGAAGCAATTCATGTTAAAGTAATTCCATAATGCATAAAAAGGACAATGCAGATGCAAGGTATTTGAGAAATAGGTAGCATATCTCGTTAGGGATGAAAGGGACAAAAGGGACAATTTTCCCCAGCCTACTTTTCACAGAGCAAGCACGTGGTGATTTGTGGTCCAGGAAAGGAACCATAGATTTCTAGAGTTGGACCTACATGTGAATCCTGAATTGATCTCTTATTGATGACCGTGGACCACTTGATTTCTCTGGGCCTCAATTCCTTATTTGAAAAAAGGGGTAACATTACCTATCTCACAGGTTTTGGGGAGTCATCATGAGCTAGTTTACGTAATATATTTAACAATCCCTGGCACATAGTGAACTATCAATAATAATAGCTATTACTATTTCTTTTGACTCTGTGAAGATCAGAAGCAGAAGCTAATTTTTTCATAGAAGATAACACAGAAAGAGTGATAATAAGATTAAACACATACCTAATATTAACCATGTGTCATGTATGGTTAATGGCACCATTCTATAGAGAAACTGAGGCATAGAAATAAAGTAATTTGCTCAAGGTCACACAGCTAGTAAGCGGGGAGGCTGGATTTGAACCCAAGCAGCCTGGCTGCAGAGTCCATGCTGCCGACCATTACACTCTAAAACACATGTTCTAATTGCAGGTCAGTGATACTCGTGGTCCTCATGGTTTGAAAAACCAGAAACACACCTAAATGCACTTGAATATAGAGTTTGTCAGCCTAACAGAGACTCTCGAGGCCAGGAAACTCGGTTCCCAGTCGTGACTCACTGGAGCTGGAACCAGAGAGGAGTTCTGAGTTCAAGGTGGGGCCAACCACCTCAGCACAGGAGTGGTGCCCTCACACGGTACAACCTCTCCTGTTTCCACCTTCAGATGGAAGTCCCTGCTCCACTCAGTCTTTCGATTCTGTTCCCCCATGGTTCAGTTCCTCCGTAATCCAATTGGATATTCCAAGGAAAGGAATTATCATGAGGCAGTTTAAGGGGGAGGGGCACGTCCGTTCCTGAATCAGTCAGGTCTGTCTGAAGAGTCCGGTCCGTGCCACAAATATGACTGCCAACATCCACTGTTGGCAGATGCTTTAGAGAAAGGAACTATCTATAGGCGCTTCAGAATATATTTTTCCCCTTGTTACCTTCCTGCCCTCTTATCTTCCCTGTATGGGTTGTGAGGCACATAGTTGTTGAATTCAATCTTTGGAATCAGTGAGACTGAAAAATAAGTTCTGCCTCGACCATCACTGTCCATGTGAGATTAGACAAGTTATCAAATCTCTCTAGGACCGTCTCCCGAGGTGTCAAATGGAGGTAATAATAATAACAGCTTCCTCACAGGTGTCCTTTGAGTATTATGTGAGATGGTATATGTAAAATACTTTGGCATAAATCTTGGCACATGGTAAGTGTTCAGTAAATGTTACCTATATTTTTATCACTTTTCCCAGCTCAAACCTCTTCATAAATGGACTTCCGCCTTTTGAGCTTCGGGGCTTCTCAGCTCTTTTGTCCTCTTTTCTCCCAAATCTTTGTTTTTTCTTTAACAGCCAAATAGTCACGGCATCCAAGGAATCTGAAAGGGCCAAAATTAGATATATGACAAGGCAGAGAAAGGCAGTGAGTAAACCAGTATGTATGGTACATGCTGCTGATTTCCACCTATTTGGTCTCTTCTTTACCGACCGAATCTCAATTTTATGTCTGTTGACATGGCACACAGCTAACATATTACATTTTCTGCCTGCCTTGCAGCTACACGTGGCCTTGTGACCAAAGTCTGATCAACAAGATGTAAGGCAGAGTTTTGTTGGTCTCCAGAAAAACACTATGCAACACTTCTATTTTGTGACAGAAATAACTTCTATCTTGCTTAAGCCACTGTTATATTAGGTTATTGGTATCAGAATATAACAGAATACAACCCTAATGTATACCATGAATCTGGAAGTCTTCAATAAGTATCTAATAATTAAAGTGTTGGAGATAAAAGCATTAATCAGAAGAGAATGGATAAGTGGAAAGGAGTAGAAAAAAGGAAGGAAAAATAAATAGGACACTTGCAATTGGAAATCATCTTCCTCAAAAGCAAAACCACACACGACAGCAGTTTTAGTTAGTTTGTCTAATGTGATTAACCTAAAGGGAAATCATCATGATATGGTACTCTACACCTAGACACACATACTTAGACACCTGCCTGACCCACTAACCTGCTGCACACAGTGAGTAAACGACTTGAACTTTCTCGATCTTGCTTCCTCTTTTTTAAGTGGACATGAAAAGCCTTACCTTCCCAAGGTTATCTGAGAATTACTTGGGACATCACCAACAATATTTTACTAACATCCTCACCCACTTTATTGCATGCCATCTCAACCAATTCTTTTCAGCCAAAACTATCTCCTCTCATGTCCTGACTATGAAGTGGAACGTAGAGTTCAACCACCGACACGAATGCCCATAAAAATAACTCAAAGGCTCCAAAATGTCTCTCAGGTCCAGCCCACCATTATCTTTTGACCCACGCTTGTTTAACTGATGGAGGGAAATTGTGGCTTTAAAATCCTTACTCAGTTCCAAAATTATTTAGCTTCTTTGAACCCCTGTTTTCTCATTGGTGAAATGTTGCACTTTTCCCCCAAAATCCCTTCCAAATTTTAGAAGATATTCATTTATTCAATATTTCTTAGGCACCTATTACATTCCAGAATTTCTTTGGTCTTTGAGATCCAGAAGTAAACAAAACAAAATTCCTGCCTTATGGAGCTTATGCTCAAATGGGAGAGACAAAAAAAGAAAAAGAAAAAGAAGGCGAAATAAAGAGTTGGAGGAAGTTCTTTTAAGCTACCGTGTTTCCCGGGAAATAAGACCTAACCAGAAAATAAGCCCTAGCATGATTTTTCAGGATGACATCCCCTGAACATAAGCCCTAATGCATCTATCTTTTGGAGCAAAACTTAAAATAAGACCTGGTCTTATTTTCGTGGAAACACGGTATTGTCTTTCCATTCTCTATGCCACTTTGCCCTGGTGGGTCTGGGGCCCTCTCCATCTCCACTGAGCCAGCTGCTCTGCTGGGTTCTGCCAACAGAGGGCGATGGAGGGAGTCTGCAGTGCTTGGGGAGGAAGAAAAAAACCTCCTCCTTCCTATTTGCATCCTGTCATCTGCCAACAGCTTTCTGATTCTTCACCCTGTCAGCAACAGTTGATTCTAGAAGTAGCAAGTGGTTGCAATTTGCAGTTTTCCCCTACTTCAAGAACCAGCCTTCAGACAGCCTCACCCCAGACAAGCAGTGCCCCCTCCTCAGAGGTGAGAATTTCAGCTCAGGGGGCCCCTCCTCCATGCCTCTAACTTGTAATCATCCCATTCTCTGCCGGTTGTTCTCCCAGCCTGTATTAGTCCACTAGAGCTGCCATAGCAAAGTACCACAGACTGAGCGGCTTAAACAGAAACTTATGTTCTCATGGTTCTGTGGAGGCCGGAAATCCATGACCAAGGTGTGGGCAGAGATGTTTCTTCTGAGGCCTCTCTCCTTGGCTTGTAGACGGCCATCTTTCCCTGTGTCCGTGTCCTAATTTCCTCTTCTTCTCAGGACACCCTCATATTGGGTTAGGGCCCACCCTGATGACCTTATTGCACCTTACTCGCCTCTTTCAAGGCCCCATCTCCAAATACAGCCACATGCTGAAGTCCTGGGGGTTAAGACTTCAACATATAAATTCTGGAGAAGACAATTCAGCCCAAAACACAGCCCTAGCTGCTTGCTACAGTTACCACCTATGAAACATCAGTTGCCTTTGTTTTGGGGTTTTTTTAACCTGTTCAGTTCTCTGATACTTCATTAAGACTCTCTTATATTAAATTCTCTCTGTTAACTTGATCATGTGCTTTCTGTCTCTTGAATGGACTCTGGCTGATAACAGTATGTCTCATGATGACAGTACTGTGGAGAAAAAATAACAAAGCAGAGAAAGGACATAGGAAGTGCTGAGGTGAGGGTAGGTTTCAACTAACATAGGATGGATAGGAAAGCCACATCAGAAGGTAACATTTGAACAAAAACCTGGAGGAGTGAAGGAACAGGCCATGAGGCTTTCTTGGGGCATAAAATACACTAAAATTCTTATAGAACATTGTGCAATGCCCATTGAGACAAGTCATTGCAGAGCACAAAGCTATTCATTAATCCTTGCTCTGAGGGACTGTTTTCCACGGCAAGCTTATCAGTAGTTGCCAGTGGGGAGCTGGGAAGTACTGAGCAAGTCTCACGGTAAAATAATCATAATCCAGAATTTTAGGGCTGGCAAAGGATCTCGTAGTTCATCAAACCCACCTTCATGTTTTATGGACCTAGATCCCGAGAGACGAATTCACTTGGCCAGGTTCACACAAGTGATTGACTGTGGAACTTGAACTCCAGTCTCCTGATTCTCACAGTTCAGAGGTCTTTCCAGAGCACCACAGTGCACTTTGCACATCAGTAATGGCAACAAATCTTAAGTTGACTGGAGACAGAGAATCAGGGATATACCTCCACCAACAATGCTCAGTTCTCAGGTTAGAAGATAAACTTACTGTTCAATCACACCTTGGATGTGGGAGGGAACATGCTAACAAAATTTTCACACACACATACAGACATGGACAATTGTCGCAGTCTTAATAAAGAAGAAACAATAATACCAAGGTATACTCTTTAATATGCTTTTTCTTTGCCCACATTGCAGGTGTGTCCTTGGGTTCTCTTTCTGGACTAGACCTAATCTCATTTACTCCTCAGTCCTCTCCAGACATGCTTGAGAGTGACCCCTACAGGGGTGGCATTCCGCCATTAGCCCACAGGAATTCCTGAGGCAGCATTACCAGTTTGTAGAAACCAAAATCCTGGCAAGTGACAGCATGCTGATGGCAAGGATAATAGAACGAAGCAAGGCCATGAAACCATATTGTGAGCTGCGTTCTGCTCTTCATCTTGGAAGGCTCTCAGGAGGGTGTAGGTATTCTCATGCCATGAAGACAAAGGCTTTTGTATGCTTTCTAGAGAAAATTGTAAAATCATTTCTATGTGAGTATCTCTGCTTTGGACCCCAGAGCACAGCGGAGCCATTGACAGCAGGCCCAAAGAAGCAACAAGATTGCCTGAAGAACTGTTTTTATATTTACTAAGGAATTAATCACAAATGTCATTAGCATCACTGACACATACTTTTTGATGGTGATTTACATACAAATCACCGGGACAGGTAATGGCAATCACAAGACAAAATTCTTTGTCTTCTTACTGCCTCTAAGACAGTTACCACAAGCTGGGAAAAGCAGAGGCTAAAAAGACACGAGTGGGGAGGGATGTGGATTTGAAGGAATGAAAAGATCTTAGAGAAACGATTACATTATTATTGCATTTGGAAACGTTAGTAGTGACACATTGTCATTTCAGTGAAATAAATATAAACTCACGTTAAAAGTTATTTCTGTAGACACAGTTTGTCACGTGTTACATACATTATTTTTAAATTTGGCTGCCATTATAAATATAGTTGAATATAAACGTAATGCCCTTGGTAGGTGGGATTTGGGCTGGCTAGGGGGGCCACGGGGAGAAGGTGTCTCTTACTTCTCAGTTCATACATGTGACTGTATTCTATGGTAACTTTTTATTATAAGTATTTCTTTCATAATAAAAATTTTTTAATAAATAAACTCAAGGTGACCATCAAAAAAACTCAGTGTGCAGAGTGGTCTAAGCATGAAAGAAAGACTGAAAAGGCTGGCCGGATACTGTATTATATTCCACTAAGACATCGTTCTTGAAGAACAAACAGAATATCAAACAAATCCCAGGGTCTAGAATTAAGTATGTCCTTAGGGAAGCAGCACAGAAGAAAGACCTAACAATAAATAGGTCCAAATGCCAAAAATGATGGTGTGATAATAGAGGACAATCCAGACAGTGTTTTTAAGAAGACTCCACACAACAAAATAAAGCTACATCAGGCATTAGCCCTCCACTTCTTATCAAACAATGATAAGAACTATAACCATGATCTCAGAATGAATAGACCTAACTATTAGCAATTAACATGCTTATAACATTTAAACTTTTGAGTGCCTGTTGCTAAATTATCCAAACTAACTTCCCTAAGCTAATTACTAATATTTACTTTTTATCATGAGCATTGTGAGGGCTTTTTACTTGTCTTACTCAATATGTTTCTGTTTTTTGTTTTGTTTTGTTTTTGCACTTGATTTTGACAATGTTCTGATATCAAATGGGCAACTATACAGGAAAGACAAGCTGTGGTGGTCTGGGGCAATTGGAAATTCTTCAGGAAGGGGGTGAGACTCGAGCTAAGATTCAGTATTTGGATATGCCTTCCGTTCATTGCCGGTGGAAAGCGAGCTAATGAAATTTTAGCATCTTGCTCCTGTCCCCACCCTCCAAACAAGAAATAATCGTTTTTTTTTCTTCTTTTAACCCACTGCCACGATAGATAGCTTCAATCAAATAGCTACATTTGTCTATAAAACATATCAGTCTTTATATTGTTGCTTTTGTTTATTATTTTAGTTTCTTAAATATTAAATGTTGTATAGCAAACAGAGTTCCACACACTGGACTTCACATGACTCAGAAAATGCACAGCTTTTGCATAAATATGGTGTCCCGTAGCCCTGGGAAAGCTTGCAGAGCAAGCTGCCAGTGCCTCACGCAGCTCAGGCCTTCCTGATCACTTTCTCTCTGATCTGACACCCCTCTCAATCCAATAGACGTCCCCCCAACCCACAACAAGAGCCAACATAGCAATCATTCATGCTTTATATAAGCTGAAATAGGTATCAGGACTGGTAGCAGAGATGAAAATTAAATAGAGAAGAGAAGAGGTTTCCTTCCCACAGCTTGTAAAATTCCAGTAGGGTCACTGCCCTGTTTGCTCATTCAGTGGCTCTCCTCAGTTCGGTCCGTCCCTATGTCCAGTTATTCTGATGGAGACAAGGCTCCCCTATACTCACAGCTTCCATTTGGAGGAAGCCATGGGTCACCTGCGGCTTTATCTGCCCACTGTTTCATCTGGGGTCTTACCTCTCCGTATGCTCTATGCCCTGTACTAATCATTTACCATCACGTTTATTCTTCTCCCCTCTTTCCACAAGCATAATACCAAGTCCCCATTCTCACTTGCACCTGCAAAGATGAAGCTGCAGGTGTTTATCTGTACAGACGTCACCAGAAGTCGGTGCAAGTCAAGGCAGTTCCCCTAGCAACAAAAATTAATATGTAGGAGAGCTCCAGGCTCAGGCAGTGTTTCCTTCCAATTATATTTACTCATTTTCGTGGGGTGTTATTTAATTCCCGAGCTTTCGTGATAAATTGTATCAAGGCCCTTCGGTTTTCCAACACAATTTGCGATTCCGTTATGTGAAAAGACACTATATTAAATAAAAATTAGTCTTAGTATTAGGTCCCTCTGTTCTCTAAGCAGGAAACTCATTTACAGTAATATGTCTTTGCTTTGAATACCCTGATAGCACAGAAGTGGGCAGAGGAGAAGGAAACTGCGCTTCGAAATGTCAAACAACATCTGTTTCCCATTTCTGAGAATTACAGAGCTTTCCCCGGCCCTTTAACCCTTTAGCCTACATTGTATCTGTCCCTCCATAGTTTATGAGCTTTATCTTCAGAAGCCTCTCAGTAAAATGAAACCTGATACAGAAAGTGAATCTCTGCCTTAGTTCTCTCCAAGGGTTAGGGACGAGATTTATTAGAACAACACCACTCACACTGTGATACTTTAAGGTTGTGTCAACATTTCAATTATGAACTTGTGCTTCCAGGGGTGAGTATACAGTCTGTGGAAAAATAATAACAATAATTCCCCAGCTTCAGATTTGGAAAGTGGGATAGTCATTTGAGGATCCATGTTTGGTTTATTCGAATTTTTTTTAAGTTGCATGCGATTGACGTTTCCTAGTGTAGAAAACTGTATCCCATGGACTTTTGTATGTTGTGCTTCAAGACGGTATCCCACAGTCAAAGCAAAAATGTAATAGTGAGATGATAAGTTAAGTAATTAAAGAAAAAAAATCTAAATAAGGTCATTCGGGGAAACTACAAAATGAGTCAGTATTTTAACATTTATTGTGAGAACAAGGCAGAGGCTATTTTGTCACATTCAGTAATAACTGACATTATTCTTCCAGCTTTAACTATAGGTCCACGAGGAAACTGCAGTTTCTTCTAAATGACCTGCAAACCCCCTGCCAACTAGACAAACAGTGGCTGAGGGGGCTGATGGAAAGGCAGGGGGGATCAAGGTCAACCTGAAACAAAGCATGAACGTATGAGTTTATCTTTGATGCCCGCCTCTTTACATTTCATCGCTCTTCTGATGCCCCATGCTCTCTGTCTGCCCCTCCCTGCCCTGTCCCCTTAGCCTGTCTGCCTGAATCATGGCTCTGGCTCTGAGATTTCCTTCTTTCACCCTCCTTCCCACCTGACACCATCCTTCAGTCAAAACTCATCTGCTGCCCACTTGATTGGCTGAGACTCACCTATAAAGTGACAAAAGGATCTACTGGATTTTACTGATTTACTGGCAGCCGCTAAAGCTTACGTGGTTGTCTGTCTCAAAGAGGTTTTCATTGTTTAAGGAGCCAAGCTGGTGGAATTTAGGGCATCTCTACAGGTTCCACAGGAAGGTATTTTTAAGTAAGGCATCTGAAAGCCCTCTTCAAATAACATCACATAGGCAGCAGTATACTTTTTCTGTAGTTAGGAGATTTAATTACTTGTCCATTGTTTTACACCATGTAGAGAATTGATCATAAAACGTTTCAGGAAAGCAGAGCTTTCCTGTTTTGTTTCCTGCTAAACACCTAGCACCTAAACCATAGTAGATACTCAATAAATATCTGGTGACTGAAGGAATAAAGAAATTCATGAACATATCAAAGACCACTCTATCAGTTCTGAAAGCCTTGGTGATAAGTGACTTGCAAACGTGTTTCCTCAATGCAGAAAGAAAAAAAATCTATTACAGTAAAGAAATGATTATCTATATCTTGGCATCTGGAGTGGGGTGATGCAGAAAAGCATTACGTAAGAAAAAAGTGAGTAACTAAGAGAAATACCCAAGAGCAATGTTTGTTCTTCTTTTCTGACTTTTAAATACCATTCAAACCTTTACTTAAGTACAGTTTGAAATTGAAAGAAAGGTTAACTTTTCTGTCTCACCTCTGCGTCTCCTCTTTCTCAAATATGAACACTATCTCAAAAGAAATTGGCATTTTTAAAATATACAGTATATATATTTTTAATATATACAGTATATATACAGTATATACAGTATATATATATATAAAATATACAGTATATATATTTTTAAAATATACCAGCTTACCCAACCAGATTGCAAGTGCCTTGAAGGTGGACAAGTGCAATTTCGTTTTCATGTTTTTCCTATGAAGACCCTACTGGTGGGCTGCACAGAGAACATCTTTAATAAACACGTGTTACGCTGGATGGCTTCTTAGGAATCCAGACAATGTCTTCACATCTCCTCTGCAGCAACCAGCTTATCTAGACTGCTAATGGGCATCACAGCCTGCTTTCATTTTCATCTACTCCCTCTTCCTCTGCCAAGGCTCAGATAGAGTGAGAAGGAGAGATAAAAGGAGGTGAGACAAAAAGAGAAACAGTCTGACAGTGAGGTCTTCTAGGTATTTAGATGATCTGAGTGTTTGAGGAACCTTCACGTATTGCTTATCTATATTTAATAATTTTTCCACCATAGACCAGTATTACTTTTATGAAGGAAGTTGTGTGTTCATTTTGTTACTAAAGTCTCATGCCACTGTGAGCTGAGAAGCTTACCTTGGCCACTTAACTACTCTTGCTCCATCCGTCCCCTTGCACCTTTAAAACAGCTAGACTCAATGGTCTCAAAACTATTTTCAGAGCTGATATTTTGTGCAACTACCTTCTGTTATTTATTTCTGTGTGGGCTTTCCAGAGCATTAAAATTGCACTCGAGTTCCCTGTAAATCTAATTCGGTTTCAATTCGCCTACAGAATTCTGGTGTTTTCCATGGAAAGCGAGGGTGCTCGTCTCTTGGAAGTTACCCTTTTCTGGCCCATTGCAATGAGGAAGACCCTCCATATAATCAAAAACAAAAAACAAAAACGGCATTGTGCTCCTAAGTGTTTATGTCCTTCGTCTTAATAGCAGTTTCTTCTTGAGAATAAGGGGGGAAAAATCTGCACACACTGGCACAATCAGTCTGATTTCATTCCAGCAAGTAACGACAACAACAATAAAAGCAGGGCCCTTTTTTTGTTGTTTAATTAAATTCTTTCAAGCCTTGTGGAGCAATACTGCTGGGTAGATCTTGTAAGAAGAGATAATTAAAACACAAACAAACTAGTTCTTTCATTGGGAATGGCAACCACAGCACATGCTCAGGACGGCTAGCCCTTACAAACTCCCAAGGGAGCCTTAGTATGCAGCCGAATATATAGAAATCCTGCGTATTTAGAAATAGGTCCAGCAGTTCGTTAGCGAGCTATAAACCCCTTCACACTGGGAATCAGGCAAGATATCTCTGGAAAGTCAGACTTTTTCGGAGACATTGTCAGTAGAGCCAGGCAAATGAAATGATGCGTTTGGCAAGAGGCTCACAACAGACCAAGGGGTCTCAGAAAGAGAGCTTTCTTCTCTCATTCGGCAGCCTTGGGCTGAGGTGAGGCACCTTGAGGTCTCTCGGCCTTTCAAAAGGGAATTAAAGTGGGAAAAGGAGAGGAAAATATGTTCATACTTATTCGTGTATTTTTACCCCGATGCTGGTGGATTCTGTTTGCAGGTTCCACGTTATATGATGTGATTTGAAGCGATATATAAACCACACTATTTATGACGTTTCTAAGGGAAGGTCAGTATAGTTGTCAACTTTGTTAAATGTGGTAAGGCATATTGACTGGGGTGGATTCTCTGCAATAGCTTTAAGAAAACAAAGCATTTGGAGAGAAGTACACCTAAATTTGAATCCTGCCTTCCTGTGTGATCTTGGCAAAGTACGATTCTTTCTGAGCATCAATCTCCTCACTAAGTAGACACTGAAAACATTGAAATTATATTGTCATTTTATGTATTTTTCCTATTCCAAGCATGTCATATCTGTTAGGTTTATAATATGCATGTTTGGGGCAACAAAAATATATGCAGCCCTATGAAAAAATAAGTCAGTGAGCAACCTCATTGGATGGCATTACCCACGTGCTATCAGGCCTGTGGACCTTTACTCTGTGTGATCTCTCCCATGGAAATCTTTCCTTCCATCTAATTCCTACTTATCCTCCAGTACTCAGCTCATTCATTTATTTACTCACCAGTGTTTATTGAGCATCAAAGCAGGAACACATGTAAGTATATTCTAGCATGTTCCACCAAACTACAAAAACCCTCATCTCCTTGTCAAGCTAACAGCCCTAGCTCTCTCCTGTCCTTCTCAACCAAGCTTCTCAAAAATGATTATCCATACAAGCTCTCTTACCTTGCTCATCTTCCAACCCTACTGCTTAACTAAAACTTCTCTTACTAAGGTCTTGAATTGCCCTCCATATTAATAAATCCCAATAGACGATTGGGCTTCATCTTACTTGACTTCGAGAAAAGTAGGATTTCACACTCTTGGCCACGCATGCTGTCACGCAGGGCGGCCTGTGGGCCTCCTGTCCTGCTCCCCACATAAGAACGCAGGACATGGTGAGGCCAAAAGGAACACTCACGGAGCCATAGGTAGGGGAGTCATACCACTATAGTCTCGCTGGCGGCTGGGTTGGAGACACAGGAAGCAGGAGTCCACACTATCCGCAATCTGCCGTCCACTTCTCTCTGCCAACCAACCTCACTTGCTAGTTGCAATCCACCCTGCTAACTGCAATCCCGCCCTTGCTAGCTCCAGCCCCCCATCTTCTTGCTAGCTCCCTTTCTTGCTAGTGTAGCCACGGCCAGTTTATATTAGTGGCCAATGGCTCACTGGTTACAGCTGACGGCAACTAGCCACAGCTGCTGGCCATCCAATCACAGTTGATGGCCGTTTACTACGTGAGCCAGCACCTTTCCACGTGAGGCCAAGAACCTGGAAAACTGTACTCCTGGCTCTGTCCCCCACACATGCCTTATAGTTTTCTGTGATTTCCTGCTTTCATGGTTTTCTCTTATATTTCTAGTCACTTACTTTTCAGGCCCTTCCAGTTTCTCTTCTTCTAAATCACTTAGGGTTCTTAGCTGCAAGCATAACAACAAAGTCATTTGACTTTCAAATACTTCCAAATTAAGTGGCTCACAGAGTCAGTGGGAAGCTCAGAACCATGCAACTAGGGGAAAAATACCCGAAATCACCCGAAAGGCCTGGCTGATCCTTAAAGGCGGGAAAGGTCTGGCAAGAAGCCAAGCCCTGGACTCTGGCTAGTACCACCGCAGCTGCTGGTCTGGGAACATACCATGACTACTGCCAATCCTGGTGCACCACTGAATGTGAAATCCAGTTTTGTTGCAACATGAGAACAGCCAAGGAAAACCCTGACGTTCTCAACCCAGGCCCGTGAACCTAGACCCAGTGCAAGTACTACTGGCTGGTGAATCTGCATGACACACACCCGCTACCAGACAGGCTGCAAAACCAAGCATAATTCACAACACCTAGCAGGCGAGTATTCCATCCCCTACCGAGTCTCAGAAAGGTGGAAATCCACAAACATAGGAAGGTGGCTGAGACACTAGGCAGCCAAGAATAATGGCAATTAGCCACGATCTTTCTAAATCAAATCTTGTGTTAAGCTTTCTCTAAATTGGCATCTCTGTCAGGAAATCTCATCTGCTCCCATGGCTTCAAAACTCTCATATATTTAATGACCTCAAACTCTTGATTTCCAATTCAGACCCTTTCTGAGGTCGGATTCACATATCCAAATACACACTTGACAGCTCCATTTGGATGTCTCATAGATATTTTAACTTGAGAAGTCCCAAATCTAGGCTCTTGCTCCTCTCATGCCTATCTGCCTCTATTCTTCCTTTGAGTAAAATAGCTAGTTCCACCCACCCATTTCCTCTCGCCAAAATCTGAGAATCATACCTGACATCTACTGCCTTTTAACTTCCTCCTCCAATTCACGGCCACATCCCTGTTCTGCTTCCAAAATACATTTCTAATGTTTTCTTCATCTCCACTGTTTACCATCCTACAATGATTTACCAGTCATTTCATCATTTCGTCATCTTCTTCCTGGACTATTACAATAGCTTCATAATTGTCTTCTTGCCTCCACACTTGACCATATTCAATCATTTTCCATGTAGCAACCACAGTAATCTTAGAGACCATAATTGAATGATGTCACTTCCTTGATCAGACCACATGAGTAACCTTCCATTTGAAAAATAAATTCAATTAAAATGTCAAAATGCGCTGCTGAATGTTCTAAGCTCACTTGAGCCATTTATTTTCTATCTCCATTGCTGTGAACCCACCCAAGCCAAGCTTTTTAGAGTACTATTCTCAAATTCTTTTTGGTAAATAGCCAAGTCCACTACAATCTTTGAGGTGGGTAAGTTTAGTGACTCCCCACAACCTCATGACTAGACTGAAATGAAAGTAAGTCTGAAGCCAAAATCTGTTATACGTATATATAGTTATTTATCGAGTACATTTTTATTAGCAAGTATATTCATTTACTAGGGCTGTCATAACAAAGTACCACAGACTGGGTGGCTTCCACAACAAAACTTTACTTTCTCATAGTTCTGGAAGCTAGAAGTCCAAGATTCAAGGTGTCAGCAAGGTTGGTTTCATTCTGAGGCCTCCGTCCTTGGCTTGCAGGCAGCCACCTTCTTGTTCTGTCTTCACACAGTCATCCCTTGGTCTGCATATCTTCTGTGTCCTAATCTCTTCTTAAGGTACTGGATTAGAGCACACCCTCATGACCTCATTTTACCTTACTGCCTCTTTAGAGGCTTTGTCTCCAAAAACAGTCACAGTCTGAGGTACATGGGTCAGGACTTCAACATATGAATTTGCCGGGGACGAGGGATATAATTCAGCCCATGAGAACAAGTGAGCAGAAGAACAATGTATACACTCTATTACAAAAGTCCTCGATCGATATCCTTTTAGAGACTCTGACCTCTCCCTGCTTGACAGATCCATTGAAGTTGACCCCACAACAATGCAGACGCAGCATTCTGTTGCCTATTTTGTGGCACCAGACAACCGGGATGCTCTTAACGACATGAATGCACACAGAACGATTTAGGGGATCAGTCGGAGACTCCATTCCTGACCCCCCAACTCAATTACTTTTCCTATTACTGTCTTGCAGTCTTTTCTCCAAGAGCATATGACAGTGTTCA
Source organism: Rhinolophus ferrumequinum (assembly GCF_004115265.2). Classification (NCBI taxonomy): domain Eukaryota; kingdom Metazoa; phylum Chordata; class Mammalia; order Chiroptera; family Rhinolophidae; genus Rhinolophus; species Rhinolophus ferrumequinum. The sequence continues at coordinate 13,954,775 of NW_022680355.1, read as the reverse complement.
TCAATTATTCATTTGTTTGTTGAATGCTATCACCCATTAAAGTCCATGAGAGCAGACACTGGGTCAGTTTTTCTTACCACTGTAATCCCCGTGCCTGACATTTCTTTATTCATTTAGTATCCAATTTTTTCATTAGCCAGTCAGCCAATAGTACCTACTACGTGCCAGCAGTGAAAAGGCATGTCCCTGACCTTACAGAATTTACCATGAGTGTCCATTCATAAACACAATATGAGCAAAGAGAAGGAAAGAGTTGTACTGTAAGTGAACCATGAAACTAACATCTGCAGAAGGTTTCCAAAAGTATCTGATTCCACCAGCAAATGCATCTCAACAGAGCCTGAATGAAAAACTCGGACTAGGACATACCAACTTCCACTAGCAAGAATGTCTCTTTTTTGACAAATGGATTTCAAACTAACATTTTTGTGGAAAAATTGGCACCAGGCCTTAAAGACACAGCCTTGAGCAACCTCAACCTACCATAAAGAATTTTTACAAAGTATTAGGAAAACATTAATAGTGATATTTGTATTTTCTGAATCCCTAGTTGGAAAAACCTAATTTGACAGTAGACTTTTTGTTTCTCAAGCATAGTTTTATTATGAAGCTTTAAATTTATTTAATTTGATTATTTTTTTAAATTGGAATTTCCTGGACTTTGAGACTCTTTCTGAGGAAAAATGGGATTGAACTTAAAAGTAAAATCTGACCTATAAAATAAGGGCTCAATAGTGACTGCAGCTATGAACTGCTACAATTGTTTAGCCAGCTATCCAACTGCCAAATCTTACCTCCCAGTTCATTTGTAATCTCCTGAAATCATACCACTAAAATTTCATTCCTCTGGCTAAGGTTAGTTTCCTACTAAATGCAAAATATCCCTAGGAAAGAATATACTTGAAATAGTGACAGTCATTTACCCCTGACTCTTGTCTCAGTGCTTAAATATGGGTAGAAAGAAGAAAAGGGAAGGATATGATAATCAGGCCCCACATACAGGAAATAGTTTAGAAAAGAAAATTTAGAAATTCTAAGTTAATGGAAGGACATCTTCGCCTAAAACTCTTCCCTGAAAAAAAATGTTTTGGAACATTGGGAATTGAGCTATGCAAGGCAGTCTTGCTAGATATGCATGTAGAGAAGAAAAATATGATCTTCCTTGAGACATTTCTTGAAGCTTCTCTCATTACTTACCCGATTATAATAAACAGCTGATAATCTCAGTGTAAACTGCTTCTGATGTCTGTCACTTAATACTAAGCGGCTATATTTAGCATTCCTAGATAAATAAATTCATTCCTGGCCAACACTGGTATTAAAGAATCTAAAAGGGCTTTAGGAAATTCCCCTAGGTAATTGATACTTTAACTGAGCCAGTCCTAGATTAAATACCTAAAATGAGTTATAACACCTACGAGCCAATCACTTGTGGCCAGAAGAGAATCATCCGGACATCCTATTGCCTCAGAAAAGCAACATATCAAATATCCTATTCAAATTACATCTTGAGGCATGAGAAGAAAGAAAGCTAAGTCCTAGACTTCAGCTAAGATGATTTGGAAAGGAGTTACTGTTATGCCATGAGAGAACTTGACCTTGATTTCGTTTCCTCCTCTGGTTATCAGTGGAAAGTCATTTTCCTGCTCTTTCCAGGAATGTGTGTTTCCTTCCCCTAGGAACAGAGAGCCCTGATGAGCACTGTATGCTCCACTGAGTAGCTGTATCTCCAACCAAGGCCACGTCTCCAGGCTTGGGTTCCCTTGGCACAGTGGTATTGCCTCCCATTGTCAAACAAGGTTGACAGTCAAACTGAAAGTAGACATTCCACAAGGATCAGAATTGTGGAACATGATCACTCAACAGTCACTTCTGCACCACCAGATGTCTTTTGATATTAAATGCTTATTGTGCTAATGCCTCACAATGAAAGTAATAAAATTTTAGGTTTTCTGTCCTCCAAGACAAAATTGATTATTTGTTTAAAAGATCCAGAATTGAGGAGGCCATAGTAACGAAAATCTGTTCTGTTTAAATTAGGACTCAGACGCAAAAATTATATTTCTGCCTCATAAAAACCTTGATCAAGGCTTACTTTTTTTTATTATTTAAACAAATAACACTAAGCTATTTACTTAAACAAATGAGACTAAGCTTCCACAACTGTGGATGAATTACATAAGATCAAGGTGATCCAATTTGCTATTGGTTTTTGCAATGAATGTTTATATTGCCCCAAACTTCATACGTTGAAATCGTAATCCCCAGTTTGATGATTGGGAGGTGTTTACTGCCCTTAGAAAAGAGACCCCAGAGAGCTCCCTCCCAACTTTCTGCCATTGGAGGATACAGAGAGAAGGTGGATATCTATGAACCAGGAAGTGGGTCTGCAGCAGATGCAGAAATTGATGGCAACTTGATCTTGGACTTCCATTTATTTCTCACAGTTCTGGACGTGAAAAATAAAAGTTTGTGGTTAAAGCCATTCAGTCAGTGATATTTTTGTTATAGCTACCTAAACAGACTACAACACCATTTTCATGCGGGTCTTTTGCATGAAAGACCTAGTAGGTGTCTACTAGGCATTTTGAACAATTATTTAAACCAGTCACAAATTAGATCAGTTGGTTTTTCAGTTAAGTTTGATTTGACTATATAATTGAATAGAAATTATTTTAATTTCTTATTTACCAAAATCATCAGGTCTAATACAATTCATAATTTCAGATTTCTCTATACTTCATTCATCAAATTGAGGCAAAAACTCACTTAGAAATGACATCATAGGATTTACATGATAAGACCATTCCGTTCCAAAAAATATATATCTTAAAGTAGTCCTTCTCCACATACAAAGATCCTTTCCTTGTGCTTTTTAACCCAAATGAGTCCTGCTTTCTAATACCCAAGACACCCCCTCCCGCCTTCTCACCCCTGCCCCCATTTCACCCTCTGATGTTTCATATTACTCCAGCCCTTTCTACTCAGAAGGAAAACAATTTAACAATCCAGGATTATTTGAGACCAAGACTAAGGTATCTGTGTCTTCATATATCACTCTCTCTAGAATGTTTAGAGTTTAAAACATTCTGGAACCCACTGACCACCTCTTGGTGGGGAGTAGAAAAGATATACAGATACACAAGTGTCCCACTGTGTGACAGACACTACTAGAGGTGTTTTCACAGGAATTGTTTCTTCTAATCCTCACAACATCCTTTTTCTGTAAGCCTAATGTCCCTTTTTAGAGGTTAATAAATTCCTAAGATCACATAGCTAATAAATGCCAGTTTCAGGATTCCAACCCAAGTCTGTCTGACTCTTTACCGCTTATGGGCTTTTCACTATGCCAAACCTAACCCAAATGAATCTCTAATGGGGGATTTTACCACTGGGGAATTCTAACATGGTCACTGGAGGTGAGTGATATTGTTGATCAGTGAAGTCCTTGAGTTGCAGTTAAAGTAACCACATACTCCATCTGTGTGTGAGGCTTTCTTCCCAACCTATGTTTTTTCTTTGCCACATTCTAGGCTTCAATGCCTTTTCCATTCCAGGCTAGCTTAGCATTCTTTTTTAATCAATTATTATCATTCAGTCTTTAGACTGGAAATCCTCTAAAGACCTCAAGGCACCGTATAGAAAAATATTGCATAATGAACAATAAACATTTGGATTACCAGGAGGGTACAACTGAGAATGCTGCATTCTTACTTTCTTCCAGTCCTGGGGAAAGGGGGAGGTTTCATCAAATTAAAATGGGCTCTTTTCCCCATCTCTCTAGCCAGTCTTCCTCTCTCTCTTACGGAACATGAAGCCTAGACTGGGCAGATTTCCGAACTTGATACCCACCAGCACCTTCCCAAAATGTGAACGTCTTGCTTTACTAACATCCAGTGGATGCCCTCTAAGCCATCAGTCTTCACTACTTCTCCAAAATGATTTAAATCATGAAGGGAAACAACACCTAAAGACCTCCAAGGGACCATTACCGTGTCATTGGAGGGTAGCTGTCTGAGCTGTCTATCTGGTCACGAGCGCATTCTCGAGCTCCATGGAGGCCCCAAGTGAGGAGGGAGGCAAACCCAGTGGGCACTACTTCACGTAGCAGCACAGGCAGGAGACGAGGAACGAGGGGCTATTCTTCTAAGTTTTCCCAGTCCCCAGGTTGTTACGATGACTTGTGTCCCTACCTTCTCAGATCGTCAAAGATTATCTTGAAGTCTTAATCCCCCAGGACCTCAGACTATAGACATCCATTGGAGATAGGGTCTTTATAGACATGAGCAAGTTAAAGTGAGACATAGGTGCCCGAGTCCTACTGCAATATGACTGCGTATCCTAATAACAAGGAAAAAATTGGCCACAGGCAGGCATGCTGGAGGAGAGAAAACACGGGGTTAATAGCCATCTGCCAGCCAAGCAGAAAGAACTAAGAAAATCTTTCCCTCACAGACTCCCTCACAAGGAGCCAACCTGCTGATGACACTTGGACTTTGGAGTTCCATCCTCCAGAACCGTGAGAGAATAGGTTTCTGTTGTTTAAGCTGCGCAGTGTGATCCTTTCTTATAGCAAACTAATACACCAGATGACTAGTTAATATACTTGGGCAGTTGATGACTGACCTGCAAAACCCAGAATACATTATCATCTGAACACTGGAAAAAGAATGACAGAAAAAAAATCCTGCATCCCAGTAAGCGGTGTTTTCTATCCCAAGAAAACGGGGTAAAGGAATGTAGTTTTCCCCAAGGTCAAAAGTTAGATGCTAGCTCCCATATCAGGGTGGTCTGACTGTGGAGGAGAGTTCTGAAACTAAAATGAAATTAATTTAGCAGAAAAGTTCATGAAATGTAGGAGGCATATGTTCGTCCACCAGCACGGAGAATAGGGCATAGGGGAGAGGAGGACAGGAAAGGACAGCTCTCCGATGGAGTCAAGGAGACAGTGACCAGTGACCAGGTTAGTTTGTAGCAGGGCTGAGGACAGGGCTTCCTCCGATGACAATCTGATGGTTTTCCCCCCTAGAGTCCAGCTTCAGTTGATGTGTACGACAGACTTGAGGTAGGCACGGCAGGGCACACAGGTAATGAGGTCAGGCATCATAGATAAATTCCTTTACTATGATTTTGCCAACAACTTAGTCTTCTGTGTAGGAATTTTCTTTGGGAGCGGTGGCCTGCAGGGGAGAGGGGTACAAACGTAGCTCCATATGTAAAGTCCCCAGCCCAGACAACTCGATATGGAAATGTGTGCTGGGCTTACAATTTGGCCTGAATTTCAGAACCTGCCATGGGTTTTCTTGGATGGTGACTCTCCTTAGTCTAGTAACCGAGACCCAAAGGTGCTCAATCTAATTATGTCCCAGCCTTCCTGTCTACCAAACAGGGGTGATATTATCGAGTTGTATATTAAGACCATTGGCTGGAAAGTATGTTAGTGGAAAGTAACTGGTAAACATATACCAGAAATTCATTCTCTCACAGGTCTGGAAAACAGAAGCAGGAAATCAAGCTGTTTGTAGGACCACACGCCCTCAAGAGTCTCTGAGGGAGAAGCCATTGCCATTCCTGGCCTCTTTCAGCTTCTTTCAGGTTCCAGGTGTTTCTTGGCTTGTGGCCGCATCACTCTGATCTCTGCCTACATCTCTGCTTCGCTCTCTCCTCAGCGTGCGTCTCTGTGCCATCTTCCCCCACCTGTCTCATAAACACATGATTGCCTGTAAGGCCCACCTGGACAATCCAGTATAAGCACCTCCTCTCAAGATCCTTAACCTAATCACATGCTTTGCAATATAAAGTAATCATCACTCTTTTGCTATATTCACAGTTCCCAGGGATTAGGAAGTGAATATATCTTACGGGGGGTGGTGTGTCCCTTTTTGCTGCCTACACAGACTCAAACCACAAAGCCTGTTAGGTTACCTTAAAGGTGACCCCTGCTCCCTAATGAGGAATGTTCATTTGTGCTCTAGTCCCAGACCCCATGTCAAACTTCACCTGGGACGTGCGAGGTTAAGATTTAAATGTTGACATGAGCCATAACCCTCTGCTTCTCCCCTCTATCTATTAGGTTGGTGCAAAAGTAATCGCAGTTTAAAAGGTTGAAAATAATTGCAAAAACCGTAATTACATTTGCACCAACCTAATATAACATCTAGCTAGCAAGTTATCAAAATGTGAAAACATTGGCTTTCAATCATAGTAAGTTTCGATAAGAGTAAGAAGAGAAACCAAGTTTCCAATCTTCATTCGTACTCTTTCTTCTTGATCCCTGAGGGTCCCGGTCAGTGTGTGAATGAGGAAGTAAAAGTGCATTTATAAAATACTTCAGTCTTATCCCCCCTTCACACACACACACACACACACACACAGACACACACAGCACTTAGAAAATGTGTACGCAGTTTCACGTTTTCTCTCCCCAGTTGCCAGGATCACAATTGAAGCCATACCTATCAGTGTTCAGTGCTCACGTCTCCACAGTCTGGAGAGTGTTAATGTTCAAAGCTTATTTTTCCTTAACAACTTTTAAGGTCCACTTTTTCTTTCTTTTACTGTTTCTTTATCGCTTTACTCACCCAAATCGTTTTCTCTCTAGAATCATGTAGCACAGAGGAATAAACAGAAGGAAAGTGAGAAGTTCGAAAAGCACTTGGGAAAACATTTGAATTAAGTATAAAACTGATCTTAGAATTTTGCCAAAAGTGATGTTTGAGGGAATGACAACTACTTGATCAAATAGTTGTACAAAGGCAATACCTGGAATTAAGACATATTTCAAATTCATTACGAAGAAATGAATGTACAATGTTCTTCATAATTGTGGCAATGTTTTAAATATTATATAAGTATAGAAATGTATTTAGGAGTGCAGTTCAAGATGGCTACACTTCGAGCAGCCAGGCTTTAGAAATCCCATGGTGGTTGTCCCTAGCCGTGTATTAAAATCTTCCGAGAGCTTTCTAAAAAGTACTGGTGCCTGGGCCCCACCCCAAAACACTCAATTCAGAATTTCCTCAGACAATTCTAAATGCTGAGCCAACGTTAAGAATCCCAGATTTGGTGCTCATTAACTGATGAAGAAATCAAAGCACAAAGAGTGAGGCGGCCTGCTTATCATCTGCCTACCCTTTGTGACCAAGAATGCAAGAAGAAAAGGCTGTAAATAAGCAGCAAGAAATAGTAAATAATTTAAAATAAAATGATTGTAGAGAGAAGCCAGAGGGGGCTGCCAGCAGCAGAAGAAATGAGGTGATGGATGCCAAGGGTGAGGATTGTGAAATGATTGTGCAGCACCCTATGAAAATGTAAATCCTACTTAAATCCTTTATCACCAACTGTGTACCAGGGAGCTGGCTTTGGAAAAAATACATGAAACTTTTTACTAAAAGTTCAAAGTTTTGGGGAAGCAGGGCAGGAGAACAAACTCTGGAATTTCAGAAACAGGTAGTTAAGATATTAACGCCCCTGAGGTTAAACGCAAGGGAATCACCATAGAAAATAGTTTCACCGAGTTAACCACGTTAGTGTAAAATTTTATTGTCAATTTGTACATATTCTCATGAGAGTCCTTGAGTTGAAATAGTTCAAGTCTGCTGGCAATCACTACCAATTTCCTGTCATCATTTTCTATAGATTTCCTGTCATCAATCCTGCAAATAAAAGAAAAAACCTAAAAATTGTTTTAAACTGATCACTGGCAATTTGGTTGCATGAGGTTTTTGCCTTGGATTTAGCAAACCACTTGGCTATTACCTGATTAATATCCAAATAAACTGTAAACGCCAGCGTCTGTTTCTTTTCCCAGGTTCGTCCCCTGGGCCTGGATTCTCACGAACTCTTATCCAAGGTTTTGATGTGCTAATTTTCTCATCAATACACACTAGCCTTCCTGGTTTTAATTAATAAATATTTAGTTTTGACAAAGGCAGGGTAAGCAGAAGTCCAATTCATGAATTCAATCTTTGTTTATCCCCCCACTGTGACCCTCACTTGAAATTGGTCTTATCAGTCTGCTCTGTTTTCTGCGTTTTCATTTGCATATCAAATATATCGTTGTAAGCAGGCTGCTTGCAGGCAGTCACAGAACCAGTTGCCCACCGGAGCCTCAGGGTGACATCTGTAAACCCACTGTGATTACGGGAGAAGAATGGGGGACAGGGGATTACCCTCACCCCACATTCAGATCCTCTCCTCCAGAAATCGAGATCTTTCACGTGTCCTGTTTTCCTAGGTTTAATCAATTGACTGAGTGATTAATTGATTTAATTCTTAATGTTAGTATTTTCTTTCCTAAAACTAGAATGACAGCACAGAATTCCCCAACATTTGAACTTTGAGTTTCTTGCCACCAAAACCTCCCTGGACCACTGAGTGTGTCTCAGCAGATTCTAAGGGTTACTGAAATGCATCATCATGACAGAGATGCATTTCCAGGGTACACTGGAAAATGAGTTGGCTTCAATATATTTGCCCTTGAAACAATTTTCTCCCCACGTGAAGGACAGGCTGATGGTGGCCACTGATTCAAATCAAGTCCCGTTGTTTTTTAGGACTCAGGAATTGGGACTTACAGAATTATGAGAGCTACCATAATTCTACCCATATCATTCAGCTTTGACCTGCCCACATTTATCAATCCATCCCTTACCCAGAACTCGCCTTTTATCATTATGTGACTCCCTGTGTTTATTGGTCTACTCAAATGTAATATTTAAATCTCTGGTAAGGTTTAAAATATTTCAAAGATTTTTAGAACTGTGTTTCAAAGCTGTTTTATTCGTATGACCCACTTCTCTAAAGAGCATTTTAGAGATGTGATCTTCAGGCACTTGAAAGCAGGATAACCAAGCAAGATCTGGCCCTCAGGCTGATGTCTGGCTTTTAAGAACTCCACACAGAGACCCAGAAGCAAGCATAAGAGGAAAATAATACCATCATGGACTACATTAATTATTCACTTAAAAGTAACATTGTCTCCTTTTAAAAAAATTAAAATATTACAATGTAAAGCCACATGTCAGTTCTCTTCAGTGTGCTAAATGAATTAGGCAGGATCACTGGAAAATCATATTGTGGTTCTTTCTCTGGGGCACTACTGCCTGATGTAGTGAAGGCAAGAGCCCCAGACTTGGAGGCAGAAGGCCTGAGTCTTATCTCAACTGTACCACCAACTCTCTGCCATCTGAGCAAGTTCCATCCTATCTGAATGTATGTTTCCCACTCCGTAAGAGGAGACACTTGGATTACGTTTCCATGTATTCAACTGTGTACCTCAGAAATGTACTAAGTGTTCCTTGAAAAGATTTATGTGCTCAAATAATTTTGAGGTATCATTGTATTTCTCTCTCTCGCTCTCTCTCTCTCTCTCTCTCTCTCTCTCTCTCACTCACACACACACACACACACACACACACACACACACACCCATTCTTGGAGATTTGCAATACACATCAAAGGATTTACCAAATGCCTCCTTGAGACATTCTGATAAAGCTTTACAACAAATAAATCGATTTAATTGTGTTTCCCAAATATACTTGACCAAGAATCCTGTGTGTGCTCAAAACAGTTTGGGTGGCACTGGACAAGATTTTTCGAAGAGCCTTCCAGCTGTAATCGGCCGGGCCCATGTTCAGATAGGCCAGGCTACCTGATGGTGTCATAAAGTGTAGTCATTGAAAGTGGGACCTCTGAAACCAGACAGCTGGGTTCTAGCCTGTAGCTTCTCTACTTCCTGGCCTGTGACCTTCTTTAACTTCTCTGTACTTGGTTCCCTCATCCGCAAAACTGAGACAATAATAGACCCCATCTTTTTTTTGGATCTTCATAGGGCTCTTATGAGGATTGAATGAGTTAATAAAACATATCAAATGCTGAGCGGATGACCTAACACCTAGTAAGTGCCGTGGAATTGTTAACGTTATTGTTGCAATATCAGACCTTGTCACACACAACAAAGCAAGAGAAGGAAGAGCACATGAAAGAAATTGACATCTGCTGAGCATTTACTCTGTGATTTACAGACATAATCTCGTTACACCCCCATCAGAAAACTAAGCTCAAAATATGATCATTTCAGTTTAGAGGTGAGTGAGTAAAATAGAACTCTGAGGTTTTAAGGAATTTGCTAAACATTACCCAAATAGTATAGTGAAAAAAGGAACCCCAACACAGGCATTCCTGATTTCAAGACTCAAGTTCTTTCTGCTACATTATACTGCCTTATAGGATCAAAAGGAATAAACTTCCTGTCATTTTATAGATGAAGAAATGAGGCAGACAAACTAAAATATGTCCCAGGAGGACACAATAAGATTCAAATTAGAAAATAATCCATATTCTATCATCTACCCCTATAATATATTAATTACTGAACCCTAAGTGGAAAAGGAAATATGAAAAGGGAAAAAGAAACTGTCTCTAATTTTGATCTGGTTACAATTTTTTAAATTAAGATTGTTTTGCCTCTTACTTAAGTACCTACTGTATGTATCATGTCCCACTTTAGCAGATGTTTTGCTCTCTCCTACCCAGCTCAGATTATGTTTTTAGAGAAGCCTAGGTATAAAGTAGACTTTTAAAGGTCAGATTAATTCTACTGCCTCCAGAAAGGATTGGATCAAAATAATTCTCAAGTGATAATCCTTTACCCTATTCTACTTTTAAATATCCAGAGAGAAGAATTCTGTTAAAAATTTGGTTTAAAAATTCAAATATTAATAATACATTTAAAATTTCATAATATGCAACTTTGAGACATTTGTGAAAATAAAAACATATTAATCAAAAAAAAAAACAGAGAGAAAAACGGAATAGGAAGATGAGTTGATTGTGCATGATGGAGTACAGTATTGTGCACTAAGAACTGAAATTCAGGACTAAGGACTTGGGAAGTAATTTATTGGATATTCATCTTCCCTTTTAGCAGGCAAGGCACAACTTTACTTAGATATGTCTGTTGCATCCAAAGTTTTAAAATATAGGGTCAAAAATGTATTCCTGCCACATATCCCATACTGCCATTCTGCTTGGTTCATCTTATCACTAAAACTGGTTTTTTACAGCAATGTCAAAGATGATGGAGCTTAGAGAGATTTCCATTTTGCAAGTAAAAAAGGGCAGACAGGTGGTGCACAGCCTGCCGTGTACTTAGATGGAGCAGCCAGCTGCTTAATTCCCATCATCAGAGCCTATTCTGGGAACACGGGGCATCTGATTGAGCAGGCAATGTGCCGAGAGAGGGAGGGGCACATGGACGCTTTCTCAGCATCTGAAATTCTCCATTTAGGCTCAGTGAGTGGGAGAAGGGACAGTGATAGGTACTCTGATTTGGATGAGAGGAAACAATCTCTTTCTTTGGGAGTTTATGATGATGAGAAATGCACACAGTGGTTGACACAGGATGTTTTCTAACCTCTGTAGTAGATAAACTAGATATCGGTCTGTATCACATGACTCGTTCCTGGCAAGTCTTATTCCATGCCCTTTCTTCACTTTCAGATATATATCCATTGGAACGAGAGGTTTGCCCCCTTGCAATCGCTGAATGCAGTGCTTACCTCAAAAACTGAAAGCGTTTGGGCCAAGTTTGTGCTTTGGATGCTATTCCCCATTCTCAGAAAACCAGTACATGTTGAGGCTTTTTCCTCCAGGACTCAAAGAGATAAATGTCGAATTTGGTCCCTGGGGGTGCGGCAAAAACTACCTTACCAGGATGTGTAAAAAAAAAAAAAAAAAAAGAAAAAAAAGAAAGAAAGAAATGGAAAATTCCTAAAATCCTAAGATTTTTGTGATGCAAATGCAAAAGAATTCTTAGCTCTGGCAATTCCTGCCCTTCTCTAAGATGAAAATTAAAGGTAAATGTAAAAACAAGTGGTAATGGCTGGGGGAACAGTTTACTAGGACATTCTGTAATCTTGTTTACTTTATATAAGTCCACGATCTTTTCAATAGCTGACCTTCAAATGTACAGTTGAATGAGAACGAAGGGAACCTGGAGCTCTGCTTCAGTTTTTCCTAGTGCTTATTCTTACCAGTCTTATCTACGGTTGTAAAATGGCCAAATCCATCATGTGACAGAAATACTCTCTCTCTATCTGAGCAAGACGTACCTCATACTTATAAATTGCCAAACAGAAATGACCATTATGAATCTCTCACAAGCGCTGAAGAGAAAGATGAGTCAAGAGTATTTATTTCCTAGGCTCTATTCTTCAAAAAAAAAATCTCATGTTACTTGTTTTGTTTGTTGCCAGTCGGAGGTTCCAAAACACCCGTTACGCTGTCCATCTCATCTTTTTTTCAACTTTGACCCCTCTCTTGAGGTTACTAAGCATAAACCATTTACTAAAAGGATATAGTGCATACATTTATGGAGAACTCTTCCTGACTCCTTGTATTAAAATGAAATCCCCCAACACAGAAGTCATTCAAAGAGTGACTATTTTAAAAGAAGCCTTGTAATCTTCTATTTGTGTCTATAAGGACCACGCTTTTGAGAGATTTAGTTAAATTGTGCCATTTCAGACACACACAAAATCGGCTGCCCCTAAATGTCTTTTTCTTCAGCTTCCCAAGCGTTTGTGCAATGGAAAATTCTCCAGAAAGTCCCTTAAACATGCAGATATGTCCTTACCCCAGAGGGGCTGCACCTCAGCCCAGATCGCATTAGAGCAGATAAGTTTATCAGATTAGCAGAGCCTTGAGGAAAAGAAACACTGGCCAGGTAAATTTAACAGGGCACACTCTCCTCAGGGAATGGGAACCGGACCGAAGGCCTTCCTATAGGCTGGGAGCTATTGTATCATCCCAGAAATCCAAGTCACCAGATAGTCACATCTCTGTCAGGCTCACTCTCCCAGAAGCTAGCCCTAAGCATATCATAAACTCTGGCTCCCTGAATCAGCTTGTCCAGAGCCCGCAGTCTGTGGGTAAATCCTGCCGTCACCATTTCCTACATGAACCTTTCTGTGCCTCAGTTTCCTCATCTCTAAAACGAGAATAATCATAGTACCTACTTCATGAGACGATTGAATTAAATATTGAATTAATAAATAAACTTGCCTATGTGAAGCACTTAGAATAGTGCATGACAAATAGAAGTACCATGTTAGCTGTTAGCAGCATCAATAACTAGCTGAATGATTCGATTACCCCAATATACACGCACCGCTTGTAGTGCAGGGGATCCTGCCGACTTCACCAAGTGTCGTGCAGGGTGTCAGGCGGGGTCTCAGCTCCCCACACAAGAACGCAGGACATGGCTAGGCCAAAAAGGAACACCCACGGAGCCATAGGTAGGGGAGTCACACCACTATACTCTCGCTGGCGGCTGGGTTGGAGACACAGGAACCAGGAGCAACACAATTCTCAACCCTCACTGTGCCGCTTGCAGACTCAGACACCATCTTCTTACTAGCTCCCCCTTTTTCTGCTAGCCTAGCCACGGCAGTTATATTCATGGCTAATGGCTCACTGGTTACAGCTGACGGCCAACTAGCCACAGCTGCTGGCCATTTGATCACAGTCAATGGCCATTTACTACCTGAGCCAGCACCTTTCTATGTGAGGCCGAGAGCCTGGAAACTGCTTTTTGGGGCTCTGTCCCCACACCCCTATAGAAAAAGATTGGAAGAATATTCATGCCTATCAATGGCAGAAATTATGACTGATTCTTTTAATGTTTTCCCCTTATGCATTTTCTAAATTCCTTACAATAAATATGATTAGCTTGACCATAACAATGTATAAAAGACTAATTAATGTTGTGTGTAAAAGATGATCATTTGCATTTTATTTATACTAACAAAAAAACTGTAAAGAGCAAACAATGCCCATTAATATGGATTAGCCCAATAAAAAGATGTCTCATCTATTTAATAGAATTATGTACCTACAATTTTAACATATAATGTTGAAGAACGTTTACTGGCATAAGAAAATACTCATAATACGGTATATGAAAAATTAAGTAACAATGCTGAATAAAAATTAAATCCCAGTTTACTAAAAATAAAGTAAATATAGTTTTATTTGACCATAAATAACAAAAAATATATATACTCCAAAAATGCTAATGCTGATTATCCCTGCATCACAGGATAGCAAGACTCTTAATTTCTTCCATATAGTTTATAAATTTTCCAAATCTTCAATAATGAACACATGGTGCTTTTAAAGCAGAAGAAAAAAAAATACACTATTAGAAAAATAAATAAAGATTGATGATCAGAGTTCTAGTCAAAAAAAAAATAGAGAAGTTCAGATTCAGGCAAGGAATTAAGCTAATAGACAAAAGACAGGTTGATCTCATTCCTCTTTCTCTGCTCATAATTGCCACTGATCAATCCCCAAGTGTGCAAGGACCAAGGAAGTGTTAGAACTCAGAAAGAAAACTTCTGGGAGAGATTTTGAGATGCTAGACAAGAGATTAGAGCTGGACCAAGAACTTCCCTATCGAGTGTGGACCACCCCTGTCTACTTCCCAGTTTTAGCAGACGTCAACTCAGTGAGCATATTCAAAACCAAAGTACCCTTTGGAATCTTCTTCCTATTCTTAGAATTTCTGTGGGCCTTAAAGAGTGAAAGGAGAGAAAAGTGGATACGAGTCACCTCATTGAGTAAGTAAGGTAGGTAAGACTGAGCAAAAGACCATAAGCAGCCCCAGAGTCAGGAATGTGCCCCTGCGGAGCCGGTCCATGGAGTTGCAGTGGCCATGAGAGGGTGGGGGCAAGATCAAGCTATCTTCCCTTTCGGCACTCCCTCCAGCCTCCCGCCCCAATCTAATCACCATGTACATATTAAAGTGTTTGGAGCAGTTTGCCAAGAGAGATTACGATGCTTGAAATAGTGCTGAGTTGACAGGAAAATCTTAATGCCATGGTACAAACTGTTAATGATGGCATCCTAAAAATCAAAGATGGAAAGGGTTGCAGTACCTTTCCCAAGACTCCTCAAATCAGGCAACTTCTCTGTCACTTCAGGTATGCCCTGGAACCCCAATGTCAGTCACTCTTGTCTCTTAAGACCAACCCCTCCATATTAGGGTGTGTGTGTGTGTGTGTGTGTGTGTGACCATTTCTTCAAAATGTAAGAGGAGACAAGACTGTGGTATGGTGAGAAGAAAAACTAGGCATCAGACAGACCTGGGCTGGAGTCTGGATCTCTCCCTTTCCTTCCAGAGTCCTTCCTCACAAGTTGCTAGCCTCCTTACGGCTACGTCGTCTACACAGGGGTTATAAAACCCACCTCACACTGCTGTTCCGTGGTTCTAGACATCAGATGTAAAGCTCCCAACACAAAGTTTTACACAAAGTAAGCACCCAATACTCAGGGATGAAAACTAAAATACAAGGAAAGACGTTTTTCTCAGAGCCCTACAACCAGCCTCAGTTTGGTGCTTCTGCGAGGAGATCCCTCGTTCAACAAGGTATTTGGAATGAAAGGGGAACGCGTGCGTTTATGTTCTCCAGCCTGCTGAGCAAACAGTCACCTCTGCTGAAAGCACGCTGAAGCCCAGACCCAACACCGTGGGGAAGGGGAGGAGCAGGAGCTCCTTGCCAGCACCACCTCTAAGAAAAATATGAATCAAATAGTAGGTGGTTGCATATTTGAAAACAAAAATTATCTTAGGAAGCAAATCTGTAGTATAGGAAATACTTATTCCATCTCTAGTGTTTCAATTGCTTTGAGAAACGTACTGGACTATTTTTTTCCCTAGTACTTTAAAGTATAGTATATTTAATGCAGGAGCCCAAGTAAACATCAGTGTTCCAATTAAACAGAGAGTTCCAAATGCAAATACTCTCATCACAATGTTACAACGTAAAATAGACACTTAGGGCTGACTTGATAGGCCCAGGTTTGTAACACCCTCCCTTTGGAGGGCTGATTTCTGTAAACAGCCATTGTTTTCATTCATATTTTCCTGCTATGTGTCTTAAACATAAAAATCCCCTTCACTCTGTAAATCCAAACACTCCATTCTGACACTTTTGTCACCCACCGAAAATGCAAAAGCATTTCTCAAAGTAACAGAACTCCACAGCTCTGCAAACTTCCTGTCTCACAGCACTGAGAGAAAGGGGGAAAAGTACAGAGTCCCTCTGAAGCCCCCTCCTGACATTTGCAGACTTATTAGCCAGTTTTCACACTGACTTCAATCAACCTCTTTAATCCTCCAAGGAAAGAGCATTTTTAATTCACCGATTGGCTGATAAGCTTGAAGCCAAAAAATGATTTACACGTAGATGAATTGTGCTTACAAGATGGAACTTGGAGCATTAGAAGCAGATCTGAATTTCCTATCTGTCATTTTATTTGCCACATTCATTTTTTCTCTGCCATTACCTTACTGATTGCGATCTTTCAGCGCTATTGGGCCCCTGCTTCCACAGTTTTTAATCTGCCTTTAATCCCATAGATTTTAAATATTCCCGGCACCGAGAGACTGGAGGCAATTAACTGCCCTTCTGATGCTCTCCTTATCAGTTTCCTCCTTGTATCTCCCAGAAGCAGCCCCAAGACACTTCCAGGCTGACAAATACTACCAGCATTTCAGAAGAAGCATCCCCTGCAAATGGGGATATGAAGTCCAGCTGTGCACACTGACGCTAAGCAATCAAGCCATTTTTTTTTTTGGAGAAGGAAGCAGAAAAGACAGGTTGGGGGGCAGGCACTGTATGCTCGAAGCCCCCAGCACCCCTGCTCTGAAACAATGCCGTCGCAATGTGTCTTGGGGCTTTAAAAATATGTGAATCGTCTAATCTGTTTAATCTGATTGCCGCGTTTAACTAGAAAACCATTTCCAGCTCTCTGGCTTTAATGAGGGGTTCAGATGGGATGTCAAAAGGAGATGGCAGGTAGAATAGCCACTTGAATCTGGCTCCCGTCTCCTCCCTGGTTCTTGCTTAATTGTGTTCCCGTGATTTCAATGTGTTACAGTGAAAATCTGCCCACCAGTTTTCCTGACCACTAGTTGATAAATGTCCAACACGTTTAACTGATATCTGTTCAGACTTGAACTAATTCAGATTTTCTGGTGGAACTCTCAACATCACCCTGCTACATCAAAGGCTCGTGAGCTCTGAGGGTACCTGAGGGATCTAATCAGCGTGACACAACTCCGCCACCATGAAAGAAAAGAGGATCCTATTCATTCATTAAAACCCACATGCTCATCCACTAATATATGTGCATTTAAGTACACTCTAAAAAATACTACATCTCTAGTGACAGCTCACCCAGTGGAGACCAGAAGTTCTATCCTTTGGCCTCCTAAAGATAAATCAGCTTGACTCTATCCTTGCCTCTGCCATCGATTCCTGATGGAAAGTTTGAGCCTCTTTGCTTTTTTATTGTAGCGTAGGGTTCGAAGGGAACACCTCCAAATTCCAAGCTATAACCCAAAAGACGAAGAGAGAGATAGTCGTCCATGTCCCAGAACACTGGGCGGGTCTCCTCAGACCTCCAGTCTCCTCAGCAGACACGTTTGGCCGCCACGTGGCTTACAAATGAGCGAGCGAGCTGTTGGGGCTTTGCGTAAGAAAGATGTGCCTATTGTTTTGCCAGTGGACATAAACACAGAAAATGCTTGTAAATTCTTGCAGTTCAGTCCGGTTGCCATTAGTTCACACATAGTTGTTGGCCTTTGTTGGTCAATCCTCTCACCACACCTTCAGTCACATTTATTGCAGTTTATGCTGACATCTCCCTGTGGGGAGGCCATGGGAGATTGTCCTCCCTCAGTGGGGAAAAATGAGGTAAGTTTCCGAGTTCTCTCAGTCTAAGGATCGGGCCCCCAATCAAACTATATTTTCTTGAGGTGAAAAATAGGAGTTTTGGAAAGGGGCCATTGTGCATCCAACAAGGCGTTCTCTATCTTTTGGAAGCTGCTCTATTTTTTTTAAAGTACAAACATTGCAGAGGGCGATGTCAAACCGGAGAAAGGATATGGTAGGGGAGACAAACAATGCATTAAGTGCATGTGGTCAATTGATTGGCTCCACTTTCTGTACTAAAGGAAGAACGCACGCTCTTTCCATCAAGCTCCACGGCAAACCCAGCACATGGTAAATGGATGGATTTTACAGCGCAGAAAGGCTGGGCTGTTGAGAGGTTGTTTATAAACAACGCCCAGCAACATAAACAAGGGAGGCATCCAGAAAAGCCAATGAGGAGGGAAGGGCCAAACTTTCGTTATATAACAGGAGAGACACCAGGGTAGCAGCTCTTACTGTGTTGTTTTGCTGTGACTTGCAGCTTTGCCTAAGCATTTTAAAGATTCTTGCAGGTCTTTTTCAAGCTGCCAGCTCTAGCCTACGAATTATGGTAATATGCCACTTCTGAGCCCTCGGCAGGATTTGCAACAGAGAAATCACATCAGCCTATGCTGATTAACAATTCCATTCCATCCAGAGATTTATATAAAAAAACTATCTTACATTTTGCTTTTTAATAAGAATGATCGCTATCTCAAATTGAGTCCCAGCAAATTTTAATAAAGGCCCAAGGTTGAGTGGCATTTTGCATGCTGATTTAGCTGTGATTGCTAGCTTTTGATGAGCGCTAGCCTGGCATGTATAGCTCTCCTCAGAGCAGGTTTAAAGACCAGGAGTAAGGAAAAGGATAAAAATAAAAACTTCCAACCAAAATTCGAGGTCTTTTCTTTCTATGATTGATGACTGAATAAATACCAACACATATCTTTGGATTCAGCCTAACAGTGAAATTCCCTACAGCTAAACAGCTGTTTTTTAATGGCTTTTAATATACTAACCTGTCAAAATATGTTAACTCTCATGACGGCAATTATTATTTTAAAAGATCTTATCAATCTATTTATCTATCTTCTGCCCTGATATTTCTTCTCAGATCAAATGGAGAGTCACAAACAAGCAGCGTTTTGTTTCCCGATAAGTAAATTGTCAATAAATAAATATCTCTTGGGGGGAAGCATTCTTCTTTGTTGAAATAGATGGCACATTAATTATTCTGAACAATAAAACCAGAAGTAAGCTAAGATTTTTCAGCCTATGCCAATGGTTGATGAAAGACATCCCCAAGAGGGCAAAGATTATATGGGCAGAGCACATGAGAAAGTCTGGGGGGTGGGGAGGGGTAACGTATCTTTAAAAACTAACAAATCAGTGGTTATAGTTTTATGGGATGGTGTTACTGGTTTTTGTGAGATGTCATGTATCCCCACTGTCATTGATTTCATTACTCTGTGGATCTGTGCATATAATTCCACACTACCATGAAAACCACCCCAAACAGTAAGTGTACATTCTACTCAGCTTGCCCACCTCCCAAAGTAATGTTTGCTTGATCCACACAAAGCAGAATTTTTTAAAAAGCTGAAGAGTGCAAATGTGATCCAGTTCATTAGCTAAAGATCACCAAATTTCACCCATTAGGTAGGCTGTGAGTTTCTAAAACGGAGATCGTGACCCAGAAAAATGCGGCGGTGAAATCACAGAAATAACTAAACCTCAAAATGCCTAAAACAGTTTTCAATATAATTTTAGCTACTAGAAAGTATCTTTCGAAGAGCCAAGTACTTCTTGGATATGGCATTTTCCCTACGGAAGTCTTTGTTTAGCTTCCTTGTTTTTTAGGGGACAATGGAGAAATGAGCCAATATCATGCGCATTACAAAAGACTGTAATCACATGAATTATTATATTATGTAATAACTTAGCTAGCCAATACTGTCCAGAAATTTTCCATATAATTGAGGTCTATCGCTTTATATTACTTTTAAACCACTTGCATTAGAAATAGTACTTATATTTTATGTTTAGACTTTCTTTTAAAAATTCTGTACAATTTAACAATGTTTGTTTCAATTTCTCATAATGAACAATTTTGTGATGTACTGAATATTATAAATGTATTTATATTTAATATAATTACAATATCGTATGATATTTACATATTATACGTGATGATATTATAATAAACGTTATGTATTGTAATTTATTTTTTTAAATAAGTGTGTATTGAGCATCTATGATAAGCCCAACATATTGCCAAGTCCTGGGGATACAATGATAAAGACATAAATCCTCTCCTCAGGTAGCTTACTGTCTACCCCAGGGACCAAGAAGAGACAGGCATTTATAACATAGGGTGGTCAGTGCTGTCACAATGGGAATGTATTCTTGCTGTGGAAACTCCTGACTGATAAGAAGAGAATCAGGAAATGATCCCTAGTGATGCAACCTCAAAGTTGAGCACTCACAGATCCATAATAGCCCAGTTAAAAGACAGTCAAGATCCTAGAGTTAGAAAAGGCAGAAATACAAATAAGTCATAACAGCTGTAAGCAGCCAGGACAGCTCAGTGTTTTCAAAGCATTTAACAAATAGTCATGAGGACCTACTACGTGCCGGCCACCTTTCCACATGCTGGAGTGTGTTGCAGTTATGAACAAGACAACGAGTCCAGGCTCCCATGAACTTTACATTTTTGTAAAGAGAGCCCAAAATCATATCTTAAAAAAAGGAAACAAATCAACAATACCATGTAAAATGGAGTAAATACTACAAGGAAAATTAACTAAGGAGAGGGGTTGAGAGTGATTGAAGGGCTAGCTTAGACTGGACAGCCATAAAAGACCTAAGGGATTTTTAGCCTAAGGTAAATTAGTAACCAGTACATGATTTTTTAAAAAGTGATCAGGTTTGCATTTTAGAAATTCACCACCGCTGTTCTGAGAAGTATGACTTGGAAAAGAGCAAGACTGCAGATGGGGATACCCAGTCGGTAAAGTGTTGCCTTCATCTGGGTAAAAGAGGAAAGTAATCCACGGGGAGGTCATGGTGCTCAAGTGAGGTAGTGACACCACTGAGAGAACTGGACCTTCAGGAGCGATTGAGGAAGTGACATTGACAGGATTTCACAATGCGGTGACTTGGGCTGCACTGGGGCTTTGGCTCAGGCTGCAGCTGGGGAGCACTGTTCCTGATGCAGGAAACACAGAAGAACTAGGCTTGGGGCAGATGATTAAAGATTTCCAGCTTTGACCATGTTGAGTATGAGGATGAGTATAAGTCTGGATATAAGTAAGAAATGGGACATCCAAGTGGATATAACAGATACACAGTTGGATATATAGATGTGAAGCTCCCTAGGAGGATCTAGAAAGATCTTCTCTTGTGAATCTTTTCCTCTTTTATTTACCTGTCCTTCCTCCGTATCAGCTATTACCTAAATATACAATTTTTATTTCCCAAAAATATCTGACATCTACCTACATGTTGCCTTTTATTTCTGATCTTTCTTCAGCATGACATTTCTTTTATTATTTCACCCTTTTCACCTATCAAAAGTCTAACCCCTCAATTAAAGACTTAAATTTAAGTATCAAAATTATAAAAGAATGAGAAGAAAATCGGGATTTTATAGGTTTTTTTGAAAGGGAGAGAAAAAACTTACCAACAATAAAACTGAAGGGAAAAGCCAAGAATGTAGATAGACAATTTATTAATAGAAAAAAAAAATTTAAGTGGTCAATGAACACACGAAAGAATGATCTCACTAAAATGAAAAGAAGGGCTAAAGAAAACAATAGTAAGAAACTATTTTCACATATTAGATTCCTAAAAAAATTAAAGGAAAATTAAAAAAAAAAAACCTCCTATGTTGGCAAAGATGAAGAGAAGCAGCTATCTTTATATACTGCTAGTGGGAATTAAAATTTATAGCATTCTGGAAGGGAACTTGGCAAATGTATCTAGTCAGCCTTAAAAGATTTATACTTTTTTCCCCTAGTAAAATCATTCTCAGAACTTGTCCTAAGGAAAGAATCGGTAATGTGCATAAATCTTTATGTATATGAATGTTCATTGCAGCTTTATTTATATTTTAAAAAAACAGACTAAATATTCCATAATGGACAATTAGTTAAATAAATTATGATAAATATACAAGATGGAATCACGTAATACATAAAAACATCACTTAAAGAATATTTAATAACCCAAGAATGCTTGTGATATATTTTTATTTTTAACATATTTAATTACTATGCAAAAATAAAAATAGAGAGAAAAATCATCCAAAACAAACAAAAAAATCACACAGATAACCTTTTTATATACTATTTTGTGTCCTGTTCTTTTTCAGGTTCTACTGTGAATAGATGCCAAAACGATATTTGTTTAAAATTAATATCTATTTCTGATTTTTATATATGAATAGAAGAAAACATCTTTAATATACTTAGTGAAATATTGGAGGAATTCTCATTGAATTGACTGTTGCTCATATTTTTCTGAAAGTTTGAAACAAGTAAATAGTACAAGAATAAATTATATGCATATATATATGAAAAGATAAAATTATTATTGAGAGAGGTACATTTCTCTACTCAGAATCAAGTTGAAATCTATTAGACAAAATACAAACACTTAGTTAAGTGAGTGATTAAAAAGATGTACCACAAGGCAAAACTCTGGAGACAATATCAATGGTTGCAGGGAGTAGTGGGGGATAGAGAATAGCAGAGCACAGGGGATTTTTAGGACAATGAAAATACTCTGTATGATATTCTAATGATGGATCCATGTCATTATACATTTGTCCAAGCCCATAAAATGTACAAAACCAAGAGTGAGCCCTAAGGTGATCTGTGGACTCTGGGTGATGAGGACGTGTCAGTGTCCCTTCATCCCTGGGAAAAACTGAGCCATTCTGGTGAGTGGTATTGATCATGCGGAAGGCTACACGTGTACATTTTTTACAATAAATGTGATTACTTTTTTAAATCAGAAATTAACAAATAGCACATGATTTACCTGTCTTTAGGGATACTTCTACAGGAATGGGTGTTCGCCAAACCTTGAACTCTCACGTCATTTGTCCCTTTCAGAATTTGTATTTAATTCAGCTTCATGGTCATTTGCACCTTGTCTTTCTGCTAGAACGGTGTTTTATTCACCTTTCTATGTTTGCACCTAGAAAGTACTGTGCACATTGCACTTTACTAAATGTTCTCGTAATTGAATATCAAATTATAGAAAATTTATATTTAGGACCAATCTGTTATTTACAACCAAGAAACCAAAAAGCATTATAATTGACCCAAGAATTTGATAAAGATCACATTTTTCAAACAATTAGAAATTCAGCATTAATTATACTTTCTAACATTCATTTTGTTTAATAGATTCTAGCAACATTAAAAAATAATGTGACTCAAAACTGATCGAATCTGTACCTTTTCCTGACTCAATCCCAGGCCAACATACCCATTAGATGGAGTAGATACAGAGCCCACTGCCTATAATACTTTTAGGAGTCGAGGAATTGTTTTCATTCAAGGTCAGAGGGGGTAAAATAAACTTATAGGGTGGAGAATTGACTGCATCTTTACACCAAAGCAGTCATCAAATATGTTTTAATAATTTTTTAGCAAAGGAAAGGACCTACAAAGTCAAAAATCACTAAGGGCCCATGAAAGTTGTGAGGATATGTGCTCTCAGGGCAGCAAATGACAAAGTCAGTGGTAGAGGTCACTGGGGATAAAAATGGTATGCAAAAGAAAAGAAGATGGAGGATTAGTGAAGGTGTTCCACAGCGGTGATGGTGGGAATTTTGAGACAGAGAAGGCTAGTCAAGAGAGAAGAATTGAAAGGGGACAAGATTGCGAAGAAGCCAAAAAGAAAGTGAGTAGGTACAGGGAAGTGGGAGAGATGGCAAGTAAGGAAGCTGTAGCTGGAGATGAGAAGGACCGAATGCGAGATCTTAAAGAGAGAGGTAGCTGATGATAACAAGGGCTAAGGAAACTGTGCTCATAAGGAAATTGTGGGTGTGAGCCAACGCCTCAGGCTGATGTGATCCAGTTAGAGACAAAAAGGAGCTAGGAGATGGGGAAGTAAACTTTAGATAAACAAGGAAACCAGAGGATCTCAAAATTTGGGGGACACCCTATCAACTATTTCCCAAGCCTCTTTTACTGAGACTGCAAAATTAAAGTCTTGTGTAGTAACAGAAAGAGTACTGAACTTGATGAATGAGATGACTTGATTCCAGGTTCGTTTTCTATTAATACCACATTTGCCTGAAAGCAAAAGGCTGAGCATTTCTGATCCCTTGCTGTATCTCCAAGCTTTCATTTCTGTTGCTTCATAGTTCCATTCAGGGTGCAATAATGATTGCAATATAAGAGTTGTTTGGCATCATAGCTATGTGTCCAAAGGGCTGAGACAACGCTTATAAATGATATAAATACACAGGTACAAGAGGAATGGATATTCCTCCTTTTGTTCAAGAAAAAAAACCTTTGTGTTATCATTACATCACTTCTCCCTTTTCAGTAATAAGCCGTGAAAGAATATGTCTCCACTTTTCCATTTCTTGCCTTTTGAAGTTAATTTCCACTCCTAACTGTAAATCAGAAGTGGTGCAATCTTTTGATATGTTACAGAGCAAATGAAAATTTAATTTATATAATATCTTCCTTTTTTTAAGTGCTTTGTTCAACTGCAGCAGAAGCAGCTGTGAATGATGGCTAAGTTAAGAATAAAAAGTAACATCAAAGTAACGTCTGTTATTATGATTTCAAACAGCATGTGCCACTTGGAAAGGTTTGGGTAAAATACAAAAATGTAATCAACTAACTGAAGTAGGATATAGGCATATAGAAAGTAAGAAATCCAGTACATTTATGATTCCCTGTGCCCATCTAAAATCTAAAGGACAATTTTGAAAATGAACAAGCCCATTGGACGTTAAATTCTTGCATGACTGGTGTGTGGTGTGTGTGTGTATGTGTGTGTGTGTGTGTGTAACTTGGGGGGCACCACTGGCCAATTACACATGTCTCATATGGGTTCTCAACTTCAAAAATAAGTGTGCCTTTTCTTTGAAAGAACCAAGCTCAGGAAGGATTCCTGCCCCCATAACTTACAAAGTGCTATGCTGGTATTGGGGTGGGCGGCAGAAAAAGAAAGGGGAGTCATGGAGGGACGTATCACCCCTCACAGCTCATGTCTTCATGCTCTGTAAAGCATCTCACACCAGTGGGCCTATAACTTCCTAGACTTGAGGTTGATTTGGAGAACACCACAAGTCACTTGACGGAAGTAAGATTTCCATGGAAATAGTGGGCTTTTATTGGAAGTGAAACTGGGTTATTTGGACAACAGTCCTCAGTGCCAATAAGCTCTAAGTATTCATATTAATAGACTTCCGAGGAGAAGAGGGCTCTATTTTGCTGCCAGCAGAGCAATTTGTTTCATGTCAAAGGCCTTCCAAGCAGATGCAGTGCAATTCCTAACAACACTGGCCAAAGTGGTGAGCCGAGCTATTTTGTTTCACTGAACCCTGAGAGCTGAAAGCCTCGGAAGAAGAAAGGACAGCCACTCTCACCTCTGAGAGCTGGGAGGGAAGTCAAGCCCATGGAAAACCCATCCATGAGCAGACACAATCTGGTGTCTGTGACACCCGAGGGCCCTTTGTCACAAACAGCCCGTTCAGGAGAACCAGCCCCAGCTCCTGGGGATTCCTGGACACTGCGGCTCAGAACCCTGATAAGATGCTATCAGCGGGCCCCTCTAAGCATTTGAGGCAGATCGCTGGGACAATTACCATCAAGAGTGAAAGATATGGGCCTTTATTGATGGGAGATTAATATTGACCACAAGGCTATTGATTTTTCTCTGCATCTTATTTCTGATGGTAAACTCGTTCTGCAGCCACCTGAAGTTGGTTTGTTGGTTGGTCATTGTATTAGCGAGTGAGTGAGAATATATTTAGATACAATTATTTCAATGCATAATTCTGTTTTTAAATGTATTTATGGTTTTGTGTGTTTATTTTTCTTATGGAAGCATTAAGAGACAGAGTATAAATGGTTCTAACCAAAGATTTTTATATTCTAAATAATAACTAACACTTATTGTCTTCTATATTCCAGGCACTGTGCTAGCTATTTCATATATATATATATATGGAGAAAGAGAGAGAGTAAAATTTGACTTTCACAAAATTATACCCAAGGTAAGAATGCTAAACTCACACTTCAGATACGGAGACTGATGTCCAGAAAGATTGGGAAACTTGCACAAACTCACTCAGATAGTAAGTGGTAAAGTGGGGATTGGAACTCAATAGATGTTAGTCTAGTTCCATATAATTCTAAAAGTAAATTTACATCTATGTCATTAATCGTTTAACAATTATTCATTGCAACAATATTGGAAAGCTAGAATTCGAAGTACTCAAAGCTTAATTGTATGAAAGGCTATTTAAAAAAAAAAAAAGAAGAACAGACAGAACAGTATCTAGCCTAGATCACTAAGCAGATGATAATGGTTTTAAATGAGACTAGGGGAAAGAAGGAAAACAAACAGAGAATAGCAGGAGGTTTGAAATGACACGTTTAGTTTGGAACAGTTTGTTTTGGTGTTGATTTTTAAAACTACATTTTTAGGTTATTAAAGCAACGTGATAGCAGAAAGGAAAATTGGGGAGAGAAGGAATAATAAATCATCCATAATGTCACATTTTCCAACACAATTATCCTCATATTTTTTCTTCCAATAGTTTTATGTACATCTTTTTGCTTTTAATTATAGTGGAAGTGCATATCACAAGACGCTTTTTTTTCTTTTCATGATGAGATATTTCAAAGACATTGCTACATAATGTTTATACTTATCATTTTTCATGGATACCCTCCATCTCATCCAATAGATGTACTATAACTGACTTCACAGTTTCTTTTCTTGTTGGACATTTTGCTTACTCATATCTTTTTAGTACTTTAAATCATCTTGTGTTGAATAAATGTATGTACCCTTCTTAGGGTAGGTGCTCTGAAATATAATTCTGGATGGGTCCATTCCTGTTCGTTTTTGATGCTGGTGAATTCAATTTAAATATTTATTAGACATGTGAATTGTCAGTCTTAGCTTCAGGAGAAAACCCAAAGCTAGATGTACAGATATCTCTCTGGGAGGAGAGATGTAGATATGGGAGATGGGTGCAGTCATGGACAATGTAGGAGTTTTCAAACGTGACCCCTAATTCTTTGACCCTTCTTCCAATGAGAAGTGAGATCTATGTTCCCAACCCAGGAGTCTGGAAGCACTTGTAAACGATGTGAAGAAAAGACTTTAATGGCTGGGGGGAGAGGGATGGCAGGGGGCAAATGCCACTATGTAGTAATCCAAAGCTAAGTCATAAAAGGCTACGCAGCCACCACCTGCTTCTCTAGGCATGCTCAGTTGCTGGATGTTCCAGTTGCCATAAGAAACCCTAGACACAGGGAGAAGCCACATCTAGGGGCTGTGCTTGAGGCTCAGATAAAACCAGCTTTCAAGTCATCCAGCCCAAGACCCAGACATGTCAGTGAAGAAGCCTTCTGATGGCCGCAGGAAAATTAGATGCATAAAACCAGCTTTCAAGTCATCCAGCCCAAGACCCAGACATGTCAGTGAAGAAGCCTTCTGATGGCCGCAGTCCCATTGTTTGGATCCTATCCCAGCCATCAGCATGTTTCTGATAAGATAACATGGAACAGAGGCAAGCCACTCCCTCACCAAGCCTGTTCAAACTCCTGACCCACAAAATACAAAAGCATGACAAAATGGATGATGCTTCACCACTTCCATTTTAGGGCAGTTTGATCTACAGCAATAACTGGAAAAGAATTTGGTACCTTGAAGTGGTTTCTGCTGTAACAAATCTAAAGCTTGTGGCATTGGTTTTGGAGCCCACTGGTAGACAAAAGCCCCGTGGGCCTCATGGGGGCTCTCACTACCGGCTTCAAGAAAAGTGACGACATCATGAACTCAATGATCAAGGTAAGAGAAATTTTAGGAAGAGTGTTGAAGATGTCATCTAGCTTTAAATACCCTAAAATAAAATGAGAGTAAGAGAGATAAACTAAAGAATGAATTCCTCTGTTTTTAACTATAATTTAGAGGAAACATATACAGTAAATCCTCACGTAACGTCATCAACAGGTTCTTGGAACTGAGGCAAAATGATGTATAACAAAACCAATTTTACCACTGCCTAATGATATAAACAAGAGTTAAGTTCCCATGGCATTCACAAAATGAAGTTATGCAATGGTCCGCTGTACTTTGGAGGAAATGTAACAACAGCTAACAGACTCAGAGGGAGTGTAACAGCTAGCAAAGTGTCTTCAAAATAAGAAATGGACTCAGAGCAAAACTCAAATCTTAGCTGCTGTCAGGAAAATGTGGGCTCAGGGTGAAGACAATTCCTAACTTACAGTATCCACGAAAATATTAAAATGGTGGTTGTATTATGCCACTAAAACGAGATTTTCAGAATAGAAGCACTACTGATGGGAAAGGAGGAACAATTTGAGGCCTGACAGCATGAGGGGGAAAAAAGGGTATTTCACAAGCAGAATGAGAAGAGATATTCTTTAAAACAACAGATTGCTCATTGGCACTAAATGAAATATAACTTCTTTCACTCAGCATAATTCTTTAGAGATTCAGCCATGCTATTTCTTGTATTTCATTGTATGGAGGTACCACAATTTGGTTATTCATTCACCCTTTGAAAGACAGGTGACTTGTTTCCAGATTTTGATGATTATGAATAATGCTACTATAAACATTCACGTACAGATTTTTTATGTGAATCTCAGTTTTCCTTTCTCCAAGATAAATTCCTAGAAGTTGCATTGCTGAGTCATATGGGATGTGTATATTTACCTTTGTAAGAAACTCAGACTGTTCTCCAGAGGAATTGTACCGATTTGTATTCCCACCAGCAGCGTAAGAGAGTTCCAGTTGCTCCACATCTGTCATCACTTGATATCATCAGTTTTTTTTATTTTAGTGGTTCTAATGGGTGTGAATTGGTATCTGATTGAGGTTTTAATTTGTATGTCCTTAATGACTGGTGGTCTTTTTATTTGCTTATTTGCCTAAACTTTCATCTTGGTGAAGTCTCTGTTCAAATCTTTTGCTCATTTTTTAACTGGGTTGTTTGTTCATTTCTTGTTGAGTTTCGAGAGTTCTTATTTCTGACTATAAATTCTTGGTCAGTATGTGATTTGCAAATATTTTCTTTCAATCTGTAGCTTGTCTTTTCAGTTCCTTGACTGTGTTCTTCGAAGGGCAAATTTTTAAAATTTTTATGAAGTCCAGCTTATCAGTTTCTCCTTTATTGATAGTGTTTGCCAAACCGAGCAGGGAGGGTTTATCCACCAAGGGTCAGAATGAGGGAGTTTTTGAGGATATTGGCTCTATTCCGTATCCTGTTTGTAGTCAGCGTTACATGAATCTACATTCATATTTAGACACACAGAAATATACACCCAAAAATGTGAATTTAAATTCTTTTAAAAAGTCTCTTTCCTATCTAGCTACTATGTCTGGGGGTGGGGAAAATGAATGTAAGTGGCAGGCATGACAGCTCTTCAATGCATACAATCTTATTTTTATTAAAGAAGATATAAAACAGAATTTTTAAAAAGCAGCCTTTAACCCTGATTTATATCTATAAGCATGAAAGTGTCATTAGTTTATATTCTGACACTCCTCCATTGTTTAACATAATGTATATGCTAATGATATGCTAATTTTAACAATTGACCAATAGCAAGAGAATCAGTTCTTTCAGGAATTTTGCCCAGTAAAGCTACGTCAGGCTCCATCGTGTAATGGTCAGCACTCTGAACTCTGAAAGCATACTTAAGTATTATGGATGCTGATGTTTTCATTTATATCCACACTTGATGGTACACAGGAAAAATGGGTTATGGAGATTGGTCCAATTGCAGGTTGCCTTACAACAAATGAGCCCATGGCCAGGGGCCTAAGTGACCCAAAACATTTAAGACCTTTCAAATTATTCAGATTATTGATTCCCAGAGCAGATAAACAAAATCAAACAATTTGGTCTTTTTCTTTTCCTTGATAAAAAATCAAATCCTGAAAGTCTCAAAACTCACTTCTAATCGGTTTCATTGTTTTGTTTATTGTGATTCTCACAGTATAGTTTTCATTTGCATTTCTAATGGACCATCCTGACATTGCAGTTGGTTTTAAATGGCCCTTAATTGTTTTCTATTGCAGCATAAGCACTAAGTCCATTCTTAGAGACTAACCTTTACTTGCAAAAGAGCCGCTTTTTTATTTCCCTTGTGGCCTTAGAAGTTAGAATACTAATGTTGTGGCTTCATACATATATTAGAAGATATATGTTCATTCTCGTCCTGCCATCAGCGACACAGAAGTGATACTGGGAGCTAACCAGAGTGGGCTACCTGCATTTTCCCGTGTATGCCCTGGATTTTCTCACATCTATGGCTTTTCTTATGTGATTTCCTCCTCCTCGATGAATCCTTTCCCTCTGGTACCCATGCCCTCAGGAAGCCATCCATAATTTTATAAGCTGGAACAAAGCTCCATCCCCACCTCAAATGCTGCTGCTGCGTTGTTGGGAAACCACTGTATTAATTTAGTTTTAATTAATTAACTATTAATCGCATCGTTCTTCACATACAGTTTGTTACACAGTGAGATCTAACGTCATTCAAGTGCAGTTTCTTATAGAAAAAGATCGTGCTTTATTCAATTTTCTCTCTCTCAAAGTGCCTTGAATGTTGAGTCCTTTGTCTGATAGGTGATTTGCAAGGGTTTTCTCTTAGTCTGGCTTGTCTTTTCATTCTTCACTGTGTTCTTCCAAAGCGAGGAAACTTTGTACCTCTGATGAAATCCAATTTATTATGGGCTTTTTTTCTTTTATAAATAGTGTCAGTTATATCTAAGAACTCTGCCAAATCCAGAGATTACAGGTGGGAGGAGCATCTATCTACAAAGGGTCAGCAAGACGGAATATTTGGGGGGTGTTGGAATTGTTCTGCGTCCCGTCTGTGGTGGTAGTATGTGTGTGTTAAAACTTGTGGAAGTGTACACGAATTCTTATTTAGCACCTTTGAAAGAGCTACTAAGAGAATATTTGCGTGATTGAATTGTATCATTAAGGGAGTCATTTTTTCCTAACTTATTTGAGATCTTGCCTTTCCTAACCATGGTTGTAGTCTCAGGCCCCCAGAAAGCTAACAGAACTGAGTAAAACAGTGTTCCTCAATCAGCAACCTAGATTAAGCATCTACTCTATGCAAAAGTTCTTTTTTCCCCTTTCCTTTTCAAATTGCCTCAGATGGCAACCGGACCTGTCACCAGTAACCTGTGAACCACACTAGAGTAAAAATATGGGCCATCTTTGGAGACTTTCTATTTCCCCCCCTATTTTGGAGTGATGGGAAAAGGACCCCATCTAATGTGGACTGTCTGTCCACTTTATCAACCTCTTCCAGGAAGGAAAAGAGTGATGTGAGCACAGGAGGAAGAGGCAGGAAGAGAACTAACTTCTCAATGTCTTCCTGTTCCCTTCTTCAAAGCTTGCTTTGAAAGCACCCAGAATACTTCTTCTCCAAAGTGGTGAGGGTGCAACAGCTTAGTATCCTTCAGCTCTGAGCAATCTGCCATGGGCCCTGCCATCTTGGAAATTGGTCTGGCCCACCTTGCAGAGGCCTAATTATCTCCTGGCTTCCTGTACAACTTTGCAGGATCCCATCTGCAATGTCCCACTAGAGATGAGGGCTGGCTTTCACAGGGCAGGAAACGCTGACGAGCTCCCAGACCTCACACATGAAAAGGAACTTATTGCTCCTGAACCCAAAGCTTGACGGCTTCCCACAATAAAGCCTTGTCTCCATTTCATTGGCTATGTGCCAATGAGGAAATTGGACAAGATTTACGAGTGTTGCCCCCAAACTTGCCACAGTAAGGTTAAAACAATTTTTAAAACAGATGAAAAGCAGAAGAAGTTGTCTTGGGTGTGCACAGATTCTCCGTAGGATTCAACCAGTTTTATTTTAAGTCAAGGGATCTTTCTTGGGAGGGAATGAATGACCCCTTCCTCTGATGACAGTCATTTTATTTTGAGATGATAACACAGGATTCTCATCATTGGAAAAACATGCTGCTCAAAAATGTCATGTTGTCTTACGTGTGTGATTGATCGATTGCATGCACAGTACCTTAAGATATTTGGGCTCCTGGTCAAAATCTAAACTTATTACAATTAAGCTAAATCCATTAATAAGATGAATAAGATTCAATCCTCAACTAATGTAGAAGGCCTGTGTAGTCGGCACTTAGACCTTACCCCTAATAAATTATACACAGTTCTTTGCGGCACCGCGTATGTACTCCACCCTTTCCTAAGTGGCATTCAGTTGTGGTCACGTGGCTCTGTGATAACATAGAACCAATTAGCCAGAGACAGCAGTGAAATGGAATTCCAATTGCACACTCCTTACAGCTTAGCAAACCACTATATGAAAAGCCTATAGAAACTCAGCATAGATTTAGTTCTCTGCTGAGCAATCAGTTAACATTACAGACTGTCAGACCAATTTCCTTCTCTTCCTCTACCATGATTTTATGTGTCTGAGAAGTGGCATAAAAAAGAAGTGCCATTAACTGCCAATTTGTTTCTAAGGACAGGTAGCTTTTATCGGAAATAAAATATAAATAAGATTAGGCCCTCTTAAGATAACACTATATTATAACGAGTTTAAAAAGACAAAAAAAAACAACAGATAAATAAACTAAATTGCCTTTTACAGAAGAATTAACATGTTTGCTGCTTTTGTTTTCTTAAGAGCATCTGAAATAGTAAAGTAGGTTACTTAATATTGTTTACTTTAGCAATCTAAAAAGAACATCCAATCACAATCTAAGTGAAATGTATAAACTTTTTGGAGCTTCTATAACTAAAGAGAGAGAGAAATGTAGAATAAACAACAATAGAACTCAGTTAATCAAAAGAGGTTAGAGACAGTAAAATGAGTCTTTTATTCCATCTTTTACTGGTCCATTGTATGAAAGATGAGGTATGAGGGAGAAAGTATTTACAAGGTCAGATAGCATGAAAGGCAGAAAATTTACATTGTATTTAAAGTATTAATTTACTCCATAACTGTATACAAAGTGCTTTTTATATGCAGAACCTCTTCAAAGCATTGAAATACAATGGTGAACAGACACAAAAGTCCCTGCTCTCATGGAACTTACATTCTTGCGAGAGAGACAGACAG
This sequence comes from Rhinolophus ferrumequinum, assembly GCF_004115265.2. Taxonomy (NCBI): domain Eukaryota; kingdom Metazoa; phylum Chordata; class Mammalia; order Chiroptera; family Rhinolophidae; genus Rhinolophus; species Rhinolophus ferrumequinum. The sequence goes on along the minus strand of NW_022680355.1, from coordinate 13,921,663 downwards.
TAAACAGGTAAGTACATAAAAAGTCAAGGATAATGCCGTGTTTCCTCGAAAATAATACCTAGCTGGACAATCAGCTCTAATGCGTCTTTTGGAGCAAAACTTAATATAAGACCCAGTCTTACATTATAGTAAAATAAGACCCTGTCTTACATTACAGTAAAATAAGACCCGGTCTTACATTACAGTAAAATAAGACCTGATCTTACATTACAGTAAAATAAGACCCAGTCTTACATTATAGTAAAATAAGACCCGGTCTTAATAGTAAAATAAGACCGGGTCTTATATTAATTTTTGCTCCAAAAGACGCATTAGAGCTGATTGTCCAGCTAAGTCTTATTTTCGAGGAAACACAGTGTCAGGTAACTTAAAATGTGATGTAGAAACAAACTAAGCAAAAGATAGAGAGTGGTTGGGGAAATTACCGACAGGATGACCCAGAAGTATTTCTCTGGAAGGAGACTTCTGAGCACAATGAAGATAGGAGGGAATTAGTTATACAAATGGCCCTGGGAAGAAAGCCTTAATTATTTTGGAGAAAAGTAGGTATCTTAAAATTTAATTTAAAAGTAACATTTTAAAGCAATGTTAATTCCAGATGGCTTAAATGAGTTAAATATAAAATAGAAAGACTTTTTTAAAAACTGAAGAAATATAGGTAAATACTTATATAATTTAGATGCGGGAAGGATGTGCTAAACATCTAAGCAAAACAGAAACTCAAAAGAAAAGGCTAACTTATACAGCAGTGTAAAATTCCTTCATATTTGACAGCCCAATAAACAAATAAGTGGACAGAAGACAGAGTGATTAAATACTTGAATATAGGATTTAAGATGTCAATATAGAAATAATTTTCAAATGAAAAAATACTTCAGATAATATTAAGAAGCACTTCACAAAAGAAGAAATAAAAATTGCCAATAAAGACCCAAAAAGTTCAGCGTAACTTGTTCAAAGCAATGAAAATTAAAACAGGATCGATATGTCATCATTTGTCATTCAAGTTGACAAAGAATTTGTTAAAATGACATAGGGCTGAAAGCAGGACCTTCATATGCTGCTGCTGCGCATGGTACAGCCTGGTGGGTAAATCAACAATGTGTGTGCATCCTAAGGAAGTAAGCGTATATGCAAACGAAGATTCACAAATGAGGATATCGAAGCGTTACAATTTCTCCAAAGCCACCTAAGATGTGACGGGGGAAATGAGGAGAGAGAGTAGGACGTCTTGATGCCAATCAAAGCCGATAAACTTGTACCTGTTTAACATGTTAACATTCTAAATAAGCTTTGAGTTGCAAAGAGCTTTGGCAACAAGTATGCACCCATGTCCATATTTAAACTGTACATATCTGCCTACATATATAGTGTAAATTTCCATAAAAATCATAAATAATCCAAATTTTCAATATTAGGAAGTTGATTAAATAGTCACTTAACTGTATTCCAAAGCTACTAGCAATCATATTGTTAATAGTTAGTAATTTGGAAAATGTCTGTAATTAATTGAAGAAGTTTTTTTTGTAATTATAAAATAGTATACACAATATAATCCCAATTATGTTTAAGGAAAAAATCCATTATTTATGTATAGAATAATAATAATAATGTGTTTCGAGAAAGACTTAGACTGATATTTCTGTACCAAAATAATAACAATGGTTATCAGTGGGTAGAAGAATTATAGGTAATAAGGTGAGCATTTTAAAAAGGAGTAAATTAGAAGTCACAGAGACCTTTATATATGATGATCTTAAAGGCTTTATATTACATTTAATTAATTAACATATTAATATATATCAGTATAATTAAGCATATTGTATTAATTAAATCATAAAATACATAATTATGCAATTAAATTATATTGCTAAACTAAATTTAGATTTAACTTAATTAAATATTAATATTATATAACATACATAATGTAACTTATCACATAAGAAATGAAACTTCTTGTAAAGACTCACAAACAATAGCCCTGTTTAGCTCTGATTTTTACTTATTACATTATTACACCATTTATTTAATTATTATACAAACCAGTAACAGAAATATATTTCTGTTTCCCTAATTTTCTCTGTAGCCAGATGATTCTTCCTGAAATCTTCATTTCAGGAAATAATTCCTATACATACTTAAACAGGCCAGAATGAGAGAAAAAAAAGATAATTGAGAAATGGTAGAATTAACCAACAGTTGTACAGTGTTTTATAGTTTTTAGGCAGCTTGACATGTATAATCCCATTTAAATTCAATACCAGCTGGGTAATGTAGCTGGGGCAGGCAAACGCCTGTCTCATTTTTAACAGATAAAGGAACTGGGCAGCAAAGAGTTTGGAGTGACCAACCCAGGAAGAGGTTTAGGGTTCTCTGCCTTCTCAACTACTGCACATTGAGTTGAAGTATGAGATTTTCAGATCAATAATTGCCCACCTTAAAATTACCAAGCCTAGCCTGAAAAACTACTTTAAATATGTGCCATACAGAACTTTATTGTTAAACTCGAATAAACTAAAACTAACTTCATTTTGATACTTTTGAAAATTCTACCACATTCCTAAAGGCAGAGAGAGACACCCTGGGATACTGCAAAAAGGAGGCTAGGGTTGCTGCCCTCAGTAAGAAAACACCTATGTGAACCACATGATTTCACTCATATGTGGGATATAAAACTGAAAACAACAAAGGAACAAGACAAATGAAGACACAAAAACTCATAGATATAGACAATAGTTTAGTGATTATCAGAGGGGAAGGAGGGAGGGGGATGGTAGAAGAGGGTAAAGGGGATCCAATATATGGTGATGGAAGGAGAACTGACTCTGGGTGGTGAACACACAATGTGATATATAGATGATGTATTACAGAATTGTACACCTGAAACCTATGTAACTTTACTAACAATTGTCACCCCAATAAACTTTAACTGAAAAAAAAAAAGAAAGAAAGGAAGGAAGGGAAGGAAGGAAGGAAGGAAGGAAGGAAGGAAGGAAGGAAGGAAGAAAGAAAAAAGAAAGAAAGAAAGAAAGAAAGAAAGAAAGAAAGAAAGAAAGAAAAGAAAGAAAGAAGAAATAAAGAAAGAAAGAAAGAAAGAAGAAAGAAAGAAAGAAAATGCCTATTCGGCCAAAATAGGGAATCTGCATAAAATTCCAAAGAGGAAAACATAGAAGCCCAAACCAGTAACCAATACATTCCAACTTCTCCCTTTCCAGTCAATGAAATGATGGAATATTAACACATACCCAGTGATCTGTATTCTGCTGCTACTAATTTAGCCTATAGGCATCTGAAACTTGTCTTTTTAGAACAGGCCTAACAACAGGAAGTTTATTCCAAAAATATTCAGAATTTTCTGCTGAAGCGAACTCCAGTTTGTCCAACGAGGCTAGATGCAAGGAGGAGCAATGGCCTGCCACCCATAGACATTCCGCCAAGCACTCTGACAAGGAAAACGTGTATCCAGTTTGGCTTACACATTTCAAAGAGGCATCTCAAACTAAAATTGCACCATTGTGAACTGGTTATTCTTCTTTTCTTTGCATTTATCTCTGCTTATCTCAGGGATGGCACCCTCTACCTCGTAACCTCAATCCCTCAATCAAAATATGGGTGTAATCGTAAACTCTTCTCTGTTCCTTAACCCCTTATCTCAACACTCACCATGGCTCCATTTCCATTACCAAATTCTGTCGCATTTGAGTCTCCCTCACAAGCATATATCAAATCCATTTCACCCGATTGCTGGTCACACTGGGGATCCCACTGCCACTGCCTTTGCCCACCTGTGACTGCCATCACGTCCTAACTGTCCGTGCTGCTTTTACCTTGTTGTTAGTTCATGCCTAAACACCTACCATTTTACCCATCTCACACCCAGCTCTTCTTGGTGCCATTGTCAAAGATTTAAAAATTCTAATTATAAAAGTAATGTATACACTCACTGTAGAAAATTTAAAAATTATACAAAACATAAAGAAGAAAATTTAAAAATTCCCCAGTTACACCTTCCAGAGGTAACCACTGATTTTTTAAAAATCTCTTTAAAAGCAACCCAAGGAAGATGTCTAAATAGTGACTGCAGAAATGACTGATTATACTGCAATTATTCTCTGACTTGGCTTATCTAATTTGGATCAAAACAAAAGTTTGGGTCAGAGAGTATTTCCTTATTTCTTGCTCAGAAAACTTTAATTGTGTGATAAATTATGCTCAGTTTTCTCATCATGTCAATTATGTGCATATTCTAAATGTGGTCCTACTTGCTTTAAAAAAGAATGTTATTGCATTTGCTTTATACTTTGGGGGTACTTTTAGTCTGGAGAGAAGGAAGAAATTCAAGAAAAATTTTGGTTAAAAGTCACTAAGGAGAATAAAATTGAGCTTGCTAAGAAGAAAAATGAAATCAAATATGTTTGCTGCAGTAACAAATGACTCTCAAATTTCAATGTCTTACAACAACAAAGGTTTGCTTCCTGCTGATGCCACATGCCTATCAAGAGTCAGCAGCAAACCCTGCTCCATGTGATTTCACTTCATGAGTTAGGCTAATGCAGCAGCTTCTGTCTGGAGGATAGGTAATTGCTTGAGAAAAGCACAAGAAAATAAAATATGGAAGATCAAGTCTGCCTTTAGAACTTCTTTTTTAAAATGCCCCATATGTCATTGGCTAGAGCAGTCATGTGGCTAAGTTGGACATTATTGGCGTAGAAAAGCATAATTCAGGCTATGGAAAAGCAGCAAATATTTGTGAATATGCAGACTACCCCACATGCCTGATGCTACAATGGTCTAATCTATTATGGAAGCTCTAGACACTGCAATAAGACAAGAACAATAAAATAAGAAAGGATACAAGTAGTGTTGTTCGCAGATGATTACCTGTGTAGAAAACCTAAGACAAACAACTGAAAAACTACGAGCATTGCTAAGGAAGATTGTTAAGATGGCTAGCAATAAAATATGCAGAAATTAATAGCTTTCTTACATAGTAGTAACAACAAGTTAAAAGGGGAAGATACTAGGCTTGATGTTCCAATTTGAAGTGAGGAATTTGAATTCAAACTCCACACTTATAGTCACATTTTTTGATAATACATAGCATTGACTTTAAGCACTTTACATATATTACCTATTTAATTCTCATACCTCTTTTTATCCCCATTTTATAGATGAGGAAAGTGAGGCAAAAAGAGATTGAATAACTTGCCAGAGTGCACAGAGCTAGGAACTGGCAAAGACAGGATTCAAATCTATACCCTATGGCTTCAGGGCCTCTCCTCTTTACACTATGCTACACTGTTTCTCTTATCTACCTAAGAAAACATGTATAAACATGATACAAATATCTCATCAAGTTAGAGACATTATTGTTTTTACCTTTATAACACAAGAAAAATATGTTATGGTAGCGTTGATTATTTATATCTCCAAACAAAAGAGTTAACTTGATTAGAATCATATTCTTTATTTTACTCATGAGACTAATGAGGCAAAAGCAAGTTATCTCATTAATACAGGAATAACAGAACCAAAAACAGGCTACATTCCTAAATCTACTAATTTATTTGCATTCTTTTAATCAAGAGACTTCACTTTGAATGAATAAACTTTTCTTGACAGCACTTTTTTTTTTTTAGATTTTTTTTTTTTAATTGGGGAAGGGAACAGGACTTTATTGGGGAACAGTGTGTACTTCCAGCACTTTTTTCCAAGTCAAGTTGTTGTCCTTTCAATCTTAGTTGTGGAGGGTGTCATTCAGCTTCAAGTTGTTGTCCTTTCAGTCTTAGTTGTGTCGGGCACAGCTCAGCTCCAGGTCCAGTTGCCGCTGCTAGTTGCAGGAGGCACAGCCCACCATCCCTTGCGGGAGTCGAACTGGCAACCTTGTGGTCGACAGGATGCGCTCCAACCAGCTGAGCCATCTGGGAGCTCAGCAGCAGCTCAGCTCAAGGTGCTGTGTTCAATCTTAGTTGCAGGGGGTGGAGTCCACCATCCCTTGCAGGACTCGAGGAGTTGAACTGGCAACCTTGTTGAGAGCCCACTGGCCCATGTCGGAATCAAATCAGCAATCTTTTGGAGTTAGGAACACGGAGCTCCAACCGCCTGAGCCACCGGGCAGAACCCTGAATCAATAAACTTTTTGTGGAGGAAAAAAACCCCTTTTAATTTCACTAAACACTTGGAATGATACTGGTGAATTAGTTCTTTTTTTTTTTTTTTTTAATTCTGGGAAGACAGAAGGAAATGAAATGTTCTAATTTAATGGTAAAGTCCCAGAATGGGATGGACCTGGGATTGCTGTCAGTTGTCTAACAGGTGAGTGCTTTCTGAGCCACAACCTGTGGTGTAGCATGGCTCGAGATGAATTCCACATCATCACATATCATGGGTTTATGGGGAAAAGAAAAACCATGTGTGGCTGGGTCAGCAAGAGAAGAGGAGGCATGAGTCCTCTGACTGCCTTCACCACACAGAGAGGCACATGATGTCCTGAAGGCTTCTGCTCCTGGAGTGTAGGTCCGTGTTCCACTAGAGGGCTATTGCTTCCTGCTATTTAAGTTTCTATAGGACAGAAATGAAAACGCAGTATTGTCAGCAGGGCAATACACAGGCTACTTGGAAATAAGTAGTTTGGAGAGTGGGGTACCAGCTGTTTCCTGGACTTGTCTGGTAATGCCAGCTACCTAGCATCTGAAATCCATATGGCAAACAGGATTTTGTAGGACTCTCACTTTTGCAAGGTATCTCAGGTCTAATGGGAAGCTGGACTTGGGGTACAGTACCTCCCATTAGGAGAGGGGCCATCGCCAGACCTCAGGCAACGATCTAACTAATCCAGAACAAATACCCACACTCACTTTCAGACAATTTTGTTCACTCCTTCACAGATAGAAAAGGATCTTGAAATTCTTGGCCTGAAGATGTACCAGGTCAGGTTAAAAGATTTGTTTCTGAGTAAATTCCAATCTAAAGGGAATCCGTAAAAAAAAAAAAAAAAAACAAACAAACAAAAACAGCTACTAGCCTTTATTAATACTACAGTGTTTCAAACGATACATTAATTACTTTGCATCTATTATTTTATTTGATCCTCCTAATAAGAGCACGACAGAGAGGTTACACTTTCCATTTTACAGATGACTAAACTTAAGGGAGGCAAAATCATTTTTCCAATCCCACAGATCTGGTATGTAGCAAAGTGCAGATTTGAATTTAGACTAGACTAAATCTTCAAGCAGTTTTCTTCACCACTACTCTGCTCTATCTATCTTAAATTATTGATAACCCTTGTGAAAATGTTTAGAAGCTGAAGTCACTCTATGATTTTTCCATCTTTGGTACATATCCTGGTACCAAGTCTTTCGATATATGTTTACTGAGTGAATAAATAATTGAGAAAAGAGTAAGTGAAGAAGGACGAGGATAATTTAAACTTAGTGAATATACTTTGTTGCTCAATGTTTCGTCTTCAATTTTGGTACATGTTGCAAAATGGCTTTACAGTTTGGACTTAAAATAGTTCAGAGGAAACAGAGTTTGTGTCAAGTCAGCTGTTATAAAGTGCAATAACCAATCTCAGTGCAATAATGCCATGGGTCAAATGTTTCTCTGCATATTTATTACAAGATGTAAGGGTATACATGAAGACAGGAGGAACAGGCATGAGTGTAAGTCCTCTAACTTAGATCTAGTACAGTAGAATATATCTGAAATACAAAATAATCCAAAGTAAACTTGTCTTGTGATCATGAATTTGGCAAAATATCAAGAAATCTGGAAAGTCATCAAATTCCTTTTACTTTCAAGAAAGAGAAGTAGAGGGTCTATTACCTTCATAAAGCTTGGAGAACACATGCAAAAACCAGCCAAAGACAGCCATCATTTTTTGGGTTATCCGTGCAAACAACAGAAAGGAAAGTCTTTCCTCCTACGGGGTTATTTTTCTCGGTAATAACTGACTGGAGGAACCAAGTAGGAACTAAGATCAGTGTTTCTGCAGATCTCCAAGGCAGATAGACACAGATAATGTCAAACGTAGTGAAGTGCTGGAGGACTTCACCACAAACACGGAATTCCAATCTTTATTACCAGATGAAATTTTCCCTGAGTCACCCAAGGAAGTTGGAGGTTGGATGTTGGGGAGTCACGGCTGAAGCTTCAACTGCTTAGTCTGTGAATCCTGGGAGTCATAATAACAGGGTAATGACCTTTTTGTACTTCACAAAGATGTTTAGCAGATTAACTAATTAATGACTGTAAAGTGGTACATCTTATGAAGTTGATTATGATCATCACGTTCTCATAATGAAGAGAGAAATTTTGAAATTTGCTGTTCAGTAGGTGGCGTTCTTCCCTCTGGATCTGCGCGGAATCCCATCGGGCTCTCTGGGACCATCTCTGACGACTTTTTTACTCCTGATGGTTAAACCAAAACTATCCACGAGTACTTTCTCTGGGCACACGGGGGAGTTAAGGAGGACATGGCTGTATTTAATTGTGACTTGAGTATCGTTTTGACGCGGGCTTCCTAAATAGTATGTTAGCAATATATATTGTCCAGTATATTTTTTAAATATAAAAACTACATTAATATAGAAATAAAACAAATATGTAAAATAAATTTATATTTATTACATAAAATAAAATATATAAATAAACAGTATTTATGTAAATACATAAACATAACAAAATATAATAATAGCCAACGTTCATGGAACATTTAGTTAGGTACTATTTGTCTTATATTATTTCATTAAATCCATTCAATAATCCTATGTTTTTTACACTGATAGAAAAATAATTGATAAAGTGCTTTTTTCGATCTCATATCATCAGGTGGATTGATTTAAACTTTCCTTTTACTTGCTTTGGACAGGAGGGTCTCAAAATTGTGCTACCAGACTTCATAAATAATTTGTTCATGGCACATTTCACTTCATCAGAACCATCTGAATAAACATGTGGGAACAACTTGTTTAAAGTTATATCTTCCTCCAACTTCTCATTGTCCTTCATTGAATTTGCCAATCAATTTCTTATAGAATGAGAGGATGTTGGATATAGGGTTTTTTGCATTGATGTTTTGGCTTAGGCACACCTCTACCTAAAGGACTTTTTAAAATTTCACTTTACAGATGAGAAACTGAGGAACAGAGACAATAATTAATTAGCCCAAGGTCACACAATGCATAAACTGTGGAGCTGGGTATATGACTGTAAATTGTCTTAATCCCAATCTCTGCCTCCCATCTGCTAAGCCTCCCTTCCTTCCATACTGCATACGAGTACATATTCCCTGGTTGCCATGAGAAAATACTTACAATTGTTTTATTTTGAACACAGAACATAAAATTTGCATTTCTTCTATGAAAAAAATGACAATTTTTGATGGACTGTAGGCAGAAATTTGTTATGATGGTGATATGTTGGAATTACTTGCTTTAAAAAAAAAAGCTTCTTACAATGTATAATAAATACATTTTTTTGTTTACACACATAAGTATATATTCTACTATTGCTAAACTTCTAATGATGTTCTTGTTTTCTTTCCCTATTAATTCAGGGAGTGTCTGTTGTGGGGAACAGCCTGGGGAGGGAGAAGCAGTGAGAGATGGATTATTGGCTTTAGAACTTCTAGATGAGGGTTCCTGGAGATAATGACAACACCAAACCTCTGTACTTTTCCTCCCCAGGTGGGGAGTTTAGCCCCAGGACATTGTTTGGGTGATGGAACTTATTGGCAAGTGAACAGAGAGAAATGAGCACAGCCGATTTCAAAATGCCTGGTGAATACTACCTCTGTGCTATCAACTTAAGAATTTTAATCCTTGGTATCACCACAGGATCTTATTAACAGCACTTTGATTATCACATGGATATGAATTCTTTTGTGACCTCCTCTAATAAGATGAGAATACAAATATTGATTTACATTTGGTGTTTTTTTGTTTTTGTTTTTTTTAATGTAGAATATGATCAATAACTAAGAAAAATAATGCAAAGCTTATGGACTCTGGCCAGTCATAAAAAAAAATACTATTTGTTAATCACCATAAATTGTTCTTTTAATTTTTAGGTATCACTGCCAACCAAAACAATCCATAAAGTGCTAGACTTTGCAAAATATGCATCAGGGGAAAAAAATGCTTCTAGAACTTATATAAAATTTAGTGCCAACTCACCTTAAGAACACTGGAAGAGTAGCACCAATTTTAAAGAATGCAGGGCAAGTTCATTACTGCTGCTCTGGGTGCTGTTATTTTTATTTCAACGGTGATGAATGGAATTTTTGCCTCTGTAACGGAGGGGTCCAGAGGAAATCTGACTGAAGTTAAGCTTGATTCCGCAGCTCAGAGATGAAGCTCAAAGCCAGTTTCTTTCCCTCTCTCTTTGTGCAGTGCTGGCTCATCTTAAGGCACCCTGGAGGCCCCAGGAGGCCTGCCACATACTTCCTTATTTATGCCAACAGGAAAGGGGTTCACTTTTATTTTAGAAATAAAAATAAATAGGACTCTGTGGCAAAGGTGGAAAAGATGAGAAAGAAAAGGAAGATACAACTCAGATGCATAAAAAACATAAACTACACAGATAAGCAGCCTATGGTGCTTTTCATTAAATAGTCCCAAATGCTCTAAGATCCACAATTCAGGGTGATAGGGTTATAATGAGTTACAAGGAAAAATGACAGGTATTAGGAGCAGTTGTTCAGTCTGCAGGGGTTGATTTTGCAAACATGGTCCCTCAGGAAACATTCTTTTGGCGGCTGTCATCCAGCATGGCAATCTTACCGCATCTGTCATTGGGGACATGGTCTCTGGATATGCTCCTTGTAGTGAGCGAAAAAAAACAAAAACAAACAAATATATATATATATATATATATATATATATATATACACACACACACACATATATACATATATACATATATACATACATGTGTACATGTATATGTGTGTGTGTGTGTGTATATATATATATATATATATATATACATATACATATATAGGTTGGTGCAAAAGAAATTGCGGTTTAAAAGGTTAAAAATAATTGCAAAGGTCGGGCCTGGTGGCTCAGGCGGTTAGAGCTCCATGCTCCTAACTCCCAAGGCTGCCAGTTCGATTCCCACATGGGCCAGTGGGCTCTAAACCACAAGGTTGCTGGTTCGATTCCTCGACTCCCGCAAGGGATGGTGATCTGCGCCCCCTGCAACTAAGACTGAACATGGCACCTTGAGCAGAGCTGCTGCTGAGCTCCTGGTTGGCTCAGTCGTTTGGAGCCCGTCCTCTCAACCACAAGGTTGCTGGTTCAACTCCCGTAAGGGATGGTGGGCTGCGCCCCATGCAACTAACAACGGCAACTAGACCTGGAGCTGAGCAGCGCCCTCCACAACTAAGATTGAAAGGACAACAACTCGACTTGGAAAAGTCCTGGAAGTATACCCTGTTCCCCAATAAAGACCTGTTCCCCTTCCCCAATAAAAGTCTGTAAAAAAAAAAAAAAAAAAAGAAAAATGAAAAAAAAAATTGCAAAAACCGCAATTACTTTTGCACCAACCGAATGTATATATGCGACTGGGCTCTAAAACAATAGGTCTAACATGAGTTTTGAAAGTGCATAGTAACTGAACTACGACAATTAGCTCTCCATCGGTAACACAGCTAAAATAAATGATAACAGCATACACTTTTTAACATCGTTTTTCTGAATAATCTATATGTCACAGGACTACTATTTTACAACTACATTTTCTCAAACTTATGTAAAATTCCCCACAGGCCACCTTCACATACCGAGCTTGCTAAAGTGTCGTAAAAAGTATTGCACAGCGACAATCTGTCTACAGCCAAAATAACTCTTGAAAGATCTTCTTGCTTGAAACTGTACTATCTCATGACAAAAACTTCAGTGGTCTCACCTGTGTTTGTCACATATACATACAATCTATACAAATCATTTATACAAAAATATTTCTATGTAGATTGACTTGGGAGAAACACATGCACTCTGTCTCAGTTGTCTCACCTATAAAGTGAGGTAACAGCAACCATACCTAACTCATTTGGTTTAGGAGAGTTTATTTGGAAATTAAAGAACAGAAAAAGAAAAAGAAAAAGCTGTTCAAACACTCTTGATTCAAATCCATCTGTTTTGAATTTGCTGAGGCCATCATCCTCAAGCGAGGACACAGTTTCTGGAGGAGCACACATAGTATGGAGAGACAGGAAGTGACACATGCCCGGAATGGCCGTTAACACAGACACAAACATGCCGCCAGCTGCTCTCATATGCACCTGCCTCCCGTCGCCATCACTTTGAAAAGTGTCGATATATCACACACATGCAAAACACTGAAGGGGAAAGTCCCCTTTCTCAAAACTTAAAGTTTAATTCGTAGAAGAGGGGACATTTTATGCACCACCCATTGCAGATGGATCCCGTCTTTCTACTGAAGTGCTCCCACGAGCTAGGACATATTCTTACGTTCTCTCACTGATCCTTTAGTTCAGTGTGCCAAGCCCGTGCCTACCTCAGTACCTTTGCACTTTCTGTCTCCTCATTGGAACGGCTGTTCCCAGGGCTCCGCACAGCATTTTGCTGGCTGAGGATATAGAAATTGACCATAATTTGCCTCTGCTTTCAAGGAGCTTCTGACCTGATTGAGAAGAAAAGCCAGAAAAAGGTTGTTGACAATATGTGATAAGTGAAAAGAACAGACAAGTACTGTAAAGACTCAAAGGAGGGAGAAATCACTGTCAAATGGAAGCAGGAAGATTTCACGGGTGTTTTGCACTGAATGTTTATGTTTCCTCAAAATTCAGAGGTTGACGTTCTAACCCACAATGGGATAGAATCTGGAGGTGGGGCCTTCAGGAGGTGATTAGGTTTCGATGAGGTCACAAAGGTGGGGTCCTTGAGACAGAGTTAGTGTGCTCTTAAGAAGAGACCAGAGAGCTTGCTCTCTGTCTCACTCTGTCCACATAGTGAGAAGGTGGACAGCTACAAGCCAGGAGGAGAGTTCCCACCAGGGACTTAATTTGCCAGCACCTTGATGTTGGATTTCCAACCTCAAGAACTGCAAGAAATAAATGTCTATTGTTTGAACCATCCCATTTGTGGTATTTTGTTATAGCAGGCCGAGCTAAGACAACAGACAAGCTGTGATTTGAACAAACTGTAAGGAGAAGTAGCATTTTAATGAATGAAGGGACATTCCAGGAAAGGGGGGGGGGGTTCCTTTTAATAACACATCAGTTCATAAGTTTATAGCATATTAAACAAGCTCCAGGTAAAACTGGATTTGAGAAAAAAACAACTTAAGAAAACAAATATCTGTGTTGCTTTTTAAAGATATACAGAATAAATCTAAAACATAAATTTGGAGAGGGGAATAATATTGTCTGTGTAAACTAGAAAAACGAATGGGTGAGATGGTACCGGGTATAGCCCTCTTTCTATATTTTTGGAGGAGAATCTTTGTTAAATCCCAAAGTTTCCTACAGTAAACTGGAGTTGCAGATGTGTGCATTTCATTTTTTCAAGAGGTTTAGGCAGATTTTCCCCCCAGAGAAGCACCTGTAAATGCCATTTCTGGTCTCTGTAATTTCAGTTCAAAATAGGTTCAGTTGGACAAGTTAAGACATGAACTTTCCAACTGCCAGCAGTGCAAACGCAACCTCAGATCTGAAAACCCTAGTGATGTTTTTCTGCCTCTTCCATCATTATTACCAGGAAGAAAGACTCTGCGATCATGAGTGAGCTGGCAAATGAGTTCATTATGCTGACGGCAAAAACGTCCCACAGCGGCACTGGCTCTGGCCTCCTGGACAGGTTTGAGGTGGTGACAGTGGGAAATGTGACTTAAGACAACCAGGGACTGCTCAGTGGCTCTCAACCTTGGCCGCACAGTTATCACCTGGCATCATTTTAAAACTCCTGATGCTAGGATCTCAGGGAGCAGAACTCAGACACCTGTCTGTTTTAAAAATTGGTCCTAATGTGCAGGTAAGGTTCAGAGTCGCTGCTTCCATTGGACTGGTGGTTTCAAGCCTGCATCCAGATTAGCATTACCTGGGTGCTTTTACAAAACAGTGATGTCTAGAAACCACCTGCAGAGAGACTGATTCCACTGGGTTAGGACCAGCAATATTTAAAAAATCCTCAGGGGATTTTACCAGGCACCCGGGTTGAGGACCACTGTGGGTCCTAATTCCACATCTGTTGCCGTATTCATGCAGTTCCTTCTCAGGAACACGTTGATGGAGAACTTAGAGCCGGGCCCTCAGTAATACGAAACCGCAAAAGCTAAGCCTCAAGATTGGAGGGAAGTTCATCTCCGACCATGGCTTTCTCAGTCAAAGGTATTTTTAGACCAATTATACCAATTACACTACATAAACTGCGACGGGGCATAAATCAGAGACGATGGAGAATCTTTGATAAGGAAAGCTCTATGTTACTCAGAATTGTCAGGTTCAGAAATATCAAGCCCTTGAAACATTTTCCTTGAGCTCCTTTTCAGGCAGGGGGGAAAACAGGATTTTTTACTCCCTTTTTAGCCTCCCTGCTGATAGCTCCCAGTTATTGAACACCCTGATGTCCCATCAGCCCCTAATACCCAGCATGTCCAAAGCTGAACTTGTCCTGTCACACACGACATCACTTCCGCCTTCCCACATCCCTGTCTCTGGAGTGGCATCACAATGCCTTTCTCTGCCCAGGCGCAAAGCTTCGAGTCCCTTTGGGTGACTTTCTGGCTTTCCTGGATCGACTTAGAAACCACATGGTGGTGTAACTTCTTACCCCCACAGGTCTAACGTCCATCCTTTTCTCTGCACGTCCACACACTGCCCTGTGTGACACTCTTCTTCTCTTCCACATGTGAGTCCTTGAATATTGTCACCCTCGTTCCCCACGCTTCCCCTCTCAGTAGCTTCTATGCATCATGACACACACAACTTGCTTGAGCACGTTTCATCTTGTCACTTACCTATTCGTGAACCTCCCACAATTCTTATTTTCTACCACTTCTAAACCAAACTTTCTTTTTTCAAGAAATATCATCCATCAATTGTACACTACTCTTCAGGTCTTATATTTCCAATTCTTCCCGTAGGCATGACTTCCTTTATTTCCTTTATTTCTTCCTTGATGCCTTGAGCTGCTCCGCTCTCCCTTCTGCTTACCCAAATCCTACCTGTGCTTAGATGCTCAATGACTATAAAAGCCACTGTCACACAGGGCCCTTGCTTTCAAGTTCAGTACAAGAATTGAAATAAGCTGAAGTTAATATTTAGATGACTACTCTTGCCAATTAAGTGATGAGGTGCATTTCAAGTGAGACAGAATGAACCCCATGGAGTCGACACCCATTTCCACTGGAACCACCTATGTACGTCCAGTTCTGCTCACAGGTTCAGTGACTCCTGTCCACATCAGTGGCTGCTCTTTCCAAGGAAATCCAGAGAAAAAGAAAACAGGAGGAAGAAATGCTGCAGAATAATTGATCCCTAGAAAGGTGGTATATCCTAAAAACAAGGTTAAAATAAAAGACAAAAAATTGAAGAAAACTGTAGTTCCCTCACTTGATTGGACCTCCATCTTCGTGAAAGACAATCAAGACCCACAAAGCCTATGTGACATCACAAAGCCCACGACATGAGCCCTTTGTGATTGGAAACTTTTTAGAGAACAGAAACTATTAGTTGTTTGGAATTCATTTTACAGATCACTACTGTTACACAGAATCATTCTGGACTGCTCCTCCTAGGATGAAGAACTTTCCAGAATGCCAGTTTCCACTGAGTTTCTGCAGAAAGCAAAAGACTCCCATGGAGATGGCATACGGCATGGCAGGCGATGCCTAGCAATCTGAAATTACACTACAGCCCAGCGTCTTATGAAAGGGCATGGCTCACTCCCCAAGGGCTGTGTGTCTGTGTTTTCATTTTCAATTTTGGGACTGTCAGAGTGTGCAGGCCAGGGAAAATTATTATCTCCTAGTGATGTCAGATCTTTGTAGAATTTTTGTTTCTTTTTGCTATTGAATCACCCAGGGTTGCAGACAGCCGTTTCTATTAATAAAATGTGTTCTGCTGAGTTTGGGGATATATTTCTTTTCATTATTTTCAAAAGAAACATTGAATTGCTTTTCTGGAGCATGGTTTTCAATCCCTTCTGCATTTTTCTTGCGTGTACCCTATTGTCGTTCAGGTTATGGAGCTTGGGAGGAAAAAAAAATTCAAGAATAGAAGTGGCAGCCATCTTATGAATAAATTTATGTGGTGAGTTTTTTTCCACCCACAGAAGGCAGCCTTCCTGACACCCCCTGCGTTTCAGAGTGCATCCTCTGAGCTGCGTTTAGACTGTGTGTCGTCCGGCTGTAGCATCTATGATGCCATGATGTCATCTCTGTCCTGGCCTCTGTCTCTCTCCCACTAGACGTGCATCTCCTTTAGGACATGAACTGTGTCATTCATTTCTGTATTTTCACTGCCTATGACAATGCTCAATAAAAGTCTGTGGAATGAGCCAAGGGTATAATTATGTGCTTTTAGACAGATAGGAATTAGAACTCGTATTTACATAAAGGAAGCTTATATTTACAAAAATGAAACTATGATAAAATGGAAAAAAGGTGCTGAAATAGGAACTAGTCCCCGAGGATCCTGTAAACTATTAGAAATGGTTATAGGAAGATTTGAGACAATTATTATTTTTTCTTTTACTTCTCAGAAGCGTGAAAGGGTCCATGCAAGAAAAACGAACAAGGCGGGGATCTTCTGTGGGACCAGGCTCAGATCAGGAACTTCTGAATCTCTACAACTGCTCAGTAGCTTCCTCTCGGGACACTTTGGGAACAAAAGTACAGGCACTTGAGTTTCTTCAGTCAAGGGAAGAGATTGTCACAGGGTGTAAACCAATGAAAGTAACTGAAAAGGTTGAAAGTGACAGGGTTAGGATTTTTCTTGGAATACAATGTATGTACTAAAGTTTGTCTATGCACAAATTTTGGATTTTACTGAAACCAAATAAAACAGAGTAAATCTAATGAACATTTTGGCACCAGATAGCAATACTGTGGTGGCATGAAAATAGATATGCCAGGAACTCTCCAAATGGAAGCAGCGATTCTTTGCAGGAGCTAGCTTGGAATGCCTCTTAACAATACAGGATTTGAAGTATCTAAGAATTAGTCTTATGTAATTATGAGAGGTACAGACTCTGGACTCATCTGACTGACATTCAAATCCCAGATTTGTTGCTCACTAGTTGTGTGCCTTTGTAAACGTTTCTTCATCTCCATTTACCCAATTAATTCAGAGGACATCTGTGGTCCTACCTCATTTATGAAATTTTTGTGAGGATTCAGCAAGATGACACATAGTAAGCAGTCAACAAATATTCATTCTTATTGAAATAATCATCCTACTTAGTGTTATTGAAATTTACGTTCCGCGTAAGACCATGAGGTACTATCAGAACTATAGGTACATATGAAATATAGTTCCATATGAGACTACTGAGGAAGCCGAGAAAATTGCTTGTGTAACTGTGGCCCTTAAAGATTGACCCTGAAGGAAGGGAGTCAGTTGTTCCCAAAAATGACCTTGCATGTCCAAAAGATGAGACGTTTGATGGAGCCGGAATCTGATTCATCTGATGATGAATTGATTTTATTAACAACTCATAGTTTTTTATGCAAAATGTAAAATTTCAAAGCAATAAAGGAAGGTAAAGAAATAAAAGGCAATAAATAAAATTGTTCACTAACATCTCTGGATGAAGAAATTGTATGTGATATTTACTTTCTTCTTTATACTTTTTATACAGTCCATGTTTTTTGTCAAAATGAGATTCTGAGGGGCAGCAAAATGAATTAATTTCAGATCATCTAGCTGATCTCAACAGAAGTTGGATTTTTTTTTCCTTCATTCACTAGGTTGTTTTTTTTCCATTAACTAAATTTTAAGACTGTTATCTCTGCAGGAATGAGTCCTCATACTTTATGCATCAAACATCAAAATTCCCCAACAATAAAATTGCCGACTTGATAACCAAGACCTACTCAGGATACTCCTAGGGAATGCCCCCAAGTGCATTCATTGACTCACCTGAAAAAAATCATTGAGTTTCTCTATAACTTGTTAGGATATTATTTGTGGTATCTACATACAATCACGTTTGTATTTGGTTGGTGCTTTGCAGGAAGAAACATATCTGAGCTAGTCAATTAGATTCAGATTGCATATTTTAGACTTGAAAATGTTATTGAGAACTTTTTAAATAACTGGTATAACCTAGTGAGTCTTTTCATGAAGCTATGTGTCAGGTAAGGAACACTTCTTGGTAGCATAATCTTAGGTTCTCATGTTCTGGATGTTAAAAACCACATCAATTATCTTGTTTCCCAAGTAATTTGATCTGAGTGACAGCCCTCCCATTAGATGACTTTGAAGGTTCCTCAATGTTCTTTAGTCTTTGTTCTTTCGAGATTCGTGTTTATAAAATGTGGCTGTATAATTTTACTGATATGAATTAATCATACACCTTAACACAATAAAAAAAAAATAAGGCCTATTTCACTTGTAACTTGACCATTTGTTCCATTAATTCTAGGCACATTTTCCCCCATGGAAAGTATGAATGGGAGTATGTGAGTCCAAGGTGAACTACCGACAGAAAAGGAAAATGCCTGAGGACTACTGATAACAGATAGAAGCCTGATTTAAAGATTAATTTCTCTGTGGTGGGGTGGTTCTAAACAGTAACCAACCATGAACTTTTACGTTTGAACTAGCAATTTCTCTACGTTGGAAAGGCAATTGCCAGCCCTGGAACTCTGCATGTCTTTTTCGGGCTCTTTCATCATGTCACAGGCCCCAGCCCAGTGCTCGAGGTGATTTTGGAATTTAAGATGAAACTCATTGCCCTCCCTAGTCCTCATGATTTCAATAACCAAGCAGTTGTGACATCCACATTTTTTTCTTAAGTGATAAAGGCACTGAAACATGTAAAGGACAAAAAATTCGAAAATGTCCTGTGTTTAACTTTCACTCACAAATCCCTTCTTAGGTTATGTAATGCTTTGACTAGTTGGCCAGTCTGCCCCCCAAAGATGGCTAAATGGGAGGACATACCAGCATCATATTTATTAATACTACCCAATGATTTGGAACAGCGAATATCTATAAAAGATCACGTAGCTAATGGGGATAAAAGGGACAGAGGAAAGAAGGATTTGTTTAATAGACTGAGCTCCGTACGTTAATGAAATGACAGAAAATGCCAAAATGGAGGCAAAAGTCAACTTGAATGACAACATGAAAGATTCAGAATTCAAAAAGACTCAACTAGGATAAGGTGTTAGAATAAAAGAAGGGTAAAGAGAAAGCACCCTGATATGGTGACATGACTAGTCAAAGATTGGTGAGACACCTGGCCCCTGGGAGTGTATGAGGAATTGGAAGATCTGGGCTGTAGTCCCACCTGATGCTGAACTATTTGTGTGTGTGTGTGTGTGTGTGTGTGTGTGTGTGTGTGTGTGTGTTTTCCAAGGCAGGTAGCTCTCTGCTCCTCCGTTATTATATGCTTTGTACGGGGTAACCTGGAAGGCAGTAAGTGAAGGGAGCCCACAGATGTCAGAGAATCTAGCAATGCCCTCGTTAATAAATCCTCTGAGAATGAAACCCCTCCACGGTGGAGTTAGCCTCGTAAATCATGTAAAGTGTGTACACTGGTTCAGTGGAAAATGTCCTACTAAGATCTTTACATGTGCTGAGCTGGACAGCAGGACACTTCCACATGTAGCTTCCATTTGAAAAGCACAAAGAATGGACTCCATGCCAAACTGTTAACTGTTACTGGGCTTTGCCATCCTCAGTGTCACGAACACTTTTTCTCCTTCCTCCACCTTGGCTTAACTACCACTCCAGGTCAACATAGAAAAGAAATACCAGTTATTTACGTATATTGTTTCATTCATTCACTCACTCACTCATTGGTTCCCTACACTTCACCATGCACCAGTGTCAAAGCACTCTCTCAACCAGGTAATATCTGCCTTTGATTTCTAACTATGGAGTTAAAAGG